>NW_028230447.1:8889715-9201746 GCF_043228905.1 Azolla caroliniana
GTTTCCCTTACCAGTTCTCGTTGCCTCCTCGACTCCCCTTGCTTCTGGAGGGTCCGGAATTGTTGTCGACATCACCACGATGCCTTCTTCCTTGCTCCCGTCAGCCGCGTCCATTGTGCGCCGACTCGCCAAAACCACGGGGCTTATCTCCCTCCTTGTACAACATCTTGTTGTCAATGTGCGTACTCTTCAACACTGTTACCCCTAAAAATATACGGGGAGGCATAAAGGTATGTGTAATGATGTGGTTGATGTATATGTGTAAAGCTAATGAGTGTGTGAGGATGAGTATGTGTATGGACACATCCACAATTATGTGCATGTGTACAAGAATGTGTAATGGTCTTATTTATAACGGTCATGTAACCATTACATTGGATGTATTATATAAACCCACTATGGGGTATGTAATGAAATATACATTTTCCCCCTCTCATTTTGTGTCATTTCCTATTTGTCTCTCTCTCTAGCTCTCTCCCTATCGTAACCCCCTTGGGAGGGGGGTGAAGCCATTCTAGGCTTCACTCCCCACCCCCAACAACACTTTTGGCACGCCGGGACGACCAACCTCCCTTGAGAATAGGTCATTCTCTCTCTCCCTCACTCTCCCTCTCCATCACTAATCTCTATCTCTCCCTCTCTGTACATGTCTGTTAGTGTTTGTGTAGAGAGTATGGTGTTGTGCATGGACTCTTTGTGTGGGAGCCAGCCTGTGATGGAGATATCAACATTATTCCCTTGAGAAGAAGTCCTTTTCTCTGACTATATTTGCACTTGAGGCTGCTTAGTAAAACCCTAACCCTAGCCTCTCTATGAGCTTTCTCTATTTTCCCCATTTCCAAACACCTACACTATTACAACTCCCTGATCAAGCCCTCAAGGTTTTGTCTGTGTGTTATCCTTCTTGATCCGAGTTCTACTCCCTGTAGCACTTCGCAATGACGAGCTCTCATTAGCTATATTTGCAAATTTGGAAAACGAGTGACAGACGATGGGGATAATGCTGAAGTATAGCTTCTAAAAGAATATAACAAAAGAGACCTAGAATATGTGATATGGTATGGTGAGTTGAAAGGGGTCATCGACATCAATGGTGCAATATTTTGACGTGAAGACCATAGTTAAGATTGATACATTTGATAAGACAATCAGAAGATTCAAAAGCTAGAGGTGGAGGGCAAATGTAGTGTTTGGTTGGTTCGTTCAACAAAACATGCCATTCTAAGAAGTGCTTCTTCTCCCATTCATATGGTTCCATTTAAGGGTGGTTTGAAGTAACAATTCTAGCGTATTGTAAGGACATTGGGATTATGGTTTCTACCATTGGAGCCCTCTTTGAGGATTGAGGAATGGGAAAAGGCCTTGGTTTGAGTGAGGAACCACGACCAAGCATAGAGCCGACTACCAAGAAGAGGAGGACGAGGAAAGAGACGGGCATAGAAAGACCTACACAGCTAGTGGACAGAGCTGACCGCTGGACAGACAGACAACGACGACCAACATACGGCAGTTACGGAGACGACCATTGCTGCAAGGACAGTCGGACAGTCGGCTGATAGAGACAACCGACCACACGGTGATAGCCGGCGGCCAGAGAGCAACCGAGATGCGCAACCAAAAGCACAAACGAGACGCGTGAGCATATGGCCAAGACGCACAGCCGAGAATGCGGCTGAGAGTATTGCCAAGATGCGCAGTCGAGATGCGTGGCTGAGAGTACGGCCAAGTGATGGCCGAGAGACAGTTGGGCCGAGAATCAACGTCAGCCAAGAGCCTACCGAGATATGGCTGATGTCTGATGCAACGGACGATCGACAACTGACGGTGGCAAAGCCGGAAAGACAGTCCAAAAGCCGTACAGAACCAGCCGCCGAGAGATGGCCGAAGTTCAACAGGTGTCCGGAAAGACACGGCCAAACCAAGAGCCTACTGTTCAAACAACTGCCGCACAGTGGCGGCCGAGCCAACATCCAACAGAGTTGGCCGAACAGACGGCGACGACCGTCGACCAGAGAGCATTCGACAGTCATGGCTGGCAGAGAGAGAAGGATGACCACGGATGGAAATGGCCATAGATGACCGATGGAAGAAGAGATAGATCAAAGCAACAGATAGAAAAGCAAGAAAGCAAAGGAGGACAATGACAAAGAAGGAGAAGAAGGACAAAAACGAAGAACAAGAAGAGGAAGAAGAAGCTAAAACCATGGCAGAGATAGTGGTTGTTGCAAGAAGGAAAGAGAAGAAGAAGAATAGACAACAACGTAGAGAAGAAGCAACAAGAAGAGAATGTTAATGTATCCGGTCACTATTTTGTCTTTTCTTTTTTTAATAATATTTATTATTATTATTAGATAGTAATATAAAACAAAACGAAAGTTTTGTTTCTTTAGTAATTATTACCCTTACTTTATTTCTTTAAAAGGGTAAATGTAAGTTACGTTTTTTAGTGAGTAAAGAAAGAAAAGAAAAATAATAATAATAATAATAATAAAGAGGAAAACAAAACAAAACGACCGTTTTTGTTTTTGAGAGAGACAAAGAGAAGAGAGGGTGGAAAGGAAATATATATATATATGGGAAGAGGTGAGAACAAAAGTAGGAGGAGTGTGAAGCATAGTGAAGCATAGAGAAGCTTGGTGAAGCTTGGAGAAGCTTGGTGAAGCTTGGAAAAGCTTGGTGAAGCTTGGGGAAGCTTGGTGAAGCTTGGAGAAGCTTGGTGAAGCTTGGAGAAGCTTGGAGAAGCTTGGTGCTCAACTCATCTACTCCCAATCTCATTTCCATCTCCACTACTCAACGTGAGATCTACACGGCTACTACTTCGACTTGTGGACGTTCTTATCCGGGTTTTCTTCTCTCTTCTTTTCTCTTATATGCTTGAGAGATAATCTTATCCCTTTGGATTATTGTACCATCTTTGTCGGTAGTACTATGCTACATATCTCTACTTATTTCTAGTATATCTAGAAGTAGAATTTGTACTTGTGTTGTATCTCTTTGGTGATAGTGGATTGGTTTTGGACTTTTGTCCCGTGGTTGTTTCCCGCATTGAGGGGTTTTCCACGTTAAATCTTGTGTAATCTTTGTTGTGTCATTGTGTGTGTTTCTTGTGTTTCTTTTTCATTATAATTGAGCATAAAACGTGACGCATGTTACACTCTTATGTGTCTATACCTCATCAAATGGTATCAGAGCAGAGCTTGTGTTTTTTTTGCTCAATTATAAATGGAGGCAAACACATCAACAATGGTTGTTTTAAATGGCACGAACTATCAAAAATGGAAAGGAAAAATGAAAGATTTGCTTTTCGTTAAAAATATGCATTTACCTATATTCGCAAAGATTAAACCCGAAAAGAAAAATGATGAGGAATGGGATTTTGAAAATGAACAAGTATGTGGTTTCATTCGTCAATGGGTAGGAGATAATGTCTTGAATCATGTTGTGAATGAAACAAATGCAAAGACTTTGTGGAATAAATTAGAAACCTTATATGCTTCTAGAACCGGTAATAATAAGTTGTTTTTACTCAAACAAGCAATGCATTTGACTTATAAAGAAAATAAGTCGGTTTTAGATCATTTAAATGAATTTCAAGGATGTTTCGATCAATTGTCTAGCATGGGTATAAACTTTGAAGAAGAAGTTCTTTCTTTATGGTTGCTAAATACTCTTCCCGAGTCATGGGAAACATTTAGGGTTACTCTAGCTAGTGCGGCTCCTAAGGGAGGTATGACAATGGAACTTGTGAAGGGTGGAATTCTAAATGAAGAAATGCGGCGAAGGACGCAAGGAGCAACATCAAACATGGAAGCCTTCGTTGCTGAAAATAGAGGAAGAAGCCAAAAGAGGAGTGATGACCGAAACAACAAAGGTAGAAGTAGAAGTAAGTCAAAGTCTAAATATAAAGATTTAGTTTGTCATTTTTGTGGTAAGACAGGTCACATAAAGAAATATTGTTTCAAATGGAAGAAGGAAAATAAAGTGTCGAACTACATGAAAGATAAGAAAAATGTGAATGACAATATCGATTATGTTAATGTTGCTTCCTCTAATGATTTACTTGTTGTATGTACAAGTTACAATGAAGTTAACATAAGTAGCCATGAAACCACTTGGGTTCTTCATAGTGGTGCCTCCCACCATGTTACGTCTAGAAGGGATTTTTTCTCATCTTACACTCCAGGTGACTATGGTGTTGTGAAGATGGGGAATGATGGATTTGCAAAGGTAGTCGGCATAGGAACCATTTTCTTGCAAACCAACACGGGATTCAAGTTGATTCTACATCAAGTACGACACGTGCCCGATATTAGATTGGATCTAATCTCCACAGGTACATTAGACGACGAGGGCTATAACCATTCGTCTCAAAATGGTAAGTGGAAAATCTGTAAGGGTTCTTTGATTGTTGCGAAAGCAAATAAATGTTGTCACAATGGTTTATATCTTTTGCAAGCTTCTGTCTCTACTAACTTTGTCAATGTAGTTGAAAATCAAGATGTTTCAAAATTGTGGCATAAGAGATTGTCCCATATTAATGAAAAGGGACTTGACTTTCTAGCAAAAAAGAACGTCCTACCAGGTTTAAAAGATGTGAAGTTAGATACATCTGATCATTGTTTGGCAGGGAAGGCTAAGAGGGTTTCCTTTAAGCATTCTTCTCTTCGACAAAAAGGTATACTCGAGCTAGTGCATTCTGATGTGTGTGGACCCTTGAAGGTAAGGTCAATGGGTGGAGCACTTTATTTTGTTACTTTCATTGATGATCATTCTAGGAAGCTTTGGGTTCGAATGTTGAAATCAAAAGATCAAGTTTTTGATGTTTTTAAAGAGTTTCACGTTTCTGTTGAGAGAGAGACAGGGAAGAAACTGAAATGTATTCGTAGCGATAATGGTGGCGAATACTGTGGATCTTTTGATGCGTATTGTCGAGAGCAAGGTATCAAACATCAAAGAACCCCTCCTAAGACTCCCCAATTAAATGGTTTGGCCGAAAGAATGAATAGAACCCTAGTTGAAAGAGTTAGGTGCTTACTCTCAGATGCAAGGTTACCTAAATCATTTTGGGGTGAGGCTTTGAATACTGTTGCACATATCATTAATCTATCTCCTACTACCGCATTGCAAGGCGATGTACCAAATAGAGTGTGGTACGGTAAAGATGTCTCTTATGATTACTTACGTGTGTTTGGGTGTAAGTCTTTTGTACATATACCCAAGGATGAAAGATCGAAGTTAGATGCTAAATCTAAACAATGCATTTTTATTGGTTATGGTCAAGATGATTTTGGTTATAGGTGTTACGATCCTGTGGGAAAGAAGCTTATTAGGAGTCGTGATGTAGTGTTCATCGAAGACCAAACCATTGAGGACATTGACAAGGCGGAAAGGTCAAGTACCACTTTAGATGGTGACCTAGTAGATATTGATCCAATTCCTATGATGGATGATGATACACAAGAGAGTGCCTCACAACAAGAGGAGCAACATGAGGATGTTGGTCAGCCGTTGATTGTAGATGATGCTAGTAATGATGTTGTTTTGCCAGAGACAGGTCTTGAGCGGGGGGAGCAACTTCCATTACAAGAGGTGGCAAATCAACCTTTAAGGAGATCTACAAGAGAACGACGATCATCCACGAGGTATCCTAGTTCTGAATATGTTCTACTCACTAATGAAGGTGAACCGGAAAGTTTTCATGATGTGCAAACTCTTAAAGACAAAGATAGTTGGGTAGAGGCCATGCATGAAGAAATTAATTCTTTGAAAAAGAACAACACATTTGAGCTAGTTGAACTTCCTGAGGGTAGGAGAGCTTTGAAAAATAAATGGGTGTTTAAGTTAAAAAGGGGTGATGATAACTTTATAAAATATAAAGCTCATTTGGTGGTAAAAGGATATGGTCAAAAGAAAGGAATTGATTTTGACGAAATTTTCTCACTAGTTGTGAAATTAAGCTCAATACGAGTTGTGTTAGGTTTGGTAGCTAGTTTAAACCTTGAACTTGAACAATTAGATGTGAAAACTGCTTTTTTACATGGTGACCTAGATGAGGAAATATACATGGAACAACCGGAGGGTTTTAAAGAGAAAGGGAAAGAACATTTGGTATGTAGGTTGAAAAAGAGTCTCTATGGCCTAAAACAAGCACCGCGCCAATGGTATAAAAAGTTTGATTCTTTTATGGTGAATCAAGGTTATAAAAGAACTAATGCGGACCATTGTGTGTATGTTAAACAACTTGAGGATGGTAATTTTATTATACTTCTTTTGTATGTTCATGATATGCTAATTGTTGGGCAAGACCTAAATATGATTAATAGGTTAAAAGTGGAGTTATCTAAAACTTTTGACATGAAAGATTTAGGGCCTTCTAAGCACATTTTAGGTGTGCAAATAACTCGTGATAGAGAATCAAAGAAATTGTGGCTTTCACAAGAAACGTACATAGAAAGAATCCTCGAAAGGTTCAACATGCAATATTCGAAACCAGTAAGTACTCCTCTTGCCACTCACTTTAAATTGAGAAGGAAATGTTGTCCAATTACCGAGGAGGAAAGAGATGAGATGTCATTGATTCCCTATGCCTCGGCGGTTGGATCTTTAATGTATGCTATGGTTAGCACACAACCAGATATTGCACATGCAGTTGGTACAGTGAGTAGGTATCTCTCTAACCCTGGTAAATCTCATTGGAATGCCGTAAAATGGATTTTACGGTATTTGAGAGGTACATCTAAGTTGTGCATTTGTTATGGAGGTTCTAAACCAATTCTTGAAGGCTTTACAGATGCGGACATGGCTGGAGATCTTGATGCTAGGAAATCTACATCCGGTTTCTTGTTTACTTTTGCAGGGGGAGCTATATCATGGCAATCCAAATTGCAAAAGTGTGTTGCCTTGTCCACTACAGAAGCTTAATACATTGCAGCAACTGAGGATGGCAAAGAAATGCTTTGGATAAAAAGGTTTCTTTTAGAATTGGGTTTGAGCCAATTAACTTATGTGGTTTTTTGTGACAGTCAAAGTGCAATGGACCTAAGCAAGAACTCAATGTATCACTCACGGACAAAACACATCGATGTAAGGTATCATTGGTTACGATTGGCAATCGAGGAGCAAATGTTGCAACTAGATAAAGTTCATATTGATGACAACGTTGCTGACATGCTAACAAAGGTGGTTCCAAGGGAGAAGCTTGAGCTATGTGCCAAGCTTGCCAGAATGGAGATAAATTGATACACAAGCAATTCTCTCCTTGTGTGACCGGAGGGGGAGATTGTTAATGTATCCGGTCACTATTTTGTCTTTTCTTTTTTTAATAATATTTATTATTATTATTAGATAGTAATATAAAACAAAACGAAAGTTTTGTTTCTTTAGTAATTATTACCCTTACTTTATTTCTTTAAAAGGGTAAATGTAAGGTACGTTTTTTAGTGAGTAAAGAAAGAAAAGAATAATAATAATAATAATAATAAAGAGGAAAACAAAACAAAACGACCGTTTTTGTTTTTGAGAGAGACAAAGAGAAGAGAGGGTGGAAAGGAGATATATATATATATGGGAAGAGGTGAGAACAAAAGTACGAGGAGTGTGAAGCATAGAGAAGCATAGAGAAGCATAGTGAAGCTTGGTGAAGCTTGGTGCTCAACTCATCTACTCCCAATCTCATTTCCATCTCCACTACTCAACGTGAGATCTACACGGCTACTACTTCGACTTGTGGACGTTCTTATCCGGGTTTTCTTCTCTCTTCTTTTCTCTTATATGCTTGAGAGATAATCTTATCCCTTTGGATTATTGTACCATCTTTGTCGGTAGTACTATGCTACATATCTCTACTTATTTCTAGTATATCTAGAAGTAGAATTTGTACTTGTGTTGTATCTCTTTGGTGATAGTGGATTGGTTTTGGACTTTTGTCCCGTGGTTGTTTCCCGCATTGAGGGGTTTTCCACGTTAAATCTTGTGTAATCTTTGTTGTGTCATTGTGTGTGTTTCTTTTTCATTATAATCGAGCATAAAACGTGACGCATGTTACACTCTTACGTGTCTATACCTCATCAGAGAAGACGATGATGAAGATAAAGAAGAAAACGAAAGCGACAAACAGAGAGGAGAACAAAGAAAGAACAAGAAAACAAGAAAGAAAGAGAGAAAGAGAAAGAGAAAGGGGTAGAGAGGAAAATTTCAGTAATTCGAGGGCATACCATCGAATTTCAGAAGCTCGAGTGCAAAAGAGAAAATTTCAGAAAACAGAGGGCAGAAAATACAAATTTAAAAACATGAGGGTAAAAACAAGAATTTCAAAAAATAAGTGGTACAAATCATGAAATTTTGAAAAACACAACTCACATGATGAAAGAAAGAATACACAAACGGACAACACGATTTCATGACCCATGCCACATTGAACTAGCCAATTGGTTTATGATCCAATCGCGACTTGTTGGCTGAATGAGAAGGTTCGAGTCAAGCAAAGCTCTGATCCAAGTTATCGATCATAGAGTAGTGATCCGGTCGAGGGATTTCCGACCGTTGAGACGACCAATGGAGTTCCGGTCGAGAAGAGTTGTCATGGCGAGTGGGTTCACTGTGCAATGCACTGTCCCACATGTGTGCCATGTGTTACCCCTAAGAATATACGGGGAGGCATAAGGGTATGTGTAATGATGTGGTTGATGTGTATGTGTAAAGTAAATGAGTGTGTGAGGATGAGTATGTGTATGGACACATCCACAATTATGTGCATGTGTACAAGAATGTGTAACGGTGTTATTTATAACGGTCATGTAACCATTACATGGGATGTATTATATAAACCCCCTATGGGTTATGTAATGAAATATACATTTTTCCCATCTCATTTTATGTCATTTCCTATTTTTCTCTCTCTCTAGCTCTCTCCCTATCATAACCCCCTTGGGAGGGGGGTGAAGCCATTCTAGGCTTCACTCCCCACCCCCAACAAATAGCAGTTCAGAATGCTCCTAACTTCGACGGCAATCATCCAAGGCAGATCTACACCATTTCGCCCTCCTCAATGTTCACATCGATGGAGGCGAGGGAGTCGCAGATATCCTTTATTTGGAGGCGAGGGAGGTGAGGGAATATCTGTTCAACGGCCTCCTGGTTTCTTAACCGATTTGGCCTAACCGATCGGTCCAAACCGATCCGATTCTCGGCTTGCATAGCCGATCCGGCCAATGTTGAGCTTGTATCTCAACAATCTCAAATGGAATCAGGAAGAGTGGAATCCCCAGGTGTGGTTATGGAATTAACGACCATTAATCGTAGGCGATTTGTACCCAAAAGGATTTGTTTTTTATGCTCAAAAGCTAGTTCTCCTGGACAAAGTTCCATATAAGAGCGTCGAGAAAGAGCATCCACTTTTCCTTAATGCATCCCTAGGCGATATATGATTACGAAGTCGAAGTGAGTCAAAAATTGCGCCCAACGAGCTTGTCGCTCACTTAGGATTTGAGCATTTTGGAAATATGCCAGGTTTTTGTGATCATTGTAGACAATGATCTGCTCAGAAGAACCTTCCAAAAAATGTCGCCATTGTTGAAAAGTGTTGAGCGGCAAGCTCAACCGGAGACGGATCGGCTGAATAAGCCGGAGCCGGTTAGCGAGACGGATCGGGTGAAACGGATCGGTATGACGGTGAGCAACCGAACCGGCAAGCAGTGGAGGCCAGGTGCAATCCGTAACCGACAGTCCAATCGGAAGCCTAGAATAGGATAGACTACTAGGTATCTATAGTCTCGTAGTAAGTGTCAGATGCTCGTGTGAGCATTGAAGTACATGGTACTTCTGTCAGTCCCAAGAGGACTTGTATAAATAGTGCTACTTAGCACAGTGTGTATAAGCAGAGTCTTGATATAATTTTGGAAATTGCGTTCTGCTCTCTTTGTCTGTCTGTCTCTCTCTCTCTCTGTGTGTGTGTTGTTCTCTGTTTTACGCTTCCGCAAACACTCACGTTTACATGGTATCAGAGCGTGAGGGTTGAGAACCTCTGCTGCAGACATTTACTCTTGAGAAGAAAACCCTAACAGGTCGATAATAGACACAGTAGAAGACATGGATAGAGGCATGGCTACATCGCTCCCGGTGGAAAAGCTCGAAAGGAGCAACTACGCATCCTGGTCTTACAAGATGCACTAGTACCTGCTTGGACACGGGTACTGGAGTTATGTCGAAGGAGCGAATGATGCGGCACCAGACTCGGCACACAAGGACTTCCCGGTATGGGAACAGGCGGCAAGCAGGGTGATGTACTGCTTCGCATCCATTGTCAGCCAAGACACCGAAGGATGCTTGGGGGAACCTGAAAAAGGTTTTCACCGCAAGCACCACTGCCCGGAAGCTGCAACTCAGACAGGATTTGAGCAATGTTCGACAGAAGAACATGTCCATGGCAGACTACACGGGCCGGATAAAGGAGATTTGCGACTCACTCGCCTCTATCAATGTTACCGTAGAGGAAGACGAGATGGTGCAGGTATGTCTCGGAGGCCTGGTGTCCAAGTTCGTGTTGGGATTCCGGTCCCTCCGGATGGGATGTCCGGAGATGAATGACGGCAAGCCCGGTTGCGGTTACGGAGCTGGATGATGAATACCCCGGTTACGGAGCCGGATGATGAATACCCCGGCTACGGAGCCGGATGATGAAGACCCCGGTTACGGAGCCGGATGACGAATGTACCCGGAGAGAGATCCGGATGCGGGGACATATTTGTGAATATGTTTGTCAAGAGCCCTTGAGGCTATATTTGTAAATAGCCCGAAAGTCATATGTGTATAAATATGACTTAGGGCAAACAGTCTTATGTTGTTGCTCATTTTTCATGCGAAGTGAGAGCAGCCGAGAGAGAAAGAGAGAGAGAGAGAGAGAGAGACGAAGAGGTCGTTGCCTCTGTGTATTACCGCCGCCTGTGGCGAAGACAGTGAACTCCAGGTTGTTGCCTTGTAGCTTCACTATTGTACATCTCTGTTCATAGTGATAGTTGGAGTCTGAGGACTCCCGTGGTTTTTTTTTCCCATTTAGGGTTTTCCACGTAAACATCCTGTGTACCCTCCTCTCTATTGTCCTCGTGCATTTTGTATTTCCTGTTTTTCTGTGAGGTAATCCTATTCCTCGGTTGTGGCCGAGCGCTGTTTTTTTGAACTACAATCTGGTATCAGAGCGACGGCAACACAGAAAATGGAAGGCGGCGGTAGTGGGCCTCCGGGCATGATGGTGTTGAACTCACAGAACTACGCCAATTGGAAGATAAAGATGGAAGACCTTCTCATCGTCCGAGACCTGTACGAACCGATCGACAATGCCGAGATACCCAAGGGAGTAATAGAGTCGGAGTGGAAGCTCCTGAACCGGAAAGCCGTAGCGACGATCCGGCAATATGTCGATGTAAGCGTCCTACAACATGTGGCGAACGACACCAACGCATATGAGATGTGGAAGAAGCTGTCGGGCCTCTACGAGAGGAAGAATGCGTTGAACCGGACCTCCCTGATGAGGAAGATAGTGAACCTCAAGTACCGGGACGGCGAGAATATGGTGGAACACGTGAGCACGTTCATGGGATTCGTGAACCAGCTTGCGGCGATCAAGTTCCCGTTGGAGGATGCAATGCAAGCCATCATTCTGATGTGTACATTGCCGGAAAGCTGGGAGAACTTGGTGGTGACTCTCAGCACCTCCTGCACCGAAGATAACTTGTCCCTACAAACGGTAAAGACGAGTATTTTGAACGAAGAAGCGCGTCGGAGAGATAAAGAACCGGCCTTCGACTCGAAGGCGCTGCTTACCGAATCGGAACGGGGAAGACAATGGAACCGGAGTCCGCAAAGACGGGAGAAGTCGGGGACCCGGTCGCAGTCAAGAGGAAGACCCACATGCTTCCACTGTGGGAAGCCGGGGCACTTCCGGAAGAATTGTCGGCATTACCGAAAGGACAACGGAGCCGACGACACCGATTCAAAGAAGTCACCGGAGAGAAACGGTGCATACCGGGGAGCCACGGACCGGAGAGGTCCGGATCGGCGAGGGCAGGACCGGAAAGGAACGACGGCACTCGCGGCAAGTGAAGAAGAGATAATGCTCATTACCGAAGAGAGGGAGCTGAACCTTGCCAGTGAAGAGATGACCTGGGTGGTCGATTCCGGAGCGTCGTTCCACCTGACCCCGGAGAAGAAATATTTCTCATCCTACACAGCCGGTGAGCACGGCTGTGTCCGGATGGGAAATGAAGGAACATGCCGGATTGCCGGCATAGGAGACGTGTGGCTAATGACATCAACCGGATGCAAGATGCTGCTGAAGGATGTCCGTCACGTTCCGGAGGTTCGATTGAACCTGATTTCGGCCGGGAGGCTAGACGATGAGGGCTACACGGGCAGCATCCAGAACGGTGTCATGAAGTTCAGCAAAGGGAGCCTGATAGTGGCTCGGGCCCGGAAGGTCAACACACTGTACCTGATGAATTCCCGGCTATGTCCGGAGGAGCTGAACGTGGCAGCCGACACTGCCGGTGAGCTGTGGCACAAGAGACTGTGCCACATGAGCGAGAAGGGGATGAAGAGGCTTGCAGAAGACAACCTCATTCCAGTGAAGCATGTGCATCTGGAGAAGTGCACCGATTGCCTGGCCGGTAAGCAAAACCGGACCTCCTTCCACTCAAGGCCACCGACGAGACGTAGCGCACCATTCGAGCTGGTGCACACTGACGTGTGTCAAGTAGAAACGAAGTCACATGGCGGAGCCCAGTACTTCGTGACATTCATTGATGACCACAGCCGGAAGCTGTGGACGGCACCGTTGAAGACAAAGGACCAAGTGTTGTGCGTCTTCAAAGATCTCCATGCGAGAGTGGAAAGAGAATCCGGCAAGAAGCTGAAAGCGATACGAGCGGATAACGGAGGGGAATACCGGGGGCAGTTCCAGGAGTACTGTCGCTCGAAGGGAATCCGGCTCGAGTTTACTGTGCCGAAGACGCCGGAACTGAACGGGCTGGCCGAGAGGATGAACCGGACCATAATGGAGAGGGTCCGGAGTATGTTGGCGCATGCAAAATTACCCAAGGGTTTTTGGGCTGAGGCAATGTCGACGGCGACGTATGTGATAAATAGATCACCCTCAGTACCTTTGGACGGAGACACGCCGCAGAAAGTGTGGACCGGTAAGGAAGTGTCCTACCGGCATCTGAAGGTGTTCGGGTGTCTCGCATACGTGCATGTGGCAAAGGACCGGAGAGGAAAGTTAGATCCAAAGACCCGGCCATGCATATTCCTCGGTTACGGCGACGACGAGTTCGGCTACCGAGTATGGGACCCGGTCGACAAGAAGATATTCCGGAGTCGTGATATCATCTTCATGGAGGACAAGACACTCGCCGACTGGGAGTCGGAGAAGAAGATGAAGAGCTCCAAGTCGACCGGTGAGGATAAACTCTACGAGGAGCAGTCCCGACCGGCAAGGGACCGGTTAGCACTCGAGGATCCGGCCGAAGACGGTGAAGAAACAGAACCGGCCGAGGAAGATGAAACTGATACCGGAACCGTCCCCGATCCCGAAATGGATTCGGATGAAGAAGAATCGGAAGAACCGGTTACCGAAGCTCCGGAACGGAGATATCCTCTAAGAGAGAGAAGGGCCCCCCGGAGATTTCCGGAACCAGAGCACGTGCTGCTAACCGACGAGGGGGAGCCGGAGAGTTTTGAAGAAGCAAAGCTTGACACCCATAGCCGCAGGTGGTTAAGTGCCATGCAGGAGGAGATGGATTCCCTGCATGAGAACCACACATATGAACTTGTGGAGTTGCCGAAAGGAAAGCGGGCACTTCGAAACAAGTGGGTGTTCAAGCTGAAACCGGGAAATGCCGGAAACCCCCCGAGATACAAAGCCAGGATCGTGGTGAAGGGGTTCCAGCAGAAGAAGGGCGTCGACTTCGACGAGATATTTGCCCCGGTAGTGAAGATGACCTCCATCCGGACGGTGCTGAGCATAGCGGCAAGCATGGACCTCGAGGTAGAGCAGATGGACGTGAAGACAACATTCCTTCACGGTGACCTCGAAGAAGAGATCTACATGCAGCAACCGGAAGGATTCGAGAAGAAAGGGAAGGAGCACCTGGTATGCCGGTTGAAGAAGAGCCTGTACGGACTGAAGCAGGCTCCCCGGCAATGGTACCGGAAGTTCGACTCCTTCATGACCGACGAAGGGTACCACAAAACGCAGTCTGATCACTGCGTGTTTGTGAAGAAGTTCGAAGGAGGAGACTTTCTAATACTCCTCCTGTACGTGGACGACATGTTGATCGTCGGACGGGACCAGGTCAAGATACGGGTGTTGAAGAAGGCTCTTCACCGAACCTTCTCAATGAAGGACTTGGGTCCGGCGAGGCAAATACTAGGGATGCACATCATCCGGGACCGGAAGAAGAAGCAGTTGTGGCTGTCACAGGAGAAGTACGTGACAAAGGTGCTTAAACGGTTCAACATGTCGGAAGCAAGACCGGTCGGATCGACCCTCCCGGCAAACTGCAAGCTGTCCAGCAAGCAAAGTCCCAAGACAAAGGCTGAAAAGGAGGATATGATGAAAGTGCCGTATGCCTCAGCCGTCGGGAGCTTGATGTACGCCATGGTGTGTACGAGACCGGACATCGGATATGCAGTCGGAGTGGTGAGCCGGTACATGAGCAATCCCGGAAAAGAGCACTGGAACGCGGTCAAGTGGATACTCCGATACCTGAAGGGCACGGCAAACGTGTGCCTCCGATTCGGCTCCGGTAAGCCCGAACTCGACGGCTTTACCGATTCGGATATGTCGGTTGATGCAGATACCAGCCGGTCCACATCAGGGTATGTGATGACGTATGCAGGGGGAGCTGTTTCGTGGCAGTCGAGGCTGCAGAAGACGGTTGCGTTGTCAACCACGGAGGCGGAGTACATGGCGGCTGTTGAAGCCGGCAAGGAAATAATATGGATGAAGGACTTCATCAGAGAGCTCGGTATCCGGCAGGAGGAGTACCGACTCTACTGCGACAGTCAGAGTGCCATCCACCTTGCGAAGAATGCGGCCTACCATTCCCGGACGAAACACATCCAGCGTAGATACCACTGGATCCGGGAGAGGATAGAAGACGAGGAGCTCGTGCTGACGAAGATCCACACGGACGAGAACGGGTCGGATATGCTGACCAAGGTGCTCACACCCGACAAGCTGGAAGCATGCCGGAAGAGGATCGGGTTGGAGAGACATCCCATGCCGAAGTGAAGGGGGAGTTTGTTGGGATTCCGGTCCCTCCGGATGGGATGTCCGGAGATGAATGACGGCAAGCCCGGTTGCGGTTACGGAGCCGGATGATGAATACCCCGGTTACGGAGCCGGATGATGAAGACCCCGGTTACGGAGCCGGATGACGAATGTACCCGGAGAGAGATCCGGATGCGGGGACATATTTGTGAATATGTTTGTCAAGAGCCCTTGAGGCTATATTTGTAAATAGCCCGAAAGTCATATGTGTATAAATATGACTTAGGGCAAACAGTCTTATGTTGTTGCTCATTTTTCATGCGAAGTGAGAGCAGCCGAGAGAGAAAGAGCAGCCGAGAGAGAAAGAGAGAGAGAGAGAGAGAGAGACGAAGAGGTCGTTGCCTCTGTGTATTACCGCCGCCTGTGGCGAAGACAGTGAACTCCAGGTTGTTGCCTTGTAGCTTCACTATTGTACATCTCTGTTCATAGTGATAGTTGGAGTCTGAGGACTCCCGTGGTTTTTTTTTCCCATTTAGGGTTTTCCACGTAAACATCCTGTGTACCCTCCTCTCTATTGTCCTCGTGCATTTTGTATTTCCTGTTTTTCTGTGAGGTAATCCTATTCCTCGGTTGTGGCCGAGCGCTGTTTTTTTGAACTACAGTTCGGAGCGTTCCAGACTGCGGTGTGTACAAGGGAGAATACACCCTCATTCTTCGACTTACAGTCGATGCTCCTTGTAGAGGAGAACCACACCGGTGCATCTACCAGTGCATCCTCGGACAGCCGAATGCTGTACACAGGAACGGATCGGCACTGTGGGCGTGATGGAAGAGGTGGGTCGTCACGCAATGGAGGCGGCCGGCAAGAGCAGGAACGGAGGCACTATGAGTGTGCCGACAGTAGTTCCGAGACTTCCACAAGCAAGGGGAGTCAAGGCGGTGCCGGAGGCCGGCAAGACAAATCCGCTACGGAATGCTGGTATTGTGGCAAAAAAGGCCACAGGGAAAGGGAGTGCTGGAGAAAGCGTGCCGATTCGGACAAATCCGGATCCGGCAAGACCGGTAAGGATGGCCGGCAAAACTCGCACTACGCAAACGGATCAGGAGGATCCGGAACCGGAAAGGCCGGTAAGGGGCCAGCCTTGGTGATGAATCAAAAGGCAAACTCAATGAAGAAGAACACTTCCAAAACGGAGGAAGTGTGGTATGTTGATTCCGGCGCATCGAACCACATGACGAGCCACAAAGAGTGGTTCTCCTTTCTTGAGAACCCGGATCAACCAGGAGTAGTCGAAACCGGAGACGACACTCCACACCCAATCGTGCACGTCGGATAATTCCATGTAAGCCACGTCGGACAGAAAGGGAAGCTGATGAACGTATTACACGTTCCGACGATCACGAAGAACCTGGTGTCCGTCGGTCAAATTGTCGACCAGGGGATGCAGATGCGGTTTACGCACCTCGGGTGCTTCATTGAGGATGAGGGCGAAGTCATTGCGCAAGGGCGTAGAGACGTGAGGATGTTTATCCTCAACACCAATGACATTGGCACTGCTCTGTTCGCGAAACGACAGAAGGTCGAGTCGGACATTGACCTATGGCACAAGCGGATAGGCCACGTCAACTACCATAGGCTTCAAGACCTGCAAACGAAACAAGTCGTTTTCGGTTTGCCAAAGTTCGGCGGCCGGAGAGCCGAAATTTGTGAAGCCTGCCAACTTGGGAAGCAACACCGGCTTCCATTCCCCACCGAATGGAACCGGAGCCGTAACAAGCTTGATCTCATCCATTCGGATGTGTGGGGACCGGCACAAAGCAAAGTGTAAGCCTTGGCGGGAGCTGGTACTTCGTCTCCTTCATCGACGACTATACTCGACATACTTGGATCTACCTCATTGAGCGGAAGAGCGAAGTCTTCGACAGTTTCCGGAGCCTCCAGAAGATGGTGGAACGGGAATCGGAGAGGAAGATCAAATGCCTTCGGTTGGATGGCGGAAAGGAATATTTTTCCGGCCAATTCACTAGTTATCTGCAGCAGAAGGTAATTCGGTGAGAGTTCAACTGCAGATACACACCAGAGCAAAATGGTGTGGCCGAAAGGAAGAACGGGACACTCGTCGAAGCGGCAAGGACAATGTTGGAGGAGAAGAGTATGCCCCGGTTCTACTGGGCGGAGGCGGTCCAGATGGCCGTCTACATACAAAACCGCATTGGTGACAAGGTGTCAGCTCATGAGCTGTATTTCGGGCGCAAGCCGAACTTAAGACACCTTCGGATATTCGGCAGCATAGCGTATGTGCATGTGCCGGATCAGAAGCGAAGGAAGCTGGATGCAAAATCGGAAAAAATGCATCCTAGTCGGCTATGCTCAAGAGCAAAAGGGGTATAAGTGCTATAACCCCCGGACAAAGGAAGTCCGAGTTAGCCGGGATGTCGAGTTCGATGAATCGGCATCCTGGTACTCTGTACCAACTCCGACTTCCGATCCCGACCCAATGCCGGAAGATTAGGCCAGTGAGCATGAATCAGCCCTGGCAGAGGATGATGATGTAGGTACTCAAGATGAGAGTCCGGAATCGTTACGGTTGAGTGGACCGAACGAGCGACTGAGTCGGTTGGACCAGTCGGATGAGGAGACGGCAAGTGGTGGAGACTCTGCCGTGCTCTCCCCGCGCAAGGAACCGAGGAAACGGTTCACGCGCAAAGAGAAAGGGAAAAGGAAGATGCCGGAATTTGAAACCGGCATCGATGAGTCGGATCGGTGCATATCCGACTCCAGAAAGGAGAAAGGCAGATCTTCGGCAACGAAGACCGAACTGGCCAAGAAGGGCCTCAAATCAGGTGACGGTGTCGTGAAGAATGTGCTTCACAATATAAAAATGAGCTTAAATGTTGTATTTAATAATATTTGAGAGACTTGAACCCACATCCTTATATACGATGTACAATGTACATACCACTAGGCTAGGCTATTTATTTGTAAAAGTGTGTAATAAATGTGCTTCATGATATAAGAATGAAGCTATATATTGTATTAAGTAAAATTGAGGGACTTGAACCCTCAACCTTGAATACCAAGCACCAAGCATACACCACTAAGCTAGGTTAGTTATTTTAGAATGCATTTTCATCATTATAATTATCTCATATCTATTTTCATACATAGCCATCATTCATCACATGCAATGCATGTGCGCCAAATGGCGATCATGCATTACATGTAACTCATGCATTGCATGCATGCCATGCTCCCATACATTACCATATGCATGGCAACACTTATAAAAAGAGGGGAAAGGGAAAACAAGGAGGGGAATCAAGAGAAAGTTAGAGAAATAAGATAATAAAAAAAAAAACAAGTTAGCTTGTTGGTGAAGAGGCTCGTGTTTTCAAGTTGGAGTCAAGAGTTCGAATCAAGGGTCGGTAGAGAAAGGGTTCATCTTGCTACCAAACATTGTAAAGTTGGTAAAATCTTGTATTCGTAATACACATCATGTTCACATCATATACTTTTTTGTCTTAAATCATACTTTGTGTCTATCTTGCGTCTTGAATCATACATTGCCTCTATCTTTTATCTATACTAGTCTCTCTCTCACACATATTACTTTAAACTATTATTCTTCATATCCTTTATCTTCCTAACATTTGAGCGCAAGCCTTATAAAAGTTCCTTCAACTCCCCTTAACCTTAGTCCCTGCGACTTCGCCGCACGAACCACAACTACCCCGACACATTTGGTGAACCCGACGTGAAGGCGGCGACGAGGAGAAATGGAAGAGCAAATGAGGCTTATGTGTACGATGATGGAACGAGTGATGCGGGAACAAGGGATGATGGCAAGCATCGACAAAGCCGTCGACAATATTCTCACACGAGTAGGAATCTTCGAAGGTATAAATTTAACAAGATTTCTGAAGATTTATAATGAAGAAATGCTTAAACGCGGTGTCGACGAAGCTACAAAAATTAATAGCTTTAGTCGAGTCGCTGCGATTGGGCTACAAGAGAGGATCCAAGAGCTCCAAAGGGAGAATCAGACATGGACAACATTCGAAAGGGCATTACTCAATGAATACAACCTCAATGATATGTCAAGGATGACAAGGCGAGCTTTCATGGATTGGGTAGAGTCTAATAAACATTTAAGTGTTTTGGAAGTATTAATAGAGTTTTCTGAAAGATTTGAGCAACTAAATGTTAGAGATAGAAATATAATAGTGCCAGATAAAGTAATATTGTTTCTACAAGCTACTAATATTAAAGACAGGAAGGACTTGGGAATGCTTTTAGAAGATCAGAATAGTCCAAGTGGACTTACCGAAGATTGGGAGGAGGTGAAAAGGGCGTGCGCCCATTTCTGCAAAAGAAAGTTATGGTTTATGGAGTTGCCCGATAGAAATGAT
This sequence comes from Azolla caroliniana, assembly GCF_043228905.1. NCBI lineage: Eukaryota > Viridiplantae > Streptophyta > Polypodiopsida > Salviniales > Salviniaceae > Azolla > Azolla caroliniana. The sequence continues at coordinate 8,909,388 of NW_028230447.1, forward strand.
GAAGAAACGGTGAACGAGTTGGGAGAAAAGAAAATAGAAGAATCACTCTTACACGAATTAGTGAAAGGCATGAAAGACTTGTCGATCAAAGTGACGAAGCTAGAATCGGGACAAAGCTCGACTTCATCAAGGCAGGGAGGTGGAATGGTCCGAAGGTGTATGTGGTGTGATAGTATCGACCACCAGAAGAAAGATTGTCAAGAGCATAGGGATGCTCTTAATCATAATAAAATCTACTATGAAGATGGCAAGATTCACTCAACTGAGACTCGACAACCACTTCAACTCAACTTCGGGCAAGGAGGAATGAAAAGGCTAATGGAAGATGCCGAGAGAGAAACGACTCAAGCGATACAATCCGTGGCAACCTTAGGATTGCGCGTAGAAGACTCATATGGTGGATCTGGCTTTTGGCAAGATGTGATGGATTATGCAAGAAAAGGGAAGGTTCGAGTGGATGAATTAAAAAGAGCGGGAGATGAAATACGAAACTTCACTGGATGGAATGATCCAGTAGACGCGCTATCAGCATTCGCTCAAGTGAATGCACAAGATGTGCTAGGGGAAGAGAAGCGGAAGAGAGCTGAGGAAGCTGATCCGACAAAGAGACATGAGACACAAGAACAAAAGAGAAGGGAGATGGAAAAGGGTGGTATTGAGCCGAAGGAAGCTGATAAAGTAAAAGGAAAGACAGGCCCATCTTTCAAGCTTGCCTCAGACATAGAAACAACGACGGATATAAAAAAGGTACTAGAAACAAGAATATTAAATAGTAAGGTAGAATTTACTTTAAGAGAAGTGTTGGGTATAGCAAAGAAAGAATTTCATGAAGTTATCATAGATATTATTAGAAGGAAGAGACAGGTGATGGAGGAAATTACGGGAGGGTGTGCAGCAACACTCCAAGATTTGTATGGTGGCACCATCAATGCTGGAAGTGTAAAAAACCAGAATGATGTTGGCGTCCATGAAGGGGATAGGAGTCACTATACAAGGGACCATTGGGCTCGAGCAACAACGGAGGCACCTGCAAAAATTGGGGAGCAGCAAATTCCATGTATTGCTTTGATCGATCATGGATCAGAGATTAACATGATGTCATCGGAATTTTACGCTCGAGGACGATGGCCAATCGACAAGAATCATGGGTGGAAAATAAGAGCTGCCACAGAAACTACGGAGGATCTATTCGGAGCATGTCCTAGTGTGAAGGTAACAATTGGTGATGTCTCAGTGAATCAAAATTTCTTTGTGCAGGATCGATCAACCTACCCCGTCATCCTTGGCCAGCCCTACATCACCGCAGTGAGGATGGAAACAAAGGTTATTGATGATGGTTCGGCTTTCGCGAGAATCAAGAGTCAAGATGGAAGAAGGACTGTCCAATTCTTAACTATGAGGCCCAACCATGAAAGAAACAAAGAATGCTTGAGGGAACATCCAATTCAAGAGATGGATGAAGAGTTTTCCCAGGATTTTTAGATAGGGCTTTTACAGGTAGGGGCTGTGATAGCCCGAGCATAAAAGAAAACCCCATAAATAATAATGTAAATAAAGATATTCCTTGTACAATCTCATCTAATGGTGCTACTTTTATACTAAAAGTAAATAATAATAAAATACAAAATTCTTTCGAGTACTTTAAGTGTTCTGGATTAATAGATGATGATGAAGAAATTCAGGATATGTTTGAAGAATTAAGTTTTGAAGATACAATAACTCATTTGGAAGCAATGGAAGAAGACAACGAAATCCAAGTTCCTGTCCATTCAATCAAGATGTATGAGGTCATTGAAGAAGTTGCTCGAAAGGATCATGAAGCACATGTACTAACAAATTACAAGATAGTGGAGAAGAAGGTTCGTCCTATTGTTGCTCCACTTCCAGGGGATAGTGAAAAGGCAATCAAAGAAGCAGCCACAGAGCCAATGATCACAGACCCACGAAAGGTAGGACATGTGTTTACTTTGGAAAGAATACAAGGGATGAAAATAGGAGGGGATGACTTCCTATTACCCTCTGAAGAAAAGCAGTTCAGGGAGATGTTAAAAAGGCATGGAAAGGCGTTCGCATTCCAACCGGAGGAAATAGGGTGTGTGGATCCAGAAATTGTGGAGCCCATGGTTATATTCACTATCCCTCATATTCCATGGAACTTTAAGCCAATACCCATGCCTAGGGCTAGAATCCCTCAACTATTAGAACTTTTGAAAGAAAAGATAAGGATGGGTATCTTGGAACCATCGAACGCTCCTTACTCGAGTCGATGGTTCACTGTGTTAAAGAAAGATGGGTGACTCCGATTTATCCAAGATATGCAACCCGTGAATAAGGTAACAATCTGAAACTCGGGAGTAGGGCCAATTGTGGATGAGTTTGCTGAGATGTTTGCAGGAAGAGCTATATATTCAATGGGAGACCTTTATTGAGCTATATATTCAATGGGAGACCTTTATTCCGGGTATGATCAATTTCAACTTGCTATCAAAAGTCGAGATATAACTTCTATCAAGACACCTATAGGGTTAGTACGGATGTGCACCTTGCCGCAAGGAGCGACCAACTCAGTGGCGCATATGATGAATGGAATGAACAAGGTACTTCGTGATTTTATTCCTCATATTACAATGCCTTTTCTAGATGATGTTCCAATTAAGGGATGCAAGGAGGAAGAGAAGAACGAGGAATTGGACGAAAGTGGTTGCCGTCAATTCGTTGCTGATCATATCAAGGATTGTGAGAAGGTGCTATCAAGGATGGAAGAAGTGCATTTGACCTTATCAGGGGCGAAGTCAATATTTGGGGCAAAAGAGATATTAATAGTTGGTCATATGTGTGGCTCGTATGGGAGAAAGCCATCCCCAACCAAGGTCAATGCAATTCAAAATATGCAAGAGGAATGTACATCCATCTCAGAAGTACGAAGGTTTCTGGGGGTATGTGTTTTTTACTGTAAATGGATTCCGCATTATGCCCATTTATCTGAACCTTTATATAGACTCCTAAGAAAAGGAGAGACATTTGAATGGAGTGAAGAGCATTCAGAGGCAATGAAGAAATTGAAGTACTACTTGGCACAAGCTCCACTATTAAAGCAACCAGACTACACCCGGCCCATATATCTCACAGTAGACTCTAGTCCCATTGGAATTGGATGGGTGATAAGCCAACAAGATAGGGAAGAAAGGTATCCAGTCCGATTCGGGGCAAAGGTTCTTAGTGGTCGACAAAGAAAATATGCACAGGTGAAAAGAGAGCTATGGGGGATAGTAACAGTTGTAAAGACAGACAAAGATTACTTAATTGGTGCTGAAGTAATAATAGAAACTAATTGTTTGCCTATTCTGGGTATCATAGCTAATTGTGATATTCCAGATCAAGCCATGTTAAGATGGTGTATCTATATTAGATCAATCAACCCTGAAGTTCGACATATCTCTGGGAATAGAAATGCAGTAGCAGATATGTTATCAAGAGCAAGGTATGAGGAAGAGGAGATTCCAGACTCGGACGATGAGGACAAAGAACAAACAGTCCTTACCACAAGCATTACTCGGGAAGGAGGAATGCAGTTTCTAGAAGAAGAGTATGAAGAAGAATTCAAGGAAATAGGGAAATACCTACAAACCCCTGACAAGTACAAAGGTCGATCTGGAAAAGAGTTCGCATAGTTTCGCAAGAAAACCCATAAGTTCTTCCTGCATGAAGGATATCTATGGCGACATCCGAAAACCAAGACTGGAAACCCGCAAAGAGTAATAGGTTCTGAAGGGCAAAGAAAGGAGATAATCAGAGAGCTGCATGACAAAGAATGGGTTGGTCATTGAGGAGTGTGGGCCACTTTCAGTAAGATTAAAGAACGATTTTGGTGGCCTCGATACTATGAGCAAATAAAAAAGTATGTGGAAAATTGTCCCACTTGTCAATATTATTCAAATGTAAAATTTTGTGATGAATTACACCCAACATACTCACCGGGGGTGCATTACAAGTGGATGATAGATTTGGTAACAATGCCACTTGGAGTAGGACCAAAAAGATACTTGGTTCTTGCTAGAGAAGATCTAACAAATCAAGTGGAAGGTCGTTCATTGCAAACAAAAGGGACATTAGGAGTATGTCAATTCATCTTGGAGGACATTGTTTGTAGATATGGATGTATCGGGAAGATAGTGGCAGATAGGGGAGAACTCAATTCTGCGGAAGCTCAAGATTTTTTCGACAAAATAGGAATTCGGCTTTCTTTGACAACGACGTACAATCCAGAAGCTAATGGAAAGGTAGAAAGGGGACATGGGCCAATAGTCAAAGCTTTGGCAAAGGCATGTAGAGGACGGGTTAGTGATTGGCCAAAAACCTTACCCTATGCACTATGGGCTGATAGGACAACTCACAGCACTGTTACTGGATATATGCCTGCAGAATTAATCACAGGACAGAAGCCAATAATGCCAATTGAAGAAAAGATAACTACATGGGCTGTGTTGCCTTGGGAATCGGAAATGAGTAGGGAAGATTTACTTGCAGTTCGAATACGACAACTTCAATCAAGGATAGAAGACATAGAAAAAGCAGCTACTAGATTGAAAGAGGCAAGAATCAAGAATAAGGACAGATTTGACAAGATGAAAAGAATACGACCAAGAAAGGTGCAAGAGGGAGATTGGGTATTAGTATATGATAATAGCCTAGATAATCAATACAGTACTATTCGGAAGTTTGCAAAAAGATGGTCTGGACCTTATGAAGTTAGGAAAATAACAGATAAAGCCACATATTTCCTCAATGAATTAGATGGGACAGAAATTCGTATCCCAATTGCAGGAAAAAGGATTAAAATATTTAAAAGGAGGGAGTCATTAGAGCCGGAATTTTATGAAGAAGTAGAAGACCTAAAAGAATTGGAAGAAGTGTTGGATGAACTCTGCACAACCAATGTGCAAGTTCAGAGGGGGTGGGTGTCGTGAAGAATGTGCTTCACGATATAAAAATGAGCTTAAATGTTGTATTTAATAATATTTGAGAGACTTGAACCCACATCCTTATATACGATGTACAATGTACATACCACTAGGCTAGGCTATTTATTTGTAAAAGTGTGTAATAAATGTGCTTCATGATATAAGAATGAAGCTATATATTGTATTAAGTAAAATTGAGGGACTTGAACCCTCAACCTTGTATACCAAGCACCAAGCATACACCACTAAGCTAGGTTAGTTATTTTAGAATGCATTTTCATCATTATAATTATCTCATATCTATTTTCATACATAGCCATCATTCATCACATGCAATGCATGTGCGCCAAATGGCGATCATGCATTACATGTAACTCATGCATTGCATGCATGCCATGCTCCCATACATTACCATATGCATGGCAACACTTATAAAAAGAGGGGAAAGGGAAAACAAGGAGGGGAATCAAGAGAAAGTTAGAGAAATAAGATAATAGAAAAAACAAACAAGTTAGCTTGTTGGTGAAGAGGCTCGTGTTTCCAAGTTGGAGTCAAGAGTTCGAATCAAGGGTCGGTAGAGAAAGGGTTCATCTTGCTACCAAACATTGTAAAGTTGGTAAAATCTTGTATTCGTAATACACATCATGTTCATATCATATACTTTTTTGTCTTAAATCATACTTTGTCTCTATCTTGCGTCTTGAATCATACATTGCCTCTATCTTTTATCTATACTAGTCTCTCTCTCACACATATTACTTTAAACTATTATTCTTCATATCCTTTATCTTCCTAACATTTGAGCGCAAGCCTTATAAAAGTTCCTTCAACTCCCCTTAACCTTAGTCCCTGCGACTTCGCCGCACGAACCATAACTCCCCGACAACGGTGCGTTGCGCCGATCAACCCGTCAGAAGGATCTCGTCGTGCGGTACGGGTACAATGAATACATGGCGCATCATTATGCGTACATGACTAAGGTGACAGAAGTGCGCGAGGCGGAGAGCTACGCAGAAGCAGCAAAGGACGCAAATTGGCGTGCCGCTATGGACGAAGAAATGCGGGCACTCGATGCCAACGAAACTTGGGACCTAGTTGATCCTCCCCGTCACTGTAAACCGATCGGATGCAAGTGGGTGTACAAGGTCAAGTACAACGCCGACGGTTCTGTTAACCGGTACAAAGCCCGGTTAGTGGCGAAGGGATACACGCAGACCCACGGAATCAACTACGATGAGACCTTCACTCCTGTGGCGAAGATGACGACGGTTCGTGTGGTACTGGCGGTTGCTGCGGCAAGGTGGTGGCATCTTCACCAGATGGATGTGAAGAACGCCTTCCTTCAAGGAGATCTTGAAGAAGAAGTCTTTATGACTCAGCCCCCCGGAATGCACTCGGAGATGAACAAGTCGGCGGTATGCCGACTGAAGAAGTCGCTTTACGGCTTGAAGCAAGCCCCCCGAGCTTGGAACGCGAAGATCACGCACCGGTTGCGTAAGCTGGGGTTTGCTGTCTCTAAGTCAGACTCTTCATTATTCATCCGGCAAGGCTCTGATGGTCCGGTATGTATACTCTTGTATGTGGATGATTTAGTCATCACCGGACCTGGTCTTCCCGAAATCAACCGCGTCAAGTCCCAGTTGTCGGATGCATTCGAAATGAAGGACCTGGGGGACCTTCATTATTTTCTTGGGATCGAAATGATCCGGACCCCCGACAGCATATTGCTCTCACAACGACATTACGTGTTGAATATGCTGTTTAAGTTCGGCATGACGGATTGCCGACCTGTCTCCACACCCCTGGACCGGAACCAGAAGCTCCGTCCCAACTACGGACCGGCCTGCACTGAGAAACGGTTCCGACAGGTTGTCGGAAGCCTGATCTACTTAACCATCACCCGACCCAACATCAGCTATCCGGTCGGCATGGTAAGTCAGTTCATGCAAAAGTCGACCGTGGAGCACCTTCAGTGCGCGCAACGCATATTACGGTATGTTAGCGGCACTAAGGACCGGGGACTGCTATACCGGCGAGGTATACCCGAAGAGCTTGTCGGTTACACCGATGCTGACTGGGCCGGCGATGCGTCTGATCGCCGCTCCACTTCCGGATACATGTTCTCCATAGTTAGCATGGCCGTTGCGTGGAGCAGCAAGAAGCAGCCCACAGTGGCTTTGTCAAGCACTGAGGCTGAGTACTGAGCCGCTACCGTTGCCACTTGTGAAGCCATCTGGCTTCGGCGACTACTGCGAGACTTGCGGATCGAGGTGCCGACCCCGATCCCGATTTACTGCGATAACATGAGCAGCTTGCAGCTCGCCAGGAACCCTGTGTTCCATGCTCGCACAAAGCACATCGAGGTGCACTACCACTTCGTGCGTGAGCGGGTCCTCAGCAGTGAAGTTGACCTACGGTATGTTCATACGGATCGGTAAGTTGCCGACATCTTCACCAAGCCGCTCGGATCGGACAAGTTGCAGCACTTTACCGACATGCTTGGTATTCAACATCTCGACGTGCCGCACTTGAGGGGGAGAAGCAAGGGCAAAGTCTCTACCGAAACGGGCAAAGGCCAACAAACTGTTGAACCCGTCGGTAAGAGGAGAGCCGGAAGAAGAGGAGACAAGAAGATGAAGGAAGCCGAGTCGACGAAGGAAGTCGACACATCCGAATAGGTCGGAGCAAGCGGCTGTGAAGAAGAGTTGTGCACTCAGGAAGAGAAGTGCATGCTGTGCGGAGGTCATCACGACGGTACTGACCATGATGCGGAGTCGAATGGAGAATTCGATTTCGGTTCACCGGCTGAAGAAGCCGAGGGAAGCATGGAGAAGGCCAAGACTCAGAAGTGGTCCGATGTGGTGAGAGGCCTGAAGCCGGAAGTCGAATCGGAGTGTACCGATTCGGAGAAGAGCTGGAACGAGTCGGAGACAGCTGACTCGGATCAACAGATGGATCCGGATGAGTCGGATCGATTGAAGGCCAAGGGGACACGGACACAGCGGAAGTCGATGCCATCGTGGGAGAACCGACGGATCGGCAAACGCCGGAGTCACAGCAACATAACTGCTGAGATGGGCCTATTGAGCAGACATGCCGACCGAGAGGGTCGAGGCGCGCAGAACCAAAGGGGTCGCGGCAAACGGGACCGGACCGGACGAGGAGCACGAGCAAGGCGGAGTGACGCCAGGAGAAGTTGGCTGAAAGAACCGACTGCCACAGAGGTCGACACTATGACCCCACCTCAGGTTGAGCTTGAGGGGGAGTGTTGAGCGGCAAGCTCAACCGGAGCCGGATCGGCTGAATAAGCCAGAGCCGGTAAGTGAGACGGATCGGGTGAAACGGATCGGTATGACGGTGAGCAACCGAACCGGCAAGCAGTGGAGGCCGGGTGCAATCCGTTACCGGCAGTCCAATCGGAAGCCTAGAATAGGATAGACTACTAGGTATCTATAGTCTCGTAGTAAGTGTCAGATGCTCGTGTGAGCATTGAAGTACATGGTACTTCTGTCAGTCCCAAGAGGACTTGTATAAATAGTGCTACTTAGCATAGTGTGTATAAGCAGAGTCTTGATATAATTTTGGAAATTGCGTTCTGCTCTCTCTGTCTGTCTGTCTCTCTCTCTCTCTCTCTCTCTCTCTGTTGTTCTCTGTTTTACGCTTCCACAAACACTCACGTTTACAAAAAGAATCCACAATTGTTAGAAGCTCTTTGTCATGGATCTCGTAGTTAATCTCTACAGCTTCAATTTTTCAGGAATGAAAAGCAATAGTATGTAATTGACTGTCATCTCCAGTTTGCGATAGAACACTTCCAATTGCAAAGTTGGGTGCATCAGCTTCAAGGATAAAGCATTTTCTAGGATTGACATGTGCCAAAAAGGCGTTGTTGTAAATGCCCGTTTTAAACTTTCGAATGCTTCGGTTGCCTCTGAACTCCATATGAATGGTTGATTTTTGTGTGTGAATCAGGTGAGCGGAAGCACGACCTTGGAATAATTTTTTTAATGAGTTTCCGATAAAAATTTGCAAACCCAAGAAAACATTGTACATCACACACTGAAACAGGCGTTTGCCAATCTAAAATTGTTTGAACCTTCATTGGGTCCATAGAGATACCAGGTGATGATACAACATACCCTAAAAACTCCACTTAATTTTAGCCGAAACTGCACTTTTGTAATTTTGCGTAGAAATCATATTCTCGTAGTCGACGTAATACGTGATGAACATGTTTATCATGATCCTCTTTAGTCTTTGAGTAGATCAAAATGTCGTCTAGGTAAACTATAGTGAAGATATCAAGAGAATCTTGAAAAATATCATTCTCCATATGCTGGAAAACTGCAAGTGCATTTGTAAGACCGAATGACATCACGGTATACTCGAAATGTCCATAGCGAGTGCGAAAAGCAGTCTTCCATTCATCGCTTGGCCGAACCCAAAACTAGATTATATGCACCACGAAGGTTCAATTTTGTGAAATATTTTGCTCCACTGAGACATTCAAAAAGGTTCGAGATCAATGGTAGTGCATATCTATTCCAGATAGTCACTTTATTTAGCCCTCGATAATCCATGACCAACCAAGACCCGTTTTTCTTCTTAACAAAAAAGATAGGTGCACCAGTAGGGGATCTAGAATGCTTGATGAATCCGTTTGCCAAGTTCTCATCGATATATTCCCGCAATGTCTCTAGCTCTACAAGTGAGACATTATAAATTGGCCCCCATGGCGGTTCTTTCCCTGGTTGTAAGTCAATACAGCAGTCGTATGGCCTGTGCTCTAGCAGTGTATTTGCCTTCACCTTATCAAAGATGTTTGACAACTCTTTGTATTTTTCTAGTAATTGAACTTCTGGCTCCGGTAAGACGGGTGATGGGTTTGATGGAGTTGCTACGATCGCAAATACGAATATGTCCTTGTTCTAGTATCAAATATCGTAGTGTTGAGGGATGCGAGTGTAGTTCTTTTTCTTGGGACTCCTCAATTGTACTTTTCATCCAGTCCATCTTCAGGTTATGTAGTTCAAACCGAGGGAGACCTAGAACGAATGGGTGTTCTAGAATAAAAATAACGTTGAAAGAGATTAAGCTTGCCAAATCACCAAGAACTACACAAATTGGCTCAGACTCTTCGACTATATCACCTGATGCTACTTGATGCTATGGGATGACCATCGATGACTTCTATGGCTATTGGGTTCGGGAGCTTATTCAAGAGGATGTTTTGTGTCAATGCAAACTCACGATCCATGAAACAAGAGTGGGCTCCAAAATCTAGGAGGGCAAAGGCTAGGACTCGATGACATGTAGATGTGCTAAGCTCAACTTGTGTAGAAAAAACTTGACTAATTTGATTTGATGAAATGGAACCACGACTAGGAACTAACTCTACATATCTTGGATGGTCCAACCAAATGGATCCTATTTTGGCCGGACTTACTCGTTTAACACATGCTCTAATTGGCTCAAGACATCGAATCTATTCTCATGGCATGGACTATTAGGCTTACTTAGGTTATTAGAAGTAATAATGGAGCTTGAAGTAGGGTTTTCTTGTGCATTTGGTATACTTGACATCTAGGTTTATGTGGACAATTCACGGCTATATGTCCTAAACCCCCACAATATAGACATAAGCGGTGTGCTCGACGTCGTTGGTTCTCAGCATCCGATAAGGGCCCCCGACGTTGTTTGACTCTATTTCCATTGGAGTTTTGCCATCCCTCATGATGGGTCTAGAAACTTGTGCTGGGATTGCGACTACAGAAGCGTACATTTGATCCAGTTGGCGGCATAGCATTTGTTGGTGCTTCGAACGTCGCTCAAATAGGCGATTATCACATCGCACAACTCGACTAATTGCCTCTGTAAGAGACTTCGGATCTTCGTGGAAGGTAAGAAGAAGATCTTTGAATCATTACGCAGACCTTGACGGAATTGATCCAATAGAGCCACCTCATCCCAAGGGATATCGCATGCCAAGAGATGGAAATCGGTTGTGTAAGCCAACGCGGGACGATCTCCTTGTCGGGGTCTTCAAATCTTGTTTATTGCCTTCCTAGTGTTGTCGGTGTCTTTGAAGCTAGCTTGAAACTCCTTAACAAACGCCTCAAAATCCTCCAACAACAGTGATTTCTTCTAGAGGAGTGGTGCAAACCATGCTAGTGTTGTACTGCTTAGCAAGGTTCCTACGAATCCCACACAAGTAGCTTCCATTGGGTACCGATTGTGATGTAACGGAATAACCATACGTACTTGATTCAAAAAGCCTCAAAATAGAAACCTTGTACCATCAAACTTAGCGGGGGTAGTTTTGAACCCCGACGCTTGTTCTCGTAATGATAATATAATAGTCTCGAGTTGGAGAACCCGTTGTGATAACACTTCATATTGTTGCACTTTCTTGGTACTCACGTGTTGTAGGTCCCCGAGTAGCCCTTGATTTTCTTACTCTATTGCCACAAATTTATCCGTGAGCATGTCTATCTCAGAAGCGCGTGCATATTTTCTTGTTTGCTCACAGACTCCAAAACTTACGAGGGAAGAGGAAAAGGAAGAAGGAAACTTATTAAGGTTCTAGGAAGAGAAAGAAATGAGGAAGGAAAGAAAATTTTGGTTCAAACTATCAAGATTGAGAGAGAGTACTGTCAAGATAGAGTGAGAGGTAGAGATAGAGTGAGAGTGAGAGAGAGAGATAGATAGATAGATTATATTATCGTCTTTGGAGGTCAAATATGACCTATGAGACCAAAAATATTACATTTCACATGATAGGTGTGAAAGTGAGTAGTGACTCTCAATGTTCAAGAACTTTACCAATGAATGTTGCAATCGAGAGTGCATATTGTGGTTGTGAGAGGAATTCATGCAAGGATTGGGCTTGGTCGAAGAGATGTGGAAAGCATGGTCGAATATGATCAAAGGCAAAGCATTGTATCAAAGTGTGATACTCAGACTCACGAACTGGTTTAGGGAAAAGTGTGCATAGCCGACCACTCTCATCACTTGTGCCCCAATGCCCTCTCTGACATCACAATGCATGTGAGCTAAGTCGCATGGAAGCAAAGGTTCGAATGGCAGATAACGTATGGGCTCTAACATGTATCAATGTGTACGGTTTCCCCGTTCCGCAAAGAATATGGTTTGTAACGATAGAGAGATAGAGTATTATAAAGATAATATATCGCACTATAAGATGGATTACAATGAATAAACAACAAGGGAGCTCTATAATGGCATTGAACCAAATTGGTTCATCCCTAATTCTTAGATGCATATTTATAAGTCCTAATAGGGTATTCTAGAAAGTCCTAGAATAAAGAGTATGCTAGAATATTCTAGAACATTCTAGACACTCTAGATTATTCTAGAATATTCTAGAACATAGTACTCTAGAATATTTTATAATATTCTATATAGTTTATAAATTCTTTATACATATAAATATATCATTACAATAGCTAAGATTTTGACACGTATATAACATGGTTGTGGGTTCGAATCCTTGTAAACCCAAATCATATCTGAGTGTCATCATGACAGGAGGAAGAAGATTATAAAAAGTGAGATGGAGGAGGCTAAGGAAGGGGGCTAGAGCCTAGAAGTGTTTTATTGTATTAGATCTCATTCTAATCAAGATTAGTGATTTATATACTTATGATGGCTTTGTTTGTAGACTCTATTGATATTAAGATCATTGATAAATGCGAAGGATTTGAATAGAATTGACTTTGTTTGTAGAAGTTTATTAGCCACATCTATTACTTAATTGCTCTTTTCTTTATCCACATGTTTGTAACCCTCCTCTTTAAAGTTTTTTATTTATTTATAAGTCATAAGTTATATACACGTTTATATGATCCTTAATCTATAAGTGATCATTCTTAATTTATTGAGTCTCTCTCCCTAATTCGTAGCCACCTTGGTCTCTATAATTTATTATAGTTCACAACTCTCTCTAATCGGTTTGGTCAATCCCTCATATTTTGTACGACTATCCTTTGTCTTATACACTCTATCCTATGGCACTTGCACCAGATGGACATGAAGAACGCTTTCCTGCAAAGAGAACTTGAGGAATAGATGTACATGGTACAACCTCCCAAATTTCAGTCCAGATTGAATACATCGGTTGTTTGCCGACTGAAGAAGTCCCTCTATGGATTAATGCAACAATTGTGTGCTTGGAACGCGAAGATCACACGGCAACTACGTCCGATTGGGTTTGTTGCATCAAAATCAGATTCTTCAGTCTTCATCCGGTAGGGTTGGCATGGGCTGGTAAGTATTCTACTTTATGTTGATGATTTGGTCATCGACGGCGCTAACCTAGAGGAGATTGGCCGAGTAAATTCTCAGCTAGCCGCGTCATTCGACATCAAGGATCTGGGGGACCTTCATTACTTCCTCATGATCGAAGTGATCTGCAACTCGGAAGGCATACTCATCAGTCAACGTCACTATGTTTTGAGTATGCTCTTCAAGCTCGGCATGACGGAATGTAAATCTGTAGTAACTCCTCTTGACAAAAACATCAAGCTTCACCCCGAATGGGGAACAACATGTGACCCAACACAGTCCCGACAGATAGTCGGAAGCTTGATCTATCTGACCATCACTCGTCTAGACCTGAGCTATCCGGTCGAACTAATAAGTCAATTTATTGTGCACAAAGGATCCTGAGATATGTCAGTGGCATTAAGGACATGTCATTGCTATATCGGGTTGGTGTAGCTGAAGAGTTGGTCAGCCACACAGATTCTGATTAGGCTGAAAATGTCGGCGATTGCAGGTCTACAATAGGGTTTACGTTTTCACTTGGAAGCGTGGAAATCGCCTGGAGCAATAAGAAGTAGCCGACAGTTGTCTCTGTCGACCGACACAAAGCGTCAGACGTCTTAATCACTAAGTCGTCCTATCAAGAAGATTGTGGTTGGAGATAAAATGGTTGTCGACTATGATAATTACTTACTCAAAACATCACACAGATATTAATTACTCAGACTTCATTAATATAAATATGAAATATGAATTTGATTGACTGATAATTACATATGGGTAAAAGCATGTGAGTGGAAACACTATTATAGCTAATTAGCTACTAAAATGGCCACAACTAATTAGCTATTTGTTTAGCTAGTTTTTTGTGGGAAAATCATAAGGATGGTTTGCGAAATTTTATGTTTTATTAGTTAAATACATGTCATTTAAATACATGTCATTTAATTTATGAGAATACTCAAATATTTGAACTTTGGTTTCTGACGTAGTGGAACATGGGGAATAGTGCCATTATCTACAGTCGACTTGAATGTCATCAGTTTAAGTTCGAACTCCAAACAGATGGAGTACTTTGAGCATGAATGTAGACGAAGCCCTTGCAGTAGCACACAAAATCTGAGATCGACATTGCACCTTCAAAGCTACAACACACGAGCAAGTCGATCCTCGTCCAAGTATCTATCAGTTACATATTAAAAATAAAAACAAATTCCTTTTTTGATAATTGTTTGTAACTTTGGTGTTTGTTCATCTTTCCCAAAAATCGAATAGGGCGAAGTCGTTGGAGTCCCAAACAAGGATGTCTCGAAGGTTGGGGTGTAGAAGCAGGTGTGTTTTTGATTGACAGAATTTCGTAGTAGGGTTGATTTCAGCCTTTAGTGATGATTAGGGTTTGTGTTTCCCTTAAGTGGTTTAGGGTTTCTGATTACAAATTTCAGATTACAAGTTTCTGGTTGCAAATTTCTGATTACTGTCACAATGTGTTGTAATTTTGCACCAATTCTCATGACAAATTCTGATTAGGGTTTCTGATTTTTTAAGTGGTTGATTTGAGTTACATGTTGAAAAGGACAGATTACAAATTTCATATTATTGTCTCAAAGTGTTGTAATTTTGCACCAAATTCACATTAAAAAATCTGTTTTTGCACCAATTTTGATTATTGATTTTCTATTTCAACTGGCTCGTTCCTCCCTATCCTAGAGTGCTGAACTTCGCAAAATTTTGTGAGACAAAGGAGGACTTTCACAACATATATGGTATGTCGCTCAAGGGTATTGTTCCTATTGTTCTAACAGATAGATTGATTAGTGATGTAGATTGGTTGCCATATATAAAGTTCCTAGAGTGAAAGGCAAGGTCAAGCTCAAGCATTGACAACCGAACCTGTACGACGATTGCATGAGACCGTACCAGAAAGTACATCAAAAGATCCCGGTCAACAACGAGTTGTGTGTTTCATTTGCCAGAGCTTTTGCATACGAGTATTGCAAAACAACAAAGGAATCTCATGACCCTGAAATGTACAAGGTAGCTTGGGCAATTTATGGTGAGGCATTGCTAGAAAGATGTCGGAAGATGGGGAGCTTGCAACAAAAAATGACAAGATTTTGGAGCATGGCAGTTGATGATGCAAATGCTGACTCCCAACAAACCCGCAAGTATATGCCACACCGACACACAATGAAAGCCAATGTCAATGATACAGGTGAGACATTGATTAGCTATATGCTAAAAAATGTCCATGAAGCCTGTGAGACATTGGGGTTTTTTTAGACTGATTTAGAGAAAGCAACATTGGCTACTGCGATGGAGGGCAAAGTCACTTTGGCAGTTACAACGATCAGAAATAAGATTCAGGTACCTATTGTTTTGTTAGTATGTGTTGGGATTTCGGTCCCTTCGGATGGGATGGTCGGATGTCGGAGATGAATGACGACAAGCCCGGTTGCGGTTTCGGAACCGGATGATGAAGATCCCGGCTTCGGAGCCGGATGACGAATGTACCCGGAGAGAGATCCGGATGCGGGGACATATTTGTGAATATGTTTGCCAAGGGCCCTTGAGGCTATAGTTGTAAATAGCCCGAAAGTCATATGTGTATAAATATGACTTAGGGCAAACAGTTTTAATGTTGTTGCTCATTTTTCTGTTTTCATCTAGAGGGAGCGAAGTGAGAGCAGCCGTGAGAGAGAGGAAAGGAAGAGGTCGACGCCTCTGTGTAATACCGCCGCCTGTGGCGAGGATAGCGAGCTCAAGGTCGTCGCCTTGCAGCTCGCCATTGTATATTTCCCAGCGTATAGTGATAGTTGGAGCCTTGCACTCCCGTGGTTTTTCCCGTCTAGGGTTTTCCACGTTAATCCCTGTGTATTCGTGTCTTTCTCTGTGTTTCCGATTTTTCTGCTGCATTGATTCGCGCTTCCTCGGTTGTGGCCGAGCGGTGAAGGTTGAATCGAAGCGTCGATTCCCAACAAACTGGTATCAGAGCGACTGCAGTGCAGAAAATGGAAGGCGGCAGCAGCGGGCAGCCGGGGATGATGGTGCTGAATGCGCAGAACTACGCCGACTGGAAGATAAAGATGGAGGATCTGCTGATTGTTCGGGACCTGTATGAACCGATCGACAGGTTGGAAATACCCAAGGGGGTACTTGAGACGAAATGGAGGTTTCTGAACCGGAAAGCCGTTGCAACCATTCGGCAATACGTCGACGTGAGCGTTCTACAACATGTGGCGAACGACACCAACGCATATGAGATGTGGCGGAAGCTGTCGGGCCTCTACGAGAGGAAGAATGCGTTGAACCGGACCTCCCTGATGAGGAAGATAGTGAACCTCAAGTACCGGGACGGCGAGAGTATGGTGGAACACGTAAGCACGTTCATGGGATTCGTGAACCAGCTTGCGGCGATCAAGTTCCCGCTGGAGGATGCAATGCAAGCCATCATTTTGATGTGTACATTGCCGGAAAGCTGGGAGAACTTGGTGGTGACTCTCAGCACCTCCTGCACCGAAGATAACTTGTCCCTACAAACGGTAAAGACAAGTATTTTGAACGAAGAAGCGCGTCGGAGAGATAAAGAACCGGCCTCCGATCCGAAGATGTTGTTTACCGAATCGGATCGGGGAAGACAACGGAACCGGAGTCCGCAAAGACGGGAGAAGTCGGGGACCCGATCGCAGTCAAGAGGAAGGCCCACATGCTTCCACTGTGGGAAGCCGGGGCACTTCCGAAAGAATTGTCGGCATTACCGAAAAGACAACGGAGCCGACGACACTGATTCGAAGAAGTCTTCGGAACGGAACGGTGCTTACCGGGGAGCCACGGACCGGAATGGTTCGGATCGGCGAGGGCAGGACCGGAAAGGAATGACGGCACTCGCGGCAAGTGAAGAGGAGATCATGCTCATCACCGAAGAAGGTGAACTAAACATTGCCGGCGATGAGACTACCTGGGTGGTCGATTCCGGAGCGTCGTTCCACCTGACCCCGGAAAGAAGATACTTCTCATCCTACACAGCCGGTGAGCATGGCTGTGTTCGGATGGGAAATGAAGGTACGTGCCGGATTGCCGGCATAGGAGACGTGTGGTTGACAACCTCGACCGGATGCAAAATGTTGCTGAAGGATGTCAGACACGTTCCGGAGGTTCGATTGAACCTGATTTCGGCCGGGAGGCTAGACGATGAAGGCTACACAGGTAGCATCCGGAACGGCGTAATGAAGTTCAGCAAGGGGAGCCTGATAGTGGCTCGGGCCCGGAAAGTCAACACACTGTACCTTATGAATGCCTGGTTGTGTCCGGAAGAGTTGAACGTGGCAGCCGACACTGCCGGTGAGCTGTGGCACAAGAGACTGTGCCACATGAGTGAGAAGGGGATGAAGAGGCTTGCAGAAGACAACCTTATTCCAGTGAAGCATGTGCACCTGGAGAAGTGCACCGATTGCCTGGCCGGTAAGCAGAACCGAACCTCCTTCCACTCAAGGCCACCGACGAGACGTAGCGCACCATTGGAGTTGGTGCACACTGACGTGTGTCAGGTAGAAACGAAGTCACATGGCGGAGCCCAGTACTTCGTGACATTCATAGATGACCATAGCCGGAAGCTGTGGACGGCACCGCTGAAGACAAAGGACCAAGTGTTGTCCGTCTTCCAAGAACTCCACGCGAGAGTGGAAAGAGAATCCGGCAAGAAACTGAAAGCGATACGAGCGGATAACGGAGGGGAATACCGGGGGCAGTTCAAGGAGTACTGTCGCTCGAAGGGAATCCGGCTCGAGTTTACTGTGCCGAAGACGCCGGAACTAAATGGGCTAGCCGAGAGGATGAACCGGACCATAATGGAGAGGGTCCGGAGTATGCTGGCGCATGCGAAATTGCCCAAGGGGTTTTGGGCTGAGGCAATGTCGACGGCGACATACGTGATAAACAGATCACCCTCAGTACCTTTGGACGGAGACACGCCGCAGAGAGTGTGGACCGGTAGGGAAGTATCCTACCGGCATCTGAAGGTGTTCGGGTGTCTCGCATATGTGCATGTGGCTAAGGACCGGAGAGGAAAGCTAGATCCAAAGACCCGGCCATGCATATTCCTCGGTTACGGCGATGACGAGTTCGGCTACCGAGTATGGGACCCGGTCGACAAGAAGATATTCCGGAGTCGTGATATCATCTTCATGGAGAACAAGACACTCGCCGACTGGGAGTCGGAGAAGAAGATGAAGAGCTCCAAGTCGACCGGTGAGGATCAACTCTACGAGGAGCAGTCCCGACCGGCAAGGGACCGGTTAGCACTCGAGGATCCGGCCGAAGACGGTGAAGAAACAGAACCGGCCGAGGAAGATGAAACCGATACCGGAACCGGCCCCGATCCCGAAATGGATTCGGATGAAGAGGAAATGGAGGAGCCGGTTACCGAAGCTCCGGAACGGAGATATCCTCTAAGAGAGAGAAGGGCCCCCCGGAGATTTCCGGAACCAGAGCACGTGCTGCTAACCGACGAGGGGGAGCCGGAGAGCTTTGAAGAAGCAAAGCATGACACCCAGAGCCGCAGGTGGTTGAGTGCCATGCAGGACGAGATGGATTCCCTGCATGAGAACCACACATATGAACTTGTGGAGTTGCCGAAAGGAAAGCGGGCACTTCGGAACAAGTGGGTGTTCAAGCTGAAACCGGGAGATGCCGAAAACCCCCCGAGATACAAAGCCAGGATCGTGGTGAAGGGGTTTCAGCAGAAGAAGGGCGTCGACTTCGACGAGATATTTGCCCCGGTAGTGAAGATGACCTCCATCCGGACGGTGCTGAGCATAGCGGCAAGCATGGACCTCGAGGTAGAACAGATGGACGTGAAGACGGCATTCCTTCACGGTGACCTCGAAGAAGAGATCTACATGCAGCAACCGGAAGGATTTGAGAAGAAAGGGAAGGAGCACCTGGTATGCCGGTTGAAGAAGAGCCTTTACGGACTGAAGCAGGCTCCCCGGCAATGGTACTGGAAGTTCGACTCTTTCATGACCGACGAAGGGTACCTCAAAACGCAGTCCGACCACTGCGTGTTTGTGAAGAAGTTCGAAGGAGGAGACTTTCTAATACTCCTCCTGTACGTACATGTTGATCGTCGGACGGGACCAGGTCAAGATACGGATGCTGAAGAAGGCTCTTCACCGAACCTTCTCAATGAAGGACTTGGGTCCGGCGAGACAAATACTAGGGATGCACATCATCCGGGACCGGAGCAAGAAGCAGTTGTGGCTGTCACAGGAGAAGTACGTGACAAAGGTGCTTAAACGGTTCAACATGTCAGAAGCAAGACCGGTCGGATCGACCCTCCCGGCAAACTGCAAGCTGACCAGCAAGCAAAGCCCCAAGACAAAGGCTGAGAAGGAGGACATGATGAAAGTGCCATATGCCTCTGCCGTCGGAAGCTTGATGTATGCAATGGTGTGTACAAGACCGGACATTGGATACGCAGTCGGAGTGGTGAGCCGGTACATGAGCAATCCCGGCAAAGAGCATTGGAACGCGGCCAAGTGGATACTCCGATACCTGAAGGGCACGGCAAACGTGTGCCTCCGATTCGGCTCCGGTAAGCCCGAACTCGACGGCTTCACCGATTCGGATATGTCGGCTGATGCAGATACCAGCCGGTCCACATCAGGGTATGTGATGACGTATGCAGGGGGAGCTGTTTCATGGCAGTCGAGGCTGCAGAAGACGGTTGCGTTGTCAACCACGGAGGCGGAGTACATGGCGGCTGTTGAAGCTGGCAAGGAAATAATATGGATGAAGGACTTCATTAGAGAGCTCGGTATCCAGCAGGAGGAGTACCGACTCTACTGCGACAGTCAGAGTGCCATCCACCTTGCGAAGAACGCAGCCTATCACTCCCGGACGAAGCACATCCAGCGAAGATATCACTGGATCCGGGAAAGGATAGAAGACAAGGAGTTCGTGCTGACGAAGGTCCACACGGACGAGAACGGGTCGGATATGCTGACCAAGGTCCTCACACCCGACAAGCTGGAAGCATGCCGGAAGAGGATCGGATTGGAGAGACATCCCATGCCGAAGTGAAGGGGGAGTTTGTTGGGATTTCGGTCCCTTCGGATGGGATGGTCGGATGTCGGAGATGAATGACGACAAGCCCGGTTGCGGTTTCGGAACCGGATGATGAAGATCCCGGCTTCGGAGCCGGATGACGAATGTACCCGGAGAGAGATCCGGATGCGGGGACATATTTGTGAATATGTTTGCCAAGGGCCCTTGAGGCTATAGTTGTAAATAGCCCGAAAGTCATATGTGTATAAATATGACTTAGGGCAAACAGTTTTAATGTTGTTGCTCATTTTTCTGTTTTCATCTAGAGGGAGCGAAGTGAGAGCAGCCGTGAGAGAGAGGAAAGGAAGAGGTCGACGCCTCTGTGTAATACCGCCGCCTGTGGCGAGGATAGCGAGCTCAAGGTCGTCGCCTTGCAGCTCGCCATTGTATATTTCCCAGCGTATAGTGATAGTTGGAGCCTTGCACTCCCGTGGTTTTTCCCGTCTAGGGTTTTCCACGTTAATCCCTGTGTATTCGTGTCTTTCTCTGTGTTTCCGATTTTTCTGCTGCATTGATTCGCGCTTCCTCGGTTGTGGCCGAGCGGTGAAGGTTGAATCGAAGCGTCGATTCCCAACAGTATGTAATATGTTATAGAGCTACTACCATAGTTTAGTACAATAGCTAATTAGCTACTACCATACTTTAGTTATAGTGGAATTTTAGCTAGTATCATACTTTAGTTGAGTAGCTAATTAGCTAGTACCATACCTAAGTGAGGTAGCTAATTAGCTCAGTGGTAGCTAATTAGCTATTATCATAGTCTAAAAGAATAGCTAGTTCGCTAAGATGTAGCTAATTAATGACCATGTTGTTGTAGAATCTTGTGGATTAAGGAGAGCACATGAGGAGTCTGGTGCTAATGACGCTGCAACCGATGAGGAGATAGTTGCCAACGTGGCTGAAAGTAAGAGTCTTGCTATCACATCTCCTTAAGATAAGCTCCACCCTATTCTTTTGGAAGATGGTAATGAATTAGGCAACGATGTTAAAGCCATGAAATATTGGAAACAACATGTAAATCTGAGGTTCACAACAATAGTGTTTTTGAACACTTGATGCAACATATCTTCGAATCCCAAAACCTTGATTCCACCCCACTGAGCCCAACTAGTGATAATGTCCAAACAGATCCCACCGTACTAGAAAAGTTAGTGCACGATGCGGCTGACCTGCAAGCCGCTGCTGAGGTGATGGAAAGGTTGTAGAAGGAGGACACACTTGTGCAATGGGTCAAAGAAGCAAGGCAAAATGGGCAACCGGCTAGAAAAAGGCTGAAGAAGGGGCCATGATCGGGGACAAGACTAGTTACTCAGTGTTGAGCGGCAAGCTCAACTAGAGCCGGATTGGCTGAATAAGCCTGAGCCGGCAAGTGAGACGGATCGGTAAGCCGTGAGCAATTGAGACGGCAAGCAACAGAGCCGGTGAGCTGGGGAGCTAGTTAGCCAGATCCAATTGGTAACCGGAAGCCTAGTATTAGTTTAGACTACTAGGCAGTTATAGTCTCGTAGTAAGTGTTAGGTGCTCGTGGGAGCATTGAAGTATGCGGTACTTCTGTCAGTCCCACGAGGACTTGTATAAATAGTGCTACTGAGCACAATTGTATACACAGAGTGATTATATTGTTTTGAATATAGCTTTTACGTTCTGCTCTCTCTGTCTCTCCCGTGTACTCTGTGTATTCTCTACTTTCTTTGTTTTCTAACGCTTCCACAAGTAATCGTTCACATGGTGTCAGAGCGCGAGGGTTGAGAACCTCTATAGCCAACAAACGCTTGAAAGCAAACCCTAACAGGTCGTAAGAACAACTGATAGAGAAGTGATGGATAGAGGGATGGCTAGCTCGCTCCCTATGGAGAAACTCGACAGATCAAACTACGCATCTTGGTTGTACAAGATGCAGCAATACCTGCTTGGGCATGACTACTGGAGTTTCGTCGAAGGAGCCAACGAAACAGCACCTGATGCGGCACATAAGGATTTCCTAGTGTGGGAACAATTGGCAAGTAGAGTGATGTACTGCTTCGCGTCCAGTGTCGGAGACTAGCTGCTGAGTCACATCCGAGATGTTAAGATGCTGAAAGAGGCTTGGGGAAACCTAAAGAAGGGTTTTGCTGCAAGTACCACAACTCGGAAGCTGCAACTGCAACAAGAGTTGAGCAATGTCCAACAGAAGGACATGTCGGTGGGGGATTACACGGCCCGAATCAAAGAGATCTGTGACTCGCTTGCCTCCATCAATGTTACCGTAGAGGAAGACAAGATGGTACAGGTCTGTCTTGGGGGCCTGGCATCTAAGTTCAGAGCGTTCCGAATGGCAGTATGTACAAGCGAGAATACGACGTCATTCTTTGACTTACAGTCGATGCTCCTTGTAGAGGAGAACCATGTCTATGCGTCAACTAGCACACCCACTAACAGCCAAATGTTGAACACAGAGGCGGATCGGTCCCGTGGGTGTGGTGGATGAGGCGGGTCGGCACGCAATGGAGGCAACCCAGCAAGAGCAAGAACGAAGGCACAGAGAACGTGCCGACAGCAATTTCGGGACTTCCACAGGTAGGGGGAGTCAAGGCGGTGCCGGAGGCCGGCAAGACAAATCTGCAACGGAATGCTGGTACTGTGGCAAGAAGGGCCACAGAGAAAGCGAGTGCTGGAGAAAGCGCACCGATTCGGACAAATCAGGATCCAGCAAGGCCGACAAGGATGGTCGGCAAAGCTCGCACTACGCGAAGAGATCAGGAGGATCCAAGAACAGTAACAGGCCAGCCTTGGTGATGAAGCACGAGGCGAACTCGATGAAGAAGACCACTTCCAAACCGGAGGAAGTGTGGTATGTTGATTCTGGTGCGTCAAACCACATGACGAGCCACAAAGAGTGGTTCTCCTTTTTGGAGAAATTGGATCAACCAGGAGTAGTCGAAACCGGAGACGACACTCCTCACCCAATCGTGCACATCCGAGAAGTCCCTTTGAGCCACGTCGGACAAAAGGGGAAGCTCATGAATGTATTACACGTTCCGACAATCAAGAAGAACCTAGTGTTGGTCGGACAGATCGTCGACCAAGGGATGCAGGTGCAGTTTATGCACCTTGGGTGCTTCATTGAGCCAAGTTATTGCGCAAGGGTGCAGAGATGGGAGGATGTTTATCCTCGACACCAATGACGTCGGCACCGCTCTATTTGTAGAAGGACAGAAGGTCGAGTCGGACATCGACCTGTGGCACAAGCGGATAGGCCACGTCAATTACCAAAGGCTTGAAGACCTGCAAACAAAACAAGTTGTTTCCGGTTTGCCGAAGTTCAGTGGCCGGGAGGCCCAAGTATGTGGAGCCTGCCAACTCGGGAAGCAACACCGGCTCCCATTCCCTACCGAGCGAAACTGGAGCCATAACAAGCTCAACCTTATCCATTCGGATGTGTGGGGACCGGCACAAAATGTCAGTCTTGGTGGGAGTCGATATTTCGTCTCCTTCATCTACGACTATATGCGGCACACATGGATCTACCTCATTGAGCGGAAGAGTGAAGTCTTCGAGTGTTTCTGAGGCCTCCAGAGGATGGTGGAACGGGAATCTGATGCGACAAGGGCAATGCTGGAGGAGAAGAGCATGCCCAAATTCTACTAGGCGGAGGCAGTCCGAACGACTGTCTACATCCAGAACCGGATCGGTGACAAGGTGTCAGCTCACGAGCTGTATTTCGGGCGCAAGCCGAATCTAAAACACCTTAGGATATTCGATAGCATTGCATATGTGCATGTGTCGGATGAGAAGCGGAGGACGCTGGATGCAAAATCGGAAAAATGCATCCTAGTCGGCTATGCTCAAGAGCAAAAGGGTTATAAGTGTTATAACCCATGGACAAATCAGGTCCGAGTTAGTCGAGATGTTGAGTTTGATGAATCGGCATCATGGTATTCCTTACCGACTCCGACTTCCGATTCTGACCCGATGCCGGTGGATGAGGCTAGTGAGCTTGAACCAGCCCAGGTAGAGGATGATGAAGCGTGGACTCAGGATGAGAGTCCAGAATCGTTCCGGTTGAGCGGGCCAAACGAGAGACTGAGTCAATCTAACCAGTCTGATGAGGAACTGGCGAGTAGTGGAGACTCTGCCGTGCACTCCCCGCGCAAGAAACCGAGGAGAAGGTTAACGCGCAAAGAGAAGGGGAAGAAGAAGATGCCGGAATTTGAAACCGGCAACAATGAGTCGGATCGGTGTGCGTCCAACTCCGGCAAGGAGAAAGGCGGATCTTTGGCAACGAAGACCGATCTGGCCAAGAAGGGCCTCAAATCGGGTAACGATGAGTTACGCCGGTCCACCCGCCAGAAGGATCCCGTCAAACGGTACGGGTACAATGAGTACATGGTGCATCACTATGGGTACATGACTAAGTTGGCGGAAGTGCATGAGCCAGAGAGCTACACAAAAACGGCAAAGGACACAAATTGGCGTGCCGCTATGGACGAAGAAATGCGGGCACTCGATGCCAACGAGACATGGGACCTGGTTGACCCTCCTCGTCACTGTAAACCGATCGGATGCAAGTGGGTATACAAGGTAAAGTACAACGCCGACAGTTCTGTTAACTGGTATAAAGCCCGGTTAGTGGCGAAGGGATACACGTAGACCCATGGAATCGACTACGATGAGACCTTCACTCCTGTAGCGAAGATGACGACGGTTCGAGTGGTGCTGGCGGTTGTTGTGGAAAGGGGGTGGCATCTCCATCAGATGGATGTGAAGAATACATTTCTTCAAGGTGATCTTGAAGAAGAAGTCTTTATGACTGAGCCTCCCGGTTTTCAATCGGAGATGAACAAGTCGGCGGTATGCCGGCTGAAGAAGTCGTTGTACGGCCTGAAGCAAGCCCCTCGAGCTTGGAATACAAAGATCACGCACTGGTTGTGTAAGTTGGGTTTGTGGCCTCCAAATCGGACTCTTCATTGTTCATCTGACAAGGCTCAAATGGTCCAGTATGTATACTGTTGTATGTTGATGATCTAGTCATCACCGGACCGGGTCTTCCAGAAATCCACTGGTCAGATGCCTTTGAGATGATTTCTAGGGATCGAGATGATCCGAACCCCGGACGGCATATTGCTCTCACAACGCCATTACGTGTTGAATATGTTGTACAAGTTTGGCATGATGGAATGCCGACCTGTCTCCACACCCCTGGACCGGAACCAGAAGCTCCGTCCCAACGCCGGACCGTCCTGCAATGTGAAACGGTTCCGACAAATCGTCGAAAGCCTTGTATATTAGACCATCACCCAACCTGACATCAACTATCCGGTCGGAGTGATAAGCCAGTTCATGCAGCAACCAACAATTCAGTGCGCTCAACAGATATTGCGGTATGTCAACGGCACGAAGGACCAGGGACTATTATACCGGCGAGGTATAACCGAAGAGCTCGTCGGTTACATGGATGCCGACTGGGCAGGCGATGCGTCGGATCGCAGATCCACTTCCGTTTTATGTTTTCCCTTGGGAGCGTAGCTGTTGCGTGGAGCAGCAAAAAGCAACCAACAGTGGCTCTATCAAGCACTGAGGCTGAGTACCGGGGCACGACCATTGCCACCTGCGAAGCCATTTGGCTTCAACGACTGCTGCAAAACTTGCGGATCGAGGTACCAACCCCGATCCCAATTTATTGTGATAACATCAGCAGCATGCAGCTCGCCAAGAACCCTGTGTTCCATGCTCGCACGAAGCACATAGAAGTGCATTATCACTTTGTGCGTGAGCGGGTCCTGTTACCTGGCCGACAAAGGAGCAGAGACCAGAGTGTGAAAGGGATGGATATTCGGAATATATTTAATTAAGTAAAGTAGATTATAATTATGTAGAGAATAGACGGACCGGAATCGGTATGCCGATCCGGATCCGGACCGATTCCGAACAGGTGCCGGTTGGCACCGTTTTGTACGCAGCACCCGTGACCTATATAAAGGCCCAGTTACAATGTAAAACTTTAACGGAGAATTAATATAAGCGTCTGGTTTTATCTTCATGTATTGATTACCGTTCTGTCTTAATTGTTATATCTTACGCGTGTATTAAGTGAATGCCTTATTGCTAGGTAGCCAACTCAGTTGGATTAATTGTTGTGTCTTAAGTTATCTCGCCGTAACACCCCTTTGGTGAAGTGTCTTCCGGAGACACCCTATGTTAGGCCATTCTCCGGCCCTAAGGATTAACATAGTTTTTGGCGACCATGATTCCTGCACAATTGCAACGAACAGCGGCGGGAATGGATGACGCGACCAACGAATGACCCAGTTACGGAGCGAGCAAGGCGACTTGCTGAACGGCTGAGGAAGCGAGAGGCTTTCTAGCAAGCGGCAGAAGAAATCAGAGTGGATCGCTCATTTTGGAAAGGGATCCGGAGAGTGGCCAAGGAATCACTTTGGCTACCACAAAACGCCTACCCAGACGAAGGAAGCAGCCTAAGTAGCCTCTGGGAAGCGGAATCCCTTCTCCAGGCATTGGCAGCGGGGTAAGGCGAATCCGAAGCATTTTCGGCATTTGAATTGGGTTCGGACGGGGAATACAGCGCGCAGACGAACTACCGCAGTAGTAACAACACCCCAGGCGGACCAGAGGACGAGGAGTCAGATACTTTGCCGACACCAGAACCCGAATCGACAAGGCTAGAAACTCGGGTGTCGGAAGTCGACCACACTCCGAAACTAGAAGTCGAGGACAAGAGACCTCCGACACCGGAAGACGAGGAAGAGAAGCCTCCGCCACCGCAAGAGGAGCAGGAAAGACCTTCGACGGTGACAGAAGACCGGGGAAAACCTCCGACACCACCAGACGAGGAACGACCACCGACACCACCAGCCCGTGTACCGACACCAGACGACGATATGCCGTTCCAATATCCCAGATACCAGGATGATCGGAACGCAGAAGCCCATGTCCATGCGTTTCAGCAGACCTGGGAAGCGAACCGTGTGTTCCAACGCTTAAATACAGCCGAAGAGGAACGCTCAAAACGGGCAGAGTTCGGCATGACCTTGGAGGGACCGGCCGCCAAATGGCACCGAACACAAGATCCCAGCACCATCCCCATGTTTGAAACATTAAAGACAAAATTCTTGCATTTCTTCCACAAGGAGATGGACCAGCAGGAAATGGTCAGCTTATTTTACAGTATCCAGCAGGAACCAACGGAGAACATCCAACAGTTTGTCATCCGGTTCCAGCGGATCCACAGTCAGCTCAGATGGACACCACCGGAGGAAGCAACAAAGGCCATATTCTTAGCAGCACTCCGGGAACCCTTACAAATGGTGTGCACCATCATCGATTTCCGCACCAACAGCATAGATCAAGTGATTGACCGAGTTCGGGAAATGGAAAACTCGAGTTCATGGCTAAGCATGGGTGCACTTCAGCGTATGCTACAGACAAAAGAGGACCTCCGTTTCTGACAAGCAGTTCAATGTACGATATGCCTGAATGCCGGACATTCGGCGGTGGAATGCACCATGCGTTCCTAATGCTTGCTCTGCCACTCCAAAAGTCACACAATGGAACGGTGTGAGTATAACTTGTTAAATCGACAAGCACCACCGGTCCGGCAAATTGAACGACGGAGCAACCGGGAGGAAGAAGAAGAACGCTGGCGGAGAGAGGAGCGCTACCGGCTGACAAAAGATGTCGGGTTTAGCGATCGAAGAGACACGTATGACCGGTATGATAGACAAGATAGATACCACGACTATAGCTGACGGTATGAACACGTTCGCGTTCACAGATGGAAGGATTGCGCATTCCACTTGTTAGAATGTTCTTAAAACGAAGCAAATACACCCTCTCTACAAAAATTGGATGCACTAGTATCACATGTTCCTCAACTTGATGAGAATTTGCAAATATAAAAATACATGATAGGTCTACGAGTGGAGATCATTAGAAATCATGCAAGTTTAGACGCGTTGATAAGTTAATGTAGGCATAATAAAGTTCAACAATGGCTCAATATGTCACTATTGTGCGACAAGGGAAACACTAACTTAAAGACTTATATTAATTAGGTAAGTTTTACAAAAATATCAGGTGTACTTGTATCCATACTAATAAAATGAGTTATAATTTATACTTTGACCCATACGTGCATGTATGTAATTGTGGAAAATGTAGGATAGTGCACATTAGGATAAGTGATTGGAATAACTAACTTATTAAAGTATTCAATACTTGTATTTAAAGTTGATCTAATCTATTCCTCAGTTTGTTCATATGGGATCAAACCATATGTATATAATTGTGGACAATGTAAGGCAGTGAACTTTAGGATAATGTCGTGGAAATAACAAACCTATTAGGCTTTCATCCCTCTATTTAAAATTGATCTACTCTATTGCTTAGGTGATACACATAGCATCAAACTCCGAACGATAACGCAACTAGAACCATTATCAACACACTACACAATCTAAGCAGCAATGGAATAGAAACATAATAGTTTTAACAATAGAAGACAAAGATCCATAATAACAACATGGACAGTCATGGCAACAATTGTAGGGCCATGTTCTGTTAAGGTTAGCTTGGACCAAAATCAGCCTCAATTTAAACTAATTCATGTTTCTCCATAAATTTGGTAGTCAGTTATGCACGCGGTGAAACCAATGTCATAAATCTACTAACCAAGTATATAAAAATAAAATTGAAACATATAGAAGATTATAAAGAATAGAATCCACTAGGTAAAACCCAAAATTTGTATTAATAATGTGAAATCCTAACAAATCGTCAGTGTCATTTTCTTCATAGAGTCTATTACATAGCAATCAATTCATCAACATCATTTTCTTCATCATCTTGTGTAGAACTCTCTTCGGCTATACGTGCATTGGCTTCCCCTGTTAGCCGAGCCAACGAAATATCTTCTATAAGCTCATCATCAAGCTCTATTAGCTCCCCCGGTTCGCCGGCTAACGGAGGAATAGGCTCTCGCGAAGCAGGTTGAAACCTTTCTGTATTAGCGAGGTTCTTTGCACCGACCTCCTCATCCTGGTCTGGGCACTCCCACAAAGCCTTAATCCGCATATTAATAAATATAACCTGGTCCTCGTCCTTCTCCAATGCAATTGTATTTCTAAAGAGCTTCAATGCACATGCAGACGTTGTTCCTGTGATGTAAGTAACAAGAAGATTTAGTTGTCAAACAAAAGAAAAAGGGATTGGTTATCTCTAGATCGTTACCCTAGTTCGAGGAATACCTGTGCCAGAAAAGAGATCTAATATCCAGTCTCCTTCGATAGAAAACATCTCGATCAAGCGCATCATAAGTCGTTGAGGTTTTTGATATGGGTTGACAAGTCCCCGTTCTGTCGTGGTGACATGTCGCAATTTTCGTGTCACTGCTGGATATACCAATAGATTTGAACCTCCCACTTCATTAGAATGCTCCTTGATTCTTTGTTTCTTAATTTCATCGAAGTAGCCAACCGTGATGTATTCAATGGCATTAACGAACCGAAAAGTTGGCCCTCTATTTACATTGGTCTTGATCCTATAAAAAATAATACATCGAGTTAAGAATAGATTGAACAACCTTAAGAAATGCAATATAGTGAAAGACACCTATAAATAATCCTTACCATGCAAGGTTCTCGATGCCATGGCAACGAGATCTCAAAGCTTGAGCTACCGAGTACCCTTGGTCCATACTATGAAAGACAAATATTCACCACAAGGATGCAGCCGTTAGCTCAGCGAAATCCTTGACCATCTTCTCCAATTGTTTAAACCTAAATGGTTCATCGTCGTATGATGACCCAACCATTCGAAATCCGTAAGGAATATCCGCAATCATTAGCGTATATTCCTTCTTTGGCACCTTTTGGATCAAGTTCACGACATCACCGCAAACCACATTGTAGTAAAGATCTCTCGTAATATCTTTTTTGTGGCTAAATTTTTTAAAGGAGCCATCTTCCTCCATTTCATACGCCTTGACTAAGTGACGATCCTTTTCTTTTCTGGCTCGCTCGAGATGTGCAAGGAAGGATGTAGGGAAATCGTGTATATCCTTAACTTCTCCTTGTTTCTTGCCGTGACACGGTTTCTAATAGAAGCAATAGGACATAACGTATTATTATACAAGCTCTACATATGATGAAAAGGTAATGAAAAATCATCAATACTAACCCAATCCTTGAATGCAATAAAATACTCTGATAACGTCTTATATGAAGACATTAGAGGATAATCCTTGGTCACTTGTTTCCAAGTTATACATCCAAGTTGTTTCATCATAACTTCTTGGATCTTCATGTACACCTTATGACTGTAAAATTAGAAGATTAGAACTTTGAATTACACCAGATAGACTACAATTTCAGTATTTGAAAGACTTACTTATTGAACTCAGTGACCATTTCTTCAAGGCTTAAATCTTTCGCCACAACCCTTGACAAAACAGACACAAGAAGTTGCTCGTCCTTAATACCTTGCATCGCTCTCCACAGAGACAGCTTCATGTCGTCTGCTGCTTCTTCAATTGTCAAGTCAATTTTCTTGGTGGCTTGTGACTTTAACTCTAGTTGAGGGTCAACCTTACATTTCTTTTGTCGTTGACCCTTTACCTCCTTATTCTCCCACATTGAGAAGATTTGATCTTGTAGGTCCCATACTTCTCCATCTCTAAACGCCAATTGAAACCAAGACTCATATTTTCGAAGACCATCGGACTTAACATTATCATCTACAACAATGCCGACTTCATGCAGACATTGAGTAGGCCTGGATGTAACTTCACACCAAACTTTTGTTTCACGTCTAAATACTCGTGGTGGAAGAACCGTATACACTCAATGGATGACATTTTTTGCCTATAGTCATTATCATTATTATGGTCCCATGCCACCAGCTTAGCCTCTTCAGTTGTGAGCCCAACATAAATTTTGCACTCGGCATACTTGAAGAAGAAAGTCGTTGGATGTTCTCTCACAAGTTGCCGACGTGCCTCTGCTGAATGCGATCCACCAATGACAAAGTAATTATATTGATCATGCTTTCTAATATCAAAATCTTCAATGGTTTCACATTCTTCAGGATCTACTATAACAATAAAAGGCACCACAGTGGCATGGGGATTAATTTTCATTTTTTTCTTGAGATTTTGAACATGCATGCGGTGTGGCTCTCTAATCTCAAGTGGTCGTCGACCTATTTTTTCATCAATAGGGGGCCGATGGATGTGTGTTATAGGCAAATTAAACACTTGCCCTTTCCTGACCAGTTTACATTGCATTAACTCTCTCCTTATCTTATTCTGCTTGGATGACAAAACACCCGATGCCAGCTCAGCTCCTAACGTCCCCTTATTGTCCTCTTCGTTTTCACTTGTTGAATCAGTGTCCGACATTTTGGTTGTCTTCATAATCTTCTTTGGTGGTCTTGACTGGACTTTGGATACCCTTTTTGTGGCCTTCAATGAGGAGGGCACTTCATCTCTTAGAGTTACATGGCCTTGTATATAAGGCCTTAAGGTAATAATAAGGTTTTGTGAGCTTTCAAGATCTTTTTTGAACGCTTCTGGCCCACAAGATTCCTTTACTAAAAGGTCTTCTGAAAGGAACACTTTACGTACCCCCTTGGAGCACTCTATTATTACCAGTATGTTGGCCGAATCTGCATCTTCGTAGTCAAATCGTAGAATACGGCCATACATAAATGGGGTTTCCTTTCCAAGCTGCCCCTCCCCCTTCTTCTTTGTTGTATACAATACGACTTTTTTCTTTGAGTCGACATATTGCATACACCATTCCTTGTCCGTTAGATCACGGTCAAGAAGGTCTTCACCTCCAGTAGCGGCGACAAGTTTCTTTTGGCTAACGTCAATGTGTGGCTGAGATTTTGTCTCCTCGTTGAAGAGAAGGTTTTTTCCTCTCTTCATGGTCTCAGGAGCTACCTTGGTCTGGGCTTCGATTGGAGAACCCTGTATGCGAAGCTTTATTTTTTTCACGGGTTGGTCCGACAGGTTCTCAAACGACCTATTTAAGAAAGTATATGCAAAAACATAAGTTAGGTGGTCACTTAGATTAAGGTTGTATATTAAAATATAAATATGAAGAGGGGGCATGAATAGATGTGGGCATGAATTAACCAATGATTGATAAGTCTAATATTTAAAATGGTGAGCATTAAAGAACCATTGAGTGAGAGGTTCTATATCAAATATGGGTGCCATTAATTAGCCAATGATTTTAACATTAATCCAACATATTTATGGCTTGGTAATGATTAGATTTATATTATACTTGATTTAACTTCATATAGATGTAGTTTAAATAATAATTGATATTTTAAATACAATTACTTTATTAAAAATAAATTTTTTATGTATTGTATTAATATAATATTACATAATATAGACATTCTATTGATTTGGCTTTTGTTTAGAGAGAAGTTTATGTTTAGAGAGGAGTATATGTTTAGAGAGGAGCTTATTAGTTTTTCTCCATACCCTAAGCACATAACTTACAAAGCCCTATCTAGACCTTAAGCCATGAGTGAAGATTCACTGTTCTCGATTGAAGAATATTGTTTGTCATCAGACTCATCGTTTTCTACTGAAGAGTATTGTTTGTCGACAGAGTCACCATATTCGATTGAAGAATATTGTCTGTCGACATAATCACCATATTCTATCGAAGAATATTGTCTGAGCTCATCTACAGGGAATGTAAATAAGGACACATGTGAAGAGTTCTCTATTGAAGAATACGATATTAATAAAGATACGGAGAATGAAGGTAGTGCCAAGGAAACATTGAATAACATTGGCGATGGTCACAACAGAGAATTAGATTGTAACAAGGTTACACCAACCTCTATGCAGGAAGAGAAATCTGGGAGCCCTATGCATATTAGAAGAATCCCACGAAGAATTCGTCTGGCTAGATTTAGCTTGGTGACATCAGATAAACAGATTGGATTTGATGTCAAAAAAATATGTTGTGCCCGTGGTTGTATGTCTATGATCGGAAAATCAAAGTTGCGAGAATTAAGGCGATACTATTTTTCGAAGTCCGGTGATGAGCAAGACACTTACCTCGGGTCACATATGCAACTAGTATCTGACAAATGTACGGGGATCAAAGTATCATTCGAGTATTATATCTTCCATGCGCAACAGATACGTAGAGTTGCATTCAAAATTGCGTTATGTGTTAGTAACATGCGGCTACATAGAGTACAACAACGTCTACTTAGCGGGGATCAGATGCTCAATTGTAAAGAGGTTCCTAGTATGAAAAGTGCAATTGGAAGACACGCTATTGGTTGGATGAAAACTTACTTTCAGTTAAATTGTGAAGTAATGCCCACTACAGGTAGGATGCACCTTTCTGATAATTATACACGTCGGGAAGTTTATGATGTCTATCGATCTGATATGCTGGGCTCACGTAATCAGTCTATCACCTATAGCCAATTCACAAGATTATGGATAGCTCGGTTTTCAAATGTTATTATTCCTCGTAAAGTACGTATGGGGTATTGCTCCATTTGTGCAAATCTTAAAAGTTTGGCTAAAGGTGCAAAGACATCAATGGAAAAGGATATGAGTAAGAAGTTACTACAAGAGCATTGTGAGGCACAATCCTTAGAACGAAAGAAGGCGATGCATCATAGAGAGAAGTGTTTGAAGAGGCCCGAACAATACATGTGCTTAATGATAGATGGCATGAACCAGAAGAAGACGTGCTTGCCGCATATGCGGAGGCTCCCCAAAGATGTCAATGATGAGTACCTTGTTCAAATGCACTTGGTGGGATGCTTGGCTTATAATAGGTCTGTTCGACCTCACGTCTTCATTACTTACCCCATGTACACAATGACCCTAACCTAACAGTTACAGTCCTTCACCGAGTTTTGATGTCTTGGGGCCAACCTTTCCCCCCTGTTCTATACATTCAATTGGACAATACTGCTAGAGAGAACAAAAATTCAACTGTATTTGGCTATCTAAGTATGTTGGTCAACCAAGAATTGTTTAGGAAGGTGAAAGTCAATTTCCTTTTGGTTGGCCACACACATGACCATATAGATCAGATGTTTAGCACATTCTCCAGACAGTTGTCTCGGCATGATGCTTTCACTTTCCCTAAACTATTTGATGTCATTTGTGATGCATATACACCACGCCCAAAAGTGTTACACTTGAAGGAGGTATATGACTTGAAGAGATATATATCAGATGGGGGTGGTGGGAATGTTAAAGTGCTTGCTCAGTTAAACAATATAAGTTTCAATCACATTTTAATGATAAAGAAAAATGGAATAATTGGTTCTACAGTTTTGTATGCTAAACAATATTCATCTTCTACAACATGGGAACCTGAAGGTGGTTGCCAGTTATTACTTTGTATGCCGAGTACAATTGTCCATGGAGCTAAGCAAATGCCAATTGAGAAGAAAGGACAGTTGCAGAGCGACTTGGTATCAGAACAAAAACGGTCATGGCTCCAAGCCTTAGAAGAAAAAAGAAAGCATATTGAGGCCGCCAAGAAATATGCCGCACAACAAGACACGTCATGGTGGGATGTATTTTATAGTGATCAGAAAGAAATTATAGACAATTGTGTATCTGTTGATAATTGGAATTTGGAAACGCCATTCACATGGTCGCTACAACATGATCGCGTAAATAGAACTCCAGAGCAACTAGTAAATGCGATTATTGACAGCTTAGTCCATCCACAACAAAGAGACATTTATGTGGGACCAAGGATGACCAAAGCAGTCGAAGCTAGATGGCAAGGCAATTTGCAAGAGCTCACCGCGGGGATGTTGATTGCAACGCCGGCTGATGAGAACTCACATGGCCACCAATTTTGGGTTGGTAAAATTCTAGAAGTGCTAATGCATGAAATAGAAAACACGATCAAGTCTATAAATGTTCATTGGTACAACACTAGAAGTGCAAATGCTTTTACAGGTAAGTATACATTGGAGATGATTGAATGCCCAACAAGAAGGGGAAGTAGGAAGAGGAAGCGAAACATTCGTAACACCTCGACCCTTGATATCTCTGATGTGGATATCATCGTGTACGACTTCACACTTACAAAAGCCGGACGATTAAGGAAGTCAACAATAGATATAATAAAAGAAAAATTACCAGGTCTACAAGGTGGCTCGAGTCAAAGGCAAACGAGATCTGCTACATATAATCTAGAGTCAAACCATTTGGTTTATGACGAAGATAATGCACTGATTGGTACATCCGAGGATGACGAGGAGGAATCGTCATTGTATATTAGTTATAGTAGTGATTCTCCGTAAAGGAGTGATCATGAATGTATATTTGGCTATTAAGTGTAACTACATTCCGCTTGTAACAAATCGAGTAATATAAAAGCATGTGTTTTGAATTCTTATGATTTCTAAAAAATCGTTTCTTATAAAATAACATTGGTTGTAAAGTTTGTGATATAAATTGAGAATGTATCTTTTTGAAATTCGTCTTTTTTTAGTTACTTCTAAATCACGAAAATAGTGGATTTTTAACCTTTTTCATAGTATGTTTGAACATGTATGATACTGGTATCAATGTGTTTTGTAAAATCATTGAAAAAGCCCTAAAATCAACCAAAATTTCCCTTATCCTTCCATTTATGCGCGATCCTTCCACTTGTGAACGCGAACATGATTATGAAAGATATAACCGGGATCACTCCCCTGGTTACAACCACCGACGGGACGACTATGGCAAGGATGACGACCAGCCCTGGCAAGGATACCGCAACATAAAGAATTTCAATAAGAAACGTCATTTCAACAAAAAGGGGGGTCATCCACGAGAACCGGACCAAAACCAAGCACTTGCCCCCGGTCCGCCACCAAGCACACACGCCGAATCCAGCAATGCCCGGAAGTCGTACTGCTATTATTGCCGGCAAGAGGGCCACTATAGTAATCAATGTCTGGCAAAGAGCTACGACAAGCGACCAACGGAAGTCACGGACATACAACAAGTCACTACACAATCAAAAGGCACAGCCACGGAGTGGGAAACTCAAGAAGCCATCTGGAAGCAGGCAACCGAATGGGTGAAGAAGGCAAATGAACAGAATGCGGCAGAGCTCGAACAAAAAAGGAGAATGCCGAAGAGCTCGCCGGCTCGGGGCAACCCGAAAACCCAAAATGGCAGGTGTTACAAGAATGCCAAATCACGCTGCCGGTAGGCCGGCTATTGCAATTGGTACCACGGTTCACGGAAGGACTGAAGACCGGAAGGACGGCAGCTGACACACCACCGGCTCCGGCATTCTTTTCAAATCCGGAGGAAGGACCGGTAGTGGTGGACACAAGCAGTCCAGCAATCACAGCCATCGTGAAGCAAAAGGAGCTACCCGGCACGATTATCGATGGAGGATCCGGCGTGAACGTGATCAGCCTCCGAACATGTAACACTCTAGGAATCCAGGACTGGGAACCGTGCCCGTTTTGGCTTCGGATGGCGGACACTAGCTCAGTACGGCCGACCGGATTAATACGCGATCTGGAAGTGACCATCAAGGGTCACACATTTCGCATTTCCGCAGTAGTTTTCCAACTACAAGCTCAGGGAGCTTACCCACTATTGTTAGGCCGGCCTTGGTGAAAAACAACACACATAAAGCAAAACTGGAGGAAGAATATAATTACGTTCCGGCGGGGAAAAGTGAAAGTACGAGTAGCGACTCAACCACGATCCGGTACCGGCAAGGAATCAATGCCGCTATATGCGGAATGTGTCAACATGCTGGAAGGATTGGCGGACGAAGAGGTCGATCAATACTTACAAGAAAATCCGAAGATCGTACCTTTGTTCGAGATTGATGTGGCTGAAGCAGTATCACCGTACGTACTGCAACTAGACAGGACCGACGAGGAACCGGATAAAGAGGCAATCTGGGAATTACGGCAAGCACAAGAGGCACTGGAAAAAGAAATGGCAGTATCACAACGCGTGAAAGCCTCCCAACTAGAAGAGGTAAACCTAGGTACCACAGAGGACACAAGACCGGTGCACATCGCCAAGGAAATGACTTCGGAGAACAAAACGGCAATGATCACACTCCTAAAAGAATTTCGCGATGTGTTCGCCTTGTCCTACGAGGACATGTCGAGACTCGATCCTCGGTTATATCAACACCAGCTACATCTGAGTAAAGACGCCAACCGGTAGCACCATGAACCCGAATTACGCAGCAAAAGTCAAAGAAGAAATCGACAAGTTGCTGAGAGTGGGTTTCATCCGACCAGTAAAGAAAGCCACATGGCTCAGCTCGATAGTGGTAGTACCCAAAAAGAACGGTAAGATCACAGTGTGCGTTGACTACCGGAAATTGAATGCGGCTATGGTAACGGACGCCTTCCCAGTTCCATTCACGGATGGAGTCCTGGATGCGGTTGTCGGTCATAAGGTGTACAGTTTTCTGGATGGTTTCAACGGCTATAATCAGATCCGGATGCACCCCGCCGACCAGGTGAAAACCGCTTTTGTCACCGAATGGGGAGTCTTTGTTGCCGTAGTGATGATGTTCGGACTGAAAATGGCACCGACAACCTTCCAACGGATCATCATGGAAATTTTCGGGGAATTCATTCCGGCATTCATGCAGGTGTTTTTGGATGACTTCGTTGTTTATAGCTAGGAAGGGGATCACCTTCAGCACCTCCAACTATGCCTAGAAAAATGTAGGGTTTATCGACTAAGCTTGAACCCGTCAAAATGCGTGTTCGGAGTAACCAGCGGAGCGTTACTGGGCCTCATAGTAAGCAAGGATGGTATCGCAGTGGATCCGGACAAAGTAAAAGCAATCCTGGAGGCACCGGCACCAGCCACAGCAAAGGCACTAAGATGGTTCTTAGGACAAATTCGGTGGCATAGCAGAATGCTCCGGTATCTAGCAAACCTGGCTACACCACTGCATGCCACAGTACATCGGACACCGTTCCGATGGACGGACACAGAAGACCAGGCTTACCGGGCACTAAAAGTACTGTTGTCACAAGCGCCGGTGGTGCAACCTCCGGATTGGTCCAAAGAGTTCCATGTATTCGTTGATGCATCCTACATTGCAATCGGGAGCGCACTGATGCAACTGACAGAACCGAAATGGTACCGGCCAGTCTATTATGCTAGCTGGAAGCTGTCCTAAGCGGAACGGAATTATTCCACAACGGAAAGGGAGGCCTTGGGTATGATCTACAGTTTCACGAAGTTTAGACACTATTTGTTGGGAAGGAAATTTTCCTTTCACGTAGATCATTCGGCGCTTCTCTACTTGGTGTCCAAAGCATCACTCACCAAGAAGCTGGCCTGGTGGACGTTACTATTGCAAGAATTTGAGTTCGAGATATTCCACCGACCCGACATACAACATGCGGTAGCGGACTATTTAAGCCGGTTGGATTCCGGCGAAACCGGTGACGGAGTCCCAAACGACTTTCTGGATGCAGAGCTGTTTAGAGTCACAGTAGAAACGGCAACGGATAGTTCGGTCGCAGAGGAAGACAAATGGCTTACCAACATGCACCAATTTCTGAGCACCGGCCTACCTCCGGAGGAGATGAACAGAGACGAGAGGAAACACTTAGCAGTTCAAAGCCGGCACTTTTGTCTATTACAAGACACCCTGTACCACAAAGTCACAGATGGCATATGGCGACGTGTAGTGCGCAGCAACGAAAAGGAAATAATATTGCGCGAAGCACACTGCGGCGTGGCTGGAGGACATTATGCCGGAAACACTACGGCAAGGAAAATATGGCAGAGCAGACTATGGTCGCCGACAACATTGAAGGATGCAGTCCGGTATGCTAAAGAATGCGACCTATGTCAACGAATGGGCCAACCAACCGAACAAGCCAGAATGCCTCACCAGTCCGTGCTACCGTTAGAACCATTTCAGAAATGGGGGCTAGATTTTGTTGGTCCGTTCAAACCACCGGCAATGAGAACCGACAACCAGTACGTGATCGTCGCTACGGATTACTGCACGAAATGGGTGGAAGCGAAAGCACTACGTGACAACATTGTGGCATCCACGGCAAAATTTTTATATGAATGCATCTGGTGCCGATATGGATGTCCGATAGAGCTCATAAGTGACCAAGGTGGGCACTTCTTAGGGCAAGTAGTGGAAAGTTTGAAGACATTTTAGGCGGTGGTGCACAAACGGAGCACTCCCTATTATCCGCAAGCCAACGGATTAGCAGAGTCAACAAATAAAACACTACAAAATATCCTGTGGCAAATCGTCAATGAGAACCAAATGGATTGGGATACAAAGCTGCACAGTCTACTCTGGGCCTACTGAACGGCATATAAGACAAGTATCCGCACAACACCGTTCCGCCTAGCATTCGGATTGGAAGCAGTGATGCCGGTAGAGTTCCAGGTACCGAGTCTACAAATACAGATTCGGGAATGCCTAAATGAGAAGGAATTGGAAGCTATCCGGTTAAACGCGTTGTGCGAATTGGAAGAACACCGGCTAGCCAGCATCATGCACCTAGAACTAGAACAACGGCGAAGGAAGGCGTTCGTGGATCGTCACCGAAAAGGGAACGAAAAGATGTTCGGCATCGCTAAGCCGGTACTCGTGTTCCAGACCCAGATGGGTAAGATGCCGGGAAAGCTACGGTTTCGGTGGACCGGACCATACTGGATTACGCGAGAGTTCAACGGTTCCTACCAATTAGGGACACTCGCCGGCGAGGTTCTGGGTAAATGGGTCAATGGGTTCCGACTCAAACCATACAATGGACCCATGCCAAGAAACCCATTCGAAGAAGTGAAGGGCGACACAGAACCGGACACCGGTAAGTTAGAAGCACCGACAAGCGGTCCAGCATCCGGCAAGGATCACAATCCGGATAAAAAATAAAAAATAAAAAATCAAATCAAATCAAATCAAGTGAATCATGCAAGGGCGAGGGGTGAACGGACACATGCAAAAAGAAGGAGTGAACAAGCACTTTGAAAAGGTACGTAGTGGGCTATTAATAGGGTATTAAACCGCCGCCACATGTCGCGTCATTCTATTTTAGTACACGACGTGCACATGCGCGGGTAATGAAAAAAAAAAACAAGCGCCAACATGCAACAAGAAGACCCCCGCCACATAAAAACACCTGACATTTCGCGAACAGAGGAGCACAAACGCAGACAGGCGATTGAAGATCAGCAGATGCGAACCCACGCACACACAGACTCCTCACACACAACCCTCACTAGCGCTCACCAACCTCGACGAAGCCATGGACTGCCAAGCACTTTTTAAAGTAGCGAAGAAGTGGCTAAGGCAACACGGCTTAGAGGGTTTCCTCACCATTATGGAGGCGCACGGCACCGGGAGGTGGAGAAGATAGTCAAAGAAATCGATATGGAGCTGATTACTGAGGAAGCCATCCATGCGTTGATTGACCTTCCGGAAGGGGGAATCTATAATATCGATAATCCTACCCCGGAACAACTCCGAAAATATCTCGCAAGCAAGGCCTACCGGACATAGGGCGGCGAAGATCCTCTCTTTCGAGAGATTGCCCGTGTGCTCCATGAATTCGGACATGTATACCCTCGACCCCCATGCATGCCCCAGAATCGGGCCGGCTTAATCATAGCCACATATGAAGGCGTAAAGGTGGATTGGGCGGTACTGATTGCGGATGGCCTTTGTGCGGCCATCAACTTTGTCAGAGGCAAAGAGGGTCGGAAGATATGGATGGCAGTGGCGCAATGGCTCACCCTATTGGCGCCACCTATCGAGCCCGTCAAGACCACGAAGCGGGGAAGGACAACCGAAGGAACCCCGAAAATGGCCTCGAAATGACAGCAGCTGTTGGCTTCTAAGGCAACCAAAGGGAAGGCGGCCAACACGGACCAGGCGGCAAAGGAGCGCGCCAATAGGAAGTGGTAGGCAGAAACGCAGGAGGAGCCACCGGTACGGCCTATCAAGATCAGGCTTAGCCGATCGGTTCAACAAGCGCTGGACCCCTTGGCAGTGAAAATTAACATCGGGACTCAAGAGGAGGAAGCGGAGGAGAACAGATTGCCGAAGTGGTACACTACATAGAGGCGGAAGAGAAAGCGTAGATGGACCGGTTACTCGTCACAACCGGAGAACTAGAGACGGCCCGGTCAAGGATCCGGAGCCTAGAACAAGACTTGGACTTGGCCACAGAAAAATTGGCCAAAATGGCCTTAACCAGATCACAGCTCCAAGCACTGGTGACCCCAGTAGATGTATAGAAGAAAGAAGCATCGGCACCTGTACATAGCAATAAGACCCCGGAGATGGAACCAGTCCCGAAGATAATGGCGGCGCAAGCAAAAGAGCTTGCTGAATTAAGAGATGAACTGGCCGCACAGGAAGCATTACGCACCCGAGAGCGGGACTTGAAGAAAGCGGCAAAAGAAGAACAACGAAAGACTGCTGAGAACCTCTGCTGCGCAGAAGAGAATCTGCGGAAAGCACATCAGGCCTACAACTGGTTGAAGGAGGAGAAAGAGAAGGCATTGCAAGAAAAGGAGAAGTTGCGACGGATGGCGGAAATCGAGATCGAAAGGCTGAAAGAAGAACTCCGTCAGCAGAAGGACCGGGAAGACCGCGCCCGCCGGCAACTCAACCAAAACCTGAAGCAGAAGACCGATGATTTTGAGCACCTGCACCGGGACTACAAGCACCTGGATACGGAGCATAAGAAACAACAGGAGAAGATGGCAGAGCTCCGGTAGGAGGTACATCAAGTTGAGACGGCGCTGGCGGAGGAATGGGTTGAAAGAACCACGTTGCTGGAGGAAGTCGCGCAAGAACGGATGGAGCTGCATAAGCAGCATTATGAAGAGAAGGAAAGAGCGATGATGATCTTGCAAAGTCTGCAAAAAACTTATCAAACCCAACTGTGACATTACCGGGAGCAGGAGATGGATACAATGGCACTCATCAAGCAGTTGAGAGACGAACGGCAAGATGGGATTGGAGCGGATCTAGTTCATTGTCCAGGCATGGAGGAACAAGACCAAACGCTTGATTGACGAAAGCTCCGCACAATGGTGGGACAAATGGTCAAAGCACACAGCCGAGCTCCAGTTGCTACGAGCAGACGCGGAAAACCAGCAGAAGGAGGGCGACGACTGCTACATGCTAACGAAGGAGGACTTCACCGCCGTAAGAGATGAGTTAGCCGAAGATTTTGTAACTCTGGCGGAGGAGCAGGCAGTAGTGGTCCGCCAACTTGTAGCCCAGCTAGATGATGATCGACTGGATGCTCAAATCCAGTTTGAGAGCTATGAGCGGACTAGGCTACCAAGAGAAGAAGCAAAGCAGGCAGCGACCGTCAACCTCAGCGATGAGGAGCCATCACCGGAGCAAGGAACGGACGACGACAAGGACGGGGCGAGTCAACTGGAGTCAAATCCGGCGGAGCAGCGAACGGAGGAATCACCGCCACAACCGCCGGTACCGGGAGCCGAACAAACGCCCTCTCGGGCGCAACAATCGGAGGAGCCACAGCCACCACAACAACGACAGCCACAACAGCAATAACCGAATTCCGAACAACCATTAGATACCCTAGAGCAGAGTATTCTAGATATCTTGGATGAAGGCTAAGGGCCGGATAGTGGGATTCGATGTACAAGGTACTGTCCCACGGGCGTGCCATGTGTTACCCGGCCGACAAAGGAGCAGAGACCAAAGTGTGAAAGGGATGGTTATTCGGAATATATTTAATTAAGTAAAGTAGATTATAATTATGTAGAGAACGGATGGACCGGAATCGGTATGCCGATCCGGATCCGGACCGATTCCGAACAGGTGCCGGTTGGCACCGTTTTGTACGCAGCACCCATGACCTATATAAAGGCCCAGTTACAATGTAAAACTTTAACGGAGAATTAATATAAGCGTCTGGTTGTATCTTCATGTATTGATTACCGTTCTGTCTTAATTGTATATCTTACGCGTGTATTAAGTGAATGCCTTATTGCTAAGTAGCCAACTAAGTTGGATTAATCATTGTGTCTTAAGTTATCTCGCCGTAACACCCCTTTGGTGAAGTGTCTTCCAGAGACACCCTGTGTTAGGCCATTGTCTGGCCCTAAGGATTAACAGGTCCTGAGCGGTGAAGTTTAACTACGGTATGTTCACACCAACAGGCAAGTTGCCGACATCTTCACCAAGCCGCTCGGATCGGACAAGTTGCAGCACTTCATCGAAATGCTTGGTGTTCAGCATCTCGACGTGCCGCACTTGAGGGGGAGAAGAAGGGGAAAAGACACTACCGAAATGGGCAAAGGCAAAGAAACTGTTTCTGGCATCGGTAAGGGAAGAACCGGAAGAGGGGGAGACAAGGAGGAAAAAGAAGCCGAGTCGATGAAGAAAGTTGGCACGTCCAAACAAGTCGGAATGAGTAGCAGTGGTGGCAAGGTCAAGGAGAACCCAACCAACTTTCGGTGAACTGGCTGAAGAAGCCAAGGATGGAAGCAAGGCCAACACCTGGACGTGGTCTGATGTGGTGAAGGGCCTTAAACCAAAAGACGAGTCGGAGGATACCGATTCGGAAATGAGCTGGAACGATTCGGATCAACAGATGGATCCGGATGAACTGAATCAACTAGAGGCCAAGCAGACACGGATGCAGCGGAAGTCGATGCCATCGCGGAGGAACTGACGAATCGGCAAGCGCCGGAGTCACAACAGTGAAGGAGTTGAGGGCAGCCTATTGAGCAGACATGCCGACCGAGAAGGTTGAGGCACGCAGAACCAGAGGGGTCGTAGCAAATGGGACCGAACCGAACAAGGAGTGCGAGCAAGGCAGAGCGACGCCAGGAGAAGTCGGTTGGGAGAACCGACTGCCACAGAGGCTGACACTAGGATCCAACCTCAAGTTGAGCTTGAGGGGGAGTGTTGAGCGGCAAGCTCAACTGGAGCCAGATCGGTTGAATAACTCTGAGCCGGCAAGCGAGACGGATCGGTAAGCCGTGAGCAACCGAGCCGGCAAGCAACAGAGTTGGGGAGCTGGGGAGCCGGTTAGCCAGATCCAATCAGTAACCGAAAGCCTAGTATTAGTTTAGACTACTAGGCAGTTATAGTCTAGTAGTAAGTGTTAGGTGCTC
Organism: Azolla caroliniana; assembly: GCF_043228905.1. NCBI lineage: Eukaryota > Viridiplantae > Streptophyta > Polypodiopsida > Salviniales > Salviniaceae > Azolla > Azolla caroliniana. The sequence goes on from NW_028230447.1 coordinate 8,953,875, forward strand.
GTGTGAGCATTGAAGTACGCGGTACTTCTATCACTCCCATGAGGACTTGTATAAATAGTGCTACTGAGCACAGTTGTATACACACAGAGTGATTATATTGTTTTAAATATAGCTTTTACGTTCTGCTCTCTCTGTCTCTCCCATGTACTCTGTGTATTCTCTACTTTCTCTGTATTGTTACAGGAATGGAAACCTAAACCATTAGAGGTCGAAAGAAGAGCCTTGATCTTGGACCTTGATAAAGTCCTGATGAGTGTGCGATATAGGACACCAAGGAGGGACACAAATCAATTTCTGGAATGGGTTGTGCAATACTTTGATTTGTTTATTTGGAGTGAAAAACCACGTACAGATGTGTGGAAGTGTGTAGAAAGCTTCTTCCCGAAGTGGTGACAACATTTCAAGGGTCAGTGGACATGAGAGAATTGTGAGGGGAAGGATGTTGCAAGATTCAAAAGACGTTATGATTTTTGGGACACTTGGCCAGATTATAATGGCGACAATACGTTGATTTTGGATACAGAACATTTCTAACATTACTTCAACATTCACAGATACTGTCTCATTCTACCCGATGAAATGCCTAAACACTATTTGGTGAAAACATTGAGCCGCCAACTAGCTACATGGTTGTGAACTCCATACCGAGCTCGGTATGCAGATCATATATGTAGAGAAGTTCCACTGACTAGCAAGAGGTTAGCTATTTATAGGCGATTTGAAGACATTGGCAATGGGATGTTATAAATATGTAATTTGATACCACTTAATCAATGAAGAATTAAATTGCTTGTTTTGAGTAACTTATCTACTATGTAATTTTAAGAGTATGTTTAGGATTGCTGATTTCATGATAGTGCTTTTTCTTAAAATTATGCACACTATTTTAACTTGTACACGGTTCACTTGTAAATCTGTATCTCAGAAAGAAGAACCCTAAACGATATTATTAAGTTGTATATCAGAAAGAAGATTGTATATAAAAATGACACACGATTTTGTTGAGAAAGAAGCACAAAAACTAGACTGTATATCAAAAAGAAAACTCCTAAACAGGTCCATTAAACTGTTTATTTGCAATACATGTGCTTTGTTTGTTTTACAAGAAAACTGGTAATTGCTACTTGTAGCTACAAACTCCATGGCATACTGTTGTAAATACATTCATACACATTAGCACTAACTATGTATAAACCTGAGCAGCTATTCAATTGCGACATTGGGACATTGTTGCTCTTGACCAAATGAGAGTACATGCACACCACTGGTTTGTCTTCTAGTAGCCTATACACATAAGCGTAATCATCTAGTCTTGCATAAAAAATACCTTCGATGTAGAATGGCCCGGTAGATACAACATTTCCCCAAGCATCTAATATATTCTGCGTTGCACACTGTTTACTAACCATGCACTTCAATATATAGAAATCAGCACCCTCTGAATTGCCTTCTTCTGCATTTACAGCGAAATTATCCCAAACATTTAAGTCATCACTCAAAGTATCTCCATGTCCTTGATATGTGAAGTTAGCATTCCTTTCTGTTTCTCCATCAACTGCTTCCTTATCATTCAATGTATGATACTCCCAATTCTGAATATATGCTTTGTTTAAACAATACCTCCAATTTCCTTGCACACAATGTAAGCAAAAACAAGTTAATTCTCTAACCGCAATACAATGACCATCCAGCCTAGAATAACCGCGAAGAGCATGGAGAGATCTCAATTTGGTAATTCCTTGGCACTCCCAGGTCTTCTCCCTATTTACTTCATCTATCTTCACTTCCCAAAATTCACGTTTGTTATCTCGGACCTGCGAAGAATAAACACCAGTTGCACTCGTTGACATATTAACTCTTAAAATTTCAACTACATGTGTTGCACAATTCATCTACACACCATCTGCCTTTAGTTGTTCATGGGTAAGTGCCCGCTTTATAACAAGACGTGCACCATCATGTTCACCTTTACCATGACCAGACCCAAAAAAATTCCATCTCATCTCCAAACCTGTTATAGCAAGATACCTCCCCACAAAATAAAATGGACATCTAGCCTTGATTTGTGACGCAACTCCATTAGACTAGACCCAATGTTGAGTAAACTCCAAACATTTAGCTAATAATCATTTCCAATGTAAGTTAAAACAATGTTGGATGAACAAGGTATCATGCTTCTTATCATCAGAAATAAAAAAATGAATTACTTTTTTAACATCACCTGAAACTCGAAAATATGTTATGTGCACAAAAATGGTAATACCTACACTGGACACCAATGCATAGATTGAATTTCATTCTGCTACGTGAAATTATAATTCTCTGCGAAATCTACTACCGAGACTACTACATCATTTGGAAAATCAGATATGCAAGTCTTAAACTGATGGGCTTGCCATGAATAAATGAAGTTGTGTTTAATGAACTTTCCTAGAGATACTACAAATAGAGACGTCAAATCACTTGGTTTAAGCGACTTCCTAACTAGATGCTTTCTTTTACACACCTTTCCTTTGAAATTGGTGTCAACTGACTCAAATAACTTGACAGAGATTAATACTAGTAGAGATGTTATGTTTGCATTAAGACCATCACAATCAACTAGCTCCTTTATCGATGGATCATTTAATATTCAATAAAGTACTACCTTCTTGTCTTGATTGCTGATGTGCTTGGTTTGAACATTGAAATAGATTACAACCTTTCTCTCTATGATAGTAGTCTCATTATTTCCATTCTCAGTGATATTTAGACCTATATCACAACCAATACTATCTTTACCTTTACTCAATGTGGCTTTCATATCCTTCAACAATTGATGATGTTTTCTTTTTTTTTCTGCCCAATACTTTTGTATTGCTTGTTATGTCCTGATAGTGTCATCCCTATCCTGATGATCATTGACGGGTAATTCTAAACACCCTCCTTCCCCTTCCATTTGGCTTGACGGGTTTAAACCCTAATTTTCCCGAAAAAAAGACACGTATTAAAGATGGCTATGGGCAACAACAATACACAAAAATATTCCGCAACACACAAGATTATACACAACAATACACAAGATAATTTAATAGACAGAATAGTTGTTCAAATCCAAGACCATACAGTGGCAGTAATCTAGGGCCGAATAGTGGTAGACACTGAGTGTAGAATGGCAGCAGTGGAGGAGTGAACTCCATTTGATCGAACAATTTTGACAATCCAGGACCGAACAATAGCGGTAACTGAGTGTAGAATGATGGCAATGGAGGAGTGAATTCTGTCGGATCGAACAGTGGCAGATGATGCTTGGAACACAATGACGACAACTTAGTGTAGAATGGCAGTAGTGGAGAAGGAGTGAACTCCTTCGGATTGAAAAGTGGCAGCAATACACCACCGAACAATAGTGGCAACTAAGTGTAGAATGATGGCAATGGATGAGTGAACTCCGTCAAATCGAAAAGTGGCAACAATCCAGGACTGAACAGTAGCAGCATCTAAGTATAGAATGATGGCAATGGAGGAGTGAACTTTGTCAAATCGAACAGTGGCAGATGATGCTTGGAATGCACAGTGACAACAACTGAGAGTACAATGGTAGCAATGGAGGAGTGAAATCCCTCGGATCGAAAAGTGGCAACAATACACAACCGAACAGTAGCGACAACTAAGTGTAGAATGATGGCAATGGACATGAGTGAACTCCGTCAAATCGAAAAGTGGTAGCAATCCAGGACTAGTCACCGAATAGTAGTGGCAATTGAGGAGTCAACTCCGTCAGATCGAACAGTGACAGATGATGCTTGGAACGCACAATGATGGCAATTGAGAGTAGAATGGTGGTAGTGGAGGAGCTAACTCCGTCGAATCGAAAAGTGGCAGCAATATACAACCTTCACAGTAGCGGCAACTGAGTGTAGAGTGGTTGCAATGGAGGAGTGAACTTGGTAGATGATGCTTGGACTGAACAGTGGTGGCAACTGAGTGTAGAATGGTGGCAATGGAGTAGTGAACTCCGTCAGATCGAATAGTGGCAGATGATACTAGGACCACACAGTGCCGGTAACTGAGTGTAGAATGGTGGCAATGGAGGAGTGGACTCGATAGGGTTTAGCCACAGTGGTAGTAATCTAAGCCAGATTACTCAACCAAAGATGGCCCACGTGATGTGGCAAAGGATCATGCATAATGGACCTAGGAATTCAATATATAATTTATGGTGCACATGTCAATTTATGCTGCACGTTTATGTTGCACATTTATGGTGCTCATTTATATAATTAAAACTCTGAACTATTTTCAATGGTAGCTTTTTGCAAAAATGACTATTTATCAATGGTAGCTTTTTGCATAGCTAATTAGCTATGTCAAGGACATAGCTAATTGTTTCCACTCATGCTTTCACCCATATATAATATACGTAATAGAGAAACTCAACAACGCATACGCCACAATGTATACTACAAAAATTATATTAATAATAAAAACAAACCGATGTTGATACAGTGCTCTCGGCCCCCTTTTTATAGGTGACTAGAGAGACTATTCCAAGATAATACACTTGCCTATTCGACAAGAACCTACAATTACCTTAACTGTTCTATTTGTTGGGAAATCGATCCCTCCGGATGGGGATCGGATGAGCCGAAGGAAGAAATCAAACCAGATGGATCCAATAGTTATCCAACTAGTGTGAATCAGTAGTAGGGACATATTAGTAAATATGTTTGGATGCGCCTATTGAGGCTATGCTTGTAAATAGCCCAAAAGTTATATGAGTATGAATAACTAGGGAAAATTTTATCGTATGTAGGTTGTTCTTGTTTAGTTGTTGCGTATTATTGTACAGAGTGTGAGACAAGGTGAGAGAGAGAGAGAGAGAGAGATACCAAAAGTTGTATTTGTTGTAACCGCCGGTTGGCAAAGACACAGAGCTCGAGGTTATTGCCTCTGAGTCTCTCATTTTAGCCTTCCTCTCTCATATAGTGAACCTGTTTAGAGTCTACCAACTCCCATGGTTTGTCCTCTTGAGGTTTTCTACGTTAACGTATAGTGTTGTCTCTTTCCTGTGTAAGTGTATCAATCTCTACTTTCTATTTTGTTTCTTCCATTTTACGGTTGAATGTCGGTTGTGGCCAGAGAAGGATTCCTCACAAACTAGTATCAAAGCGAAGTTCTAAATTTCGAACAAACAAAGTGAAATGGAAGATTCATTCGGAGGCATGTAGAAGCTCCCTATCTCCAACTACTCAGTTTGGAAGTCGAAGATGAGGAACATGCTAGTGGTCAAAGATCTTTGGCTTCCAGTACAGTTCGGAGATAAAATACCGGACAAGATTGATATCGTAACCTGGGAGGTAATGCACATGAAGACAACGCCATACATTTGATTCTTCATTAACATGAATCTCTACAACTTCTATGAAGAGAACAAGGTTCATGAGATCTGGGAGATTATTGGCATTATGTTGGAGCAGAAGAATGTCGTGAATCGAGTCTTAGTATTTCGAAAAATAGTGAGACTCAGGTATCAGGATGGCACCAATATGGCAGAGCATATGAACGCCATGCACGGGATAATAAACTAGAATACCTTGCTCGAAGTACCTCTAGCTGGCGACGTATTGGCATTGTTGTTGCTCAGATCCCTTCCAGATAGCTGGGAGACAGTAGTCATCACACTAGGCAATGTCGGACCAGAAGGGGAGCACTTATCCCTGGCAAGAGTAAAATCGATCTTGCTGGACGAGGAGGCTCGTCGGAAGGACAAGGAGGCAATTTCTAACCCAAAGGCCCTAGTCACGAAAAGTGATACACATAGAGGGAGAGGCCGAAACAGGAGTCCCCGGAACCGAGAGAAGTCAAGAACAAGGTCAATGTCAAGGGGAGGCCCACATGATTCTACCGTGGGAAGCCAGGGCACTTCCAGAAGAATTGTCGACACTTTTGAAAGGAAAAAGGGGGAGCTGACAATGCCGACTTGAAGAAGAGTTCAGAATGAAAGGGAAGGTGGGCAATAAGGACAAGTGAGGAGGAATTGATGGTCATTTGTGAGCAGAATGAAGCGAACCTTGTTGACGATGAATCGACTTGGGTGGTCAATTTGGGAGCATCGTTCCACCTAACCCCCGACCGGAAGTGCTTCTCATCATACAAGACAGGAGACTATGGCCTTGTAAGGATGGGAAATAGAGGTGCGTGCCAAATTGTCGGCATCGATAATGTGTGTGCCTGGTAACGTCAATTGGGTGTCGACTAGTACTGAAATATGTCTGAAACATTCTAGAGGTTCGACTGAACCTTATATCAGCCGGTCGGCTGGATGACGAAGGCTACACGGATAGCATCTGAAACAGAGTCATGAAGTTCAACAAAGGGAGCCTGATTGTGGCCGGAGCAAAGAGGATCAACACTCTATATCTTATGCAAGCTCGGATATGTTCATGGGAAGCAAATATGGGAGTCGACACTGTCATTTGTGGTACAAGCAACTGTGTCACATGAGTGAGAAGGGGATGCAAAGACTTACCGAAGATGACCTCATTCCGGAGGTAAAGAACATGCAGCTGGAGAGATGTGCACCGATTGTTTGGCCGGCAAGGAAAACAAAACCTCTTTTCAGTCGAGACCACCAACGAGGAGGAAGGCACCGCTTGAACTCGTGCATAACGATCTATGCTCTGTGGACACGAAGTCACATGCTAGATCGCAGTACTTCGTGACCTTCATAGATGATCATAGCTGGAAGTTGTGGGTCTCCTTGCTAAAGACGAAGGACTAGGAACCGTCCGTCTTCAAGGAGTTTTATGCAACAGTAGAAAGAGAAACTGGTCGGAAGCTAAAAAGCAATCCGAGCGGACAATGGCGGAGAATACCAAGGATAATTCGGAAGAAGGCAATCCGGCTCGAGTATACCGTGTCGAAGACACCAAAACACAATGGGTTAGCCAAGAGAATGAACCGGGCCATCATGGAGAGGGTTTGGAGTATGCTTGCACATGCCAAGTTGTCCAAGATGTTCTGGACAACGATGTACATGATAAACAGATCACCCTTAGCACCCTTGGACGGAGATATACTACAGAGAATGTGAACCGACAAAGACATTTCTTACAAACATGTAAAGGTGTTCAGTTGTCTTGCCTATGTGCATATCGCAAAGGAAAAATGGTGTCGTGAGAATCCGTCACTATGTGCGGATCGTGAGACCCTCTCCGCCTTCCCCCTAAGCTGCGCAAGAAGAGCTCGAAGCCAATCCCAGGGAATAGTGAAGCTTCATAGGGTCTTTCTATCTAGGTGTGGGTAGTCTGCATCTTCACAGACATGTCTATTTCACTGAGTCTTTCTACACCTTTCGTGTGGGTCAGAACTTACCCGACAAGGAATTCCGTTACCTTAGGACCGTTACAGTTACGACTACCGTTCACCGGGGCTTCGGTCACCGGCTCACCCGTCATCAGGTCACCGACTCCCTTAACCTTCTGGCACTGGGCAGGCATCAGCCCCCATACATGGTCTTATGAATTTGCGGAGACCTGTGTTTTTGGTAAACAGTCGCCTGGGCCTAGTCACTGTGACCTCCTCTATGAGAAGGCACCCCTTCTCCCGAAGTTACGAGGCCATTTTGTCGAGTTCCTTAGAGAAAGTTGTCTCGCGCCCCTATGTATTCTCTACCTACCCACTTGTGTCAATTTTGGGTACAGGTACCCACTTGTCAAAAGTCGTTCAAGCTTTTCTTGGGAGTTTGGCGTGGGTTACATCGGTGCCGTAGCGCCTAGTGCTCGGACGTTGGCTCGGGGTATTTTCACTGCCCCTCATTACCCTTGATGGGTCCATTAACTTTGCGTCCTTAAACCGATAACCATCTTTCAGCTAACCTAGCCTCCTCCGTCCCTCGGGACCAACAAGGGGTAGTACAGGAATATTAACCCGTTGGATCCTCCAAATGTGTCCAAATCTATTCAAAATATCATGATCTGGAAGTGTAACCCAAGCCGATTTACTAATCGGATGTCGGCACTGTCACAGGAACTCTTTCTTGCCATAAGCTTAACCATAAGCGTAATCGGGAGTTTCGTAAAAACTTGATTGGTCACAAAAAGGCTGAAGTAGGGTTCTCCTCCTGCATTGTTGATGCAAACTCTCCTTACTATTGACCGAAAACCCAGGTTATAACCCAAGAAAAAAAAGGAATCTTTGGATAGCCTTTGAAAAAAAACTCAATTTTTTTTACACAAGAATCAAAATAAGATTCCAGGAGTGCCGAAATAAAATAGATCCATTTTCTTGCAAAGTATTTAGTCCCCCCAATAGCCAAGATACTATGTTTTCTATACCTTCGATAATGAAAAAAAACTCGACTCAGGCAAAAACGCATGTTTGCCCCATACGATCGGTATTCATACCAACTACATCGCCCCCCCTTCCGAGTAATGCTATTCCAATTGATAGATCTAAAAGCTCTCAATAGTGGTCCATGTACCTGATTTTTTAGGAACAATATTGTTGAATCAATCTCAGAGATGTAGAAATTCCAAGGTACAATGGCTATATTTTTTATTCCCTTGTTTCTTGAAAGATAAACAAAGTTAACAAACTTTTTTTAAATTTATGTAAAGACAATCTCAAAATATGTAGAAATGGAGCATCCTGTATACTTCTCCAAAACAATCGAATCAAACTTTCTGAATGAACATTTTGTGGTATTCTGATACCTAAAATATTGTTGGATTTTGGCAATCTATCTTCTAGAAATAGAAATATTGAATGAATGGATCGGGAAGTTTTCCAATCAACAATAAGCTTCTTCATAGTCGGCGGCGTTGTTCAAGACGATAAAGAAATCTCTAAAACAAAGCATATCATTTATGATAGAACATAGAAGTATGGCCCGAAACCCCAACTACCAGATTAATTTCAATCAGATTCTGAATAAACAATCTCGTAATAATCCTGATGACGCATTCTATCAATCATATGTTTCGATGATATAATACTACATGCTTGAAGTACTATATCAATCTTTTGTGCGCATGAAGTGTATTTGCAAGCAACCAAATAACAATCCTCTTTGAAGGAAAGAAAATGAATACAATAAACATTCTTTGTGGAAATTGATCAACAGACTCATCATAAAGTCCCTAGAATAAAAAAAAGATCCGTAACCTTTATAAATAACATCATTGGGTCATACATCTTCATAATGATAATCTTTTGATTGTAAAGTATTTATAATTGTAGGTATTGAAAAACCTGTGAGTGTGAAAGTACTATCATCCTTTCAATCACATCCTATTTGTAATACTCGTCTCCCTCACCTTGCTAAAGCTATGGATATGTTACAACTGGTCGTTGACTTTCCGATTCCACCTTTACCGTTAACAGCTACTTTCGTTTCGCAAAGCTCCAATTCATATTGATACCTCCCGACTACTCTTCACACTCCCCATTCCTACCCTACCATAATCCAAACATACACTTCTATTAGGATAATCCCATGGCTATTCTACTATGCTTCTCAGAGGGTGGGGAATAGAAACTCTTGATTGCTCATTGATACGTACGAATCATGGGGAGGGGGACAACCAACCACGATCAGCCATGGCTAGAGTCGATCGCGCAACGCGAGCCCCCCCACGATTCAAGAGCTCCATCCACTATCCAACGGGAGCTCCATCTGGAGCCAACAACCATATAAGGAGCGATCCAATATTAATATGAGAGATATTTTTTTGACAAGAAAGATTGATCCAACCAAGCAAGCCAAACCCACAGTTTGATATCAATATGAGAGATAATTTGTTTCTGGAATCGGAGAGAGAAGAAGGAAAAAAACTAGAGGGAAAAAATGGTACATATATTGAACTCTTTGTTGATCCCCCTTCCCAATCTTACTTTGCATGTCCACTTTTAGTTACATGCTTCCTTTTTTCGTTGCATGCCTTTTACTTTTAGTTGCATGGCCTCCTTTTTTTTAGTTGCTTGACCTTTACTTTTAGTTTCATGAGACCGTTCGTATAATTCAGCCACATGATCCACAATCATACATAAAGTTCAGCCCATGCATAATCCATATGTGCATCGCAACCAAACCGTAGACGTGGCCACATGATCCACAATCATACATAAAGTTTAGCCCATGTATAATCCATATGTGCATCGCAACCAAACCGTAGACGCGGCCACATGATCCACAATCATACATAGAGTTCAGCCCATGCATAATCCATATGTGCATCGCAACCAAACCGTAGACGCATCCGCACACGTGCGTCCCGACCGCACCGTGTACGCATCCACGCGCGCGTTCCCGACCGGGCCGTACGTCGTATATATATTGGGGAATCCAATTTTATCCTATCTATGTGGGATATCTCACAGTTTTGTTTTTTTCCCCTTTTCTCTTCAAACTTCTCACTCACATAACGTGATGATGCTTGTTTATCCATTTCATGCGTAGTAAAATACGTTATGAAGCTCTTCAAGACATCTATCTTTCCACATCAATACATTAAGGTAATCTTAAATAATTATTTTACTAGTTTTTATATCATGTGTGAAAAACCACACGACATTCACCCCCACCAAACCTGCACATCCACCGGTATGTGCCAATTGTAGTGAGGTTCCTCTTTTAATTACTCTTTTTCATCTTGGATGTTCGAGGCTACATCATCTAGAGCTTTGATCTCAAGATTTGGGGCCTCTCTTCGCTTAAAGATCTTGATCCTCTTTCCTGCAATTGGCAAGGCAAGTCGAGCTCCATCTAACTCCACTAAAAAATAGGTTGCATTGTTTCCAATTTTCTTAACCATATACGGGCCAAACCATCGTTTTGTAAAATTTCGGGCAGTGCTATATTGATTATCGAGACTACTATCATAGACAAGAACCCAATCTCCTTCTTCAATTTTTCTTTGTCGAAGACGATGCTCTTTATCAAAATTCTTCTTGTTCTTCAATCGAGCCTGGAGCAACCATTCTATTGCCAACTCGACATCTTCAGGCCTCTGTTCTAATTGTTGAATCCTTATAGCTAGCAAATCTTCTCGACTCATTTCATCTTGCCATGGAAAAGATGTCCACGAAGCAATACTTTACTCGATAGGCATTATTGGTTTTTGCCCTAATATGAGTTCGGTCGGCATATATCCTGTAGTCGTGCTATGTGTAGTTCTATCAGCCCGCAATGCATAAGGTAGTAATTGTGGCCAATTCCCCATTTTCCCGTCGCAAGCCTTTGCTAGAGCTTTAACAATCGGACTATGGCCTGTTCCACCTTCCCATTTGCGTCTGGGTTGTATGCCATGGTGAGCGATAGTGTGACGCCTATCCTTGAAAAGAACTCTTTAGCTTCATTTGCATCTAACTCCCCCCTATCTGCTACTATTTTGCCGACACATCCGTATCGACAAATAACATCTTCAAGGAGAAACTTACAAACCGCTGATGTTGTTTTATTCCTTCTACTTGGTTGGTGAGATCCTCTCTTGCTAGCACGAAATACTTCATTTGCCCCAATCCCATCGGCATAACCACTATGTCTACCGACCACTTATAATGCATTGATAATGGATATGTCGGATGAAGTTCATCCCTATGTTGAATATTCGAGTATAATTGGCATTGCTTACATGTTTCAACATAGCTTGCTACATCTTTGTAAACACCCGGCCACCAATACTTCTCCTTGAGCTTTGCGAAAGTTGCCCATATACCTCGATGACCTGCCCACACACTATCATGAAATTCAGCAATTAGTGTTTGTTGATCTTGTTTCTTGCACACCACTCAAAGTGGAGTTCCATTCTTCTTCTTTCGAAACTTCCATAGATGTCTTTCTTTGAGGAAGAACTTGTAGGCCCTCTTCCTAATTCAGTAGAAGTCTTCCTTTGACCATGATTCATCCTTTGTAAGAGGGCTTAAGTACTAGCCAATTTCGATGAATTCTCCCTCATAATCTTCTACTTTAAAAACTACTAGCACCTGAGCACAAGAAACCGTAAAGAAGTTTAGGCCAACATCCTCTTCGTCAAAGTGCCAATTTTCTTCACCCTCATACCTTGCCCTTGACAACATATCGGCCACCACATTATGCTTTCCATTTATATGTCGAATCTCGGGGTTGAGGGACTTGATATAGGCAATCCATCACAACATAGCAATATCCGGTGTCGCACAACCGGATATCATTCCAAGAATAGGTAGACAATGAGTTTCGATTATGACCTCTGTTTTGATAAGGTAGTCACAATCGGTTTTAACCGCAGATACTATTCCCCATAGCTCTCTGTTTACTTGGGCATACTTTCTTTGTCTTTTGGTCAACACCTTTGCACCAAATCGGATTGCATACCGATTCTTTTCTTTGTCTTCTTGGTTTATCACCCATCCAATTCCGGTTGGGCTCGTATCCACTGTCACATATATAGGGGTACCTTCGGTGTATTCGGCTTTTCACAGTGTCAAAGCTTCCAATAATAATTTCTTTAGCTTTTGAACCGCGTAGGTATGCTCATCTTCCCATTCGAACTTCTTCCTTTTCTTAAGTAATCCATACAATGGTTCAACGACATGAGCATAATGTGGAATCCATATGTGATAGAATGCACATGCTCCCAAGAATCTTCGCACCTCTATTTGAGACACACATTCTTCTTTCATCTCTTGAATAGCGTTCACCTTGGATGGAGATGGCTTCTAGCCATAAGACCCACATAAGTGTCCCACTACCAATAATTCAGGTTGACCGAATGCAGACTTCTCTCCTGAAAATGTGAGATTTTCATCGTCAAGCTTTTGCAACACCTTCTCGCTATCATTTATATGATCGATGACGAATCTTCGGCAATCATCTTCATCGTTCGATTCATCTTTCTCTTCCACCAAGCATCCTTTGATTGGAATGTCATCTAAGACGGGTATTGTGATATCAGGGATGCAATCCCTCAACACTTTATTCATGGCATTCACCATGTGGGCTACGGAATTTGCCGCACCTTGGAGTAAGGAGCACATCCTTACCAACCCGATCAGCATCCTCATTGTCGTTATGTCTCTACTATCGATGACCAATTGAAACTGATCATAACTCAAGTAGAGCTCACCAACGGAATAGATCGATCTTCCTGTGAAGGCTTCGGCAAATTCATCAACGCTTGGACCAATTCCGGCATTTCGGATCGTCACCTTGTTGACGGGTTGGAGATCTTGAATAAAGCGTAAGGACCCATTCTTCTTCGGCACCGTAAACCATCTATTGGAGTAGGAAGCATTGGATGGCTCAATAATTCCCATCCTAACCTTTTCCTTTAGAAGCTCAATCAACATTGGAATGTGAGCTCTTGGAACCGGTATCGTCTTGAGGTTCCAAGGTACATGTGGCACCGTAAATATCACCATCAGCTCTATCATCTTCGGGCTGGCACATCCGATCTCTTGTGGGGAGAAGGTGAAGGCTTTCCCATGTCTCTCAAGCATTCCGCGGAACATTCTCTCCTCTTCAGGGAGGAGGAAATCCTCCTTTCCAACTCGTAGCTTCCCTTTTGTCTCTTTAGTGAAGACATAACCTATTGCCTTTCGATCCCTTAAGCTTGGATCATTAGAAACTTCCTTCATCTTTTGCCAGCTATCTTCTGGTAGCGGAACCGCAACTGGCTTGATCTTTTTATCCACCGTTTTATATTTTGTGTTGACTTGAGCTTCCTCCATCAAGATGCCTCGATGATAGCGTACATGTTGACGGAGTTAACCAAAATCTCGTGTCAATCGTGAGGATAGCTCAAGTCCACGATTTCCTCGATTTCCTCGATGGTGTCGTTAAATGAGGCTTCCTCTAGAATATGAGTTACGAATTCTTCTTCTCCTATTATGCTTTCTTCTTTCAGCGCCTTCTCAAAGTCTTGTATCGGACGCTTGTACTTCTTGTTGAGTAGTGTTAGGTTACATGCACCACTAGGTGTGACACATGTTGCTTCTTGTTGCAATCCACGTGCTCTACTTCCTTGTGGGGACTTATGATTGCTCGGACTATTTGTGCCCCATGCTTCAATAGTCCGTTCTAAAAATTTGAAGATTTGCCTCCAAGGCTATCTCAGTTCCTTCTGTGATTGGCTCGCACCGTCAAGAATTGAACAGATCTTTGGTTTTCAAGGCTCTTGACTCGTGCAAAAGCCGCTCCATTATCGAACACCTTGGTCTCCATCCGGGATGATGTGATATACGGTTGTCCTAGGATGACAGGATGTGAAGCCGAGTCTTGCACGAAGAAGTGTTGATCCATCTCCACATCTTTAATCGTGATTTTAACATTGGGGCAAGCTCCGTACAAGTCTTCTGTGGCCTTCCTTGCCGCTCGAATATTCCATCCGTGGTTTGTATTAATTGGCCATCTTCCCTTTTTGTAGAACTCGGTGGACCTCAGGTTAATCTCCGAACCATGGTCAAACAAAGCTACCACAGTCTCTTTCTTCTCCCCGATCTTCACCGGCATCTCCGTTGTCACTCTTGCCCAATGAGGCCGAGAGTAATGGCTATCCGCCATCACTTCTTCTTCTTTCTCCTCTTCCGATCTTGCCATAGTTATGGCACTTGTTTTCACCTCCTCGTCATCTTCTTGTTGCCGCTTCCGCTTAATCAAGTTCACGATAGTATCGTGGAACTCCTTCTTAGCAATCCCAAGTAGCTCTCTCAAAGTAAGGTCGACATGACAGTCTAAAACCTTCTCCTCAAGGACCTTCCGCAAGTCGGTTGTTTGTTCTATGTCCGACCTTAGCTTGTAAGTTGGCGCCACTCGTTCTTTTCCTTTCTTCATAGATTCATTGACTTCTATCCGAGAAGGTTGGCTCGATCCTCCAGGCTTCATGCTTGTTTCTCCTATCTCTTTTCGTGGCGTAGGATGGCCTTGTCCTTCTTTCCCTGCATTCCCCGTATTGTGATGCTTTGATGTGTCATCTTCTTCACCGGTTCTTTTCCTCTTCTCTTCGACAAGAGCTTCATAGTTGTCACACACAACCTCCACAAAGCTCATGTTATCGTCGATTGGATCTGACCATCCGATAACTCATTGCCCATTCCGATCAGCAAGTTGTAGATCCTCCAAATCGATTTTGCCTTTCTTTTCGCACTCAAATACTATTGGCCAAAACCCAACTCCCAGCTTGATCGTCTTTAGATTCTCTCTTCCAACTCGTATCGCAGACTATGCGGGATAGTGCATGGCTTCTACATGCCTTGCATTTTCCTCTTCCACGATCTTTTTCAGCCCGCCTCTTCCGAAGTTCACTCGTAGTTGCTTACAGGTCTCACTCGAATGAATCATGTTGTCGTCCAAATAGACGACCTTCTTGTGAATCGCGTCTTGTAAGTCAATGCACTCCCTTCGCGAGTGCTCGAAGCTGTTGCACCACACACATCTATACGCTTCTCTTCCCTTGGACCCGCGTCGACCTAAGTTAACCAAAGATACCGCTTCAAACTTCTTGGAGAGCTCTTCGATTATGGATTCTTCCATCGCTTTCTTGTCAAAATTGTTGATCGGCTTGCTAGGCTCGATCATCATAGGCACCTTCCTCCTCCACGATTGTGGATTCTCCATATCAGTTTCCTCTTGCCATTGCCGGCGCTTATCAAGACGATTACAAGCCTTCTTCACCGCCGCCCAGTCCGCTACCAAACCATTTGGTTGTGTTTCGTCCTCCAAAAAGTTGCCCAATTCTCGCCGATCTTTCGTATCCACTGCCTTTAGGAATAGTAGGACTTTATCTCCATCGACAACTCGTTGATCAACTCTCGGAAGTCGTTTGTACTTCTGGCCGAATTCAGCATATACTCCAGACATAGACATATTCTTCCCTTTCTTCTCGATCCACGTCATTAGTGTATGTCGAGTCATCTGTGACGCATCTTCAAGCATGTATTCAACGAGAAGCCCTTTTTTGAACTCCACCCAAGTTATGTGCTCGTTTTGGATCTCCATGACACGCTCGCAGATCCTTGGTTCCACCACACGTTTGAAGCTAGAAATTTGTTTGAGATCGTTGACATCCCTCTGTTGCATCTTGTTTCAATAGGTAGCAAGAATATCCGTGATGTTCTTGCCACCAAATCGTCCAGCTATCTCAACTGTACAATCAACAACTTTGTCGATTAAAGCTTCTCGATCTCTCACTTTCAGCATGTATTCCAGTACGAACATCATACCTTTAATTAATTCCTCTCCTTCAGTTCCGCTTGTCGAAGCCATCGTTGTACTTGAGATCCTCCCTACCACCTCTTTCACGTCAGGTTCACAACTTAATTATGTCGTGAGAATCCGTCACTATGTGCGGATCGTGAGACGGAACCTCTAGGGTTATGGACCGGAAAGGAATTTGTACACACACGCACAACACAAGCAAGATTCACTTATAAGACAAGTAAATGAGAGGAAACATTTGTTTATTGCAAAAGAAGTCGATTCTATATAAACTTAGAATCATGTTACAATGGATTGGATATGAAAATGAGAGATAAATCTTTTAAAGAAAGGAGCCAACAACCATATAAGGAGCGGTCCAATATTAATATGAGAGATATTTTTTTGACTAGAAAGATTGAGCCAACCAAGCAAGCCAAACCCGTAGTTTGATATCAATATGAGAGATAATTTGTTTTTGGAATCGAAGAGTGAAGAAGGAAGGAAAAAAAAACTAGAGGGAAAAAATGGGACATATATTGAGCTCTTTGTTGATCCCCCTTCCCAATGTTACTTTGCATGTCCACGTTTAGTTGCATGCTTCCATTTTTAGTTCCATGCCTTTTACTTTTAGTTGCATGGCCTCCTTTTTTTAGTTGCTTGACCTTTAGTTTTAGTTGAATGCGATCGTTCATATAATTCGGCCACATGATTCACAATCATCCATAAAGTTCAGCCTGTGCGTAATCCATATGTGTGTCGCAACCAAACCGTAGATGCATCTGCACACATGTGTCCCGATCGCGCCGTGTACGCGTCCGCACGTGCGTCCCCAATCGGGCCGTACGTTGTGACCCAAAATCATTTAAGCCATTCATCCACACAATTTAGCCCAAATCACCTTAAACATTCTGTGCTTCACACATTGATATAATGAATAGGTTTTGGCTTTCTATATATATTGGGAATCCAATGTTATCCTATCTATGTGGGATATCTCACAATTTTGTTTTTTTCCCCTTTTCTTTTCAAACTTCTCACTCACATAATGTGATGCTTGTTTATCCATTTCATGCGTGGTAAAATACATTATGAAGCTCTTCAAGACATCTATCTTTCCATATCAATACATTAAGCTAATATTAAATAATTATTTTACTAGTTTTCATATTGTGTGTGAAAAACCACACGACAACGGGGAAAACTAAACCCGAAAACTCGGCCATGCATATTCCTTGCTTACCGAATAATCTGTAGTTTGCCGAAAGTGTCGATCCAACCAGTTTTGCAACTGACATGTTGAACCGTTGAAGCACCTTTGTCACGTACTTCTCCTATGACAGCCACAATTGCTTCGTTGGCCGGTTCCGGATGATATGCATCCCCAACATCTCTCTTGCCGAACCCAAGTCTTTCATTGAGAAGGTCCGGTTGAGAACCTTCTTGAGCATCCGTATTTTGGCTTGGTCCTGTTCGATGATCAACATGTCGTCCACGTACAGAAGGAGTATCAGGAAGTCGCCTCCTTCGAACTTCTTCACAACACGCAGTGATCGGCCTGCGTCTTGTGCTACCCTTGATCGGTCACGAGGGAGTCGAACTTCCGGTACCATTGTCGGGGAGCCTGCTTCAGTTCGTACAGGCTCTTCTTCAACCGGCATACCAGGTGCTCCTTCCCTTTCTCGACGAATCCTTCCGGTTGTTGCATGTAAATCTCCTCTTCGAGATCACCGTGAAGGAATGTTGTCTTCACGTTCAGCTGCTCTACCTCGAGGTCCCTGCTTGCCGCTATACTCAGGACCGTCCGGATGGAGGTCATCTTTACTACCGGGGCAAATATCTCGTTGAAGTCCACGCCCTTTTTTTGTTGGAACCCCTTCACCACGATCCTGGCTTTTTTTTGTTTCGGAGTGCCCGCTTTCCTTTCGGCAACTCCACCAATTCGTACGTATGGTTCTCATGCAGGGAATCCATCTCATCCTGCATGGCACTTAACCATTTGCGGTTGTGGGTGTCATCCTTCGCTTCTTCAAAGCTTTCTGGCTCCCCCTCATCGGTTAGCAGCACATGCTCTGCATCCAGAAATCTTCGGGGGGCCCTTCTCTCTCTGAGAGGATATCTCCGTCTCTGGGCTTCGGTAACCGGCTCCTCCATTTGGGGTCTTAGCCGGTTCCGGTTTCAGCTTCCTCTACTTCTTCTTCTTCCGGTTCGGTATTCTCACCGTAACCGGCTAGTTCCTCGAGTGATAACCGGTCTCTTGCCGGTTGGGTTTGCTCATCATAGAATCGATCCTTACTGGTCGACTTGGAGTTCATTATCTTCTTCTCCGACTACCAGTCGGCGAGCGTCTTGTCCTCCATGAAGATAATATCTCGACTCCGGAATACCTTCTTGTCGACCAAGTCCCACACTCGGTAGCCGAACTCATCGTCATCGTAACCGAGAAATATGCATGGCCGGGTCTTCGGATCTAGTTTTCCTCTCCGGTCCTTAGCTACATGCACATACGCAAGACACCCGAATACCTTTATATGCCGGTAGGACACTTCCTTACCGGTCCAGACTCTCTATGGCGTGTCTCTGTCCAAGGGTACTGAGGGTGATCTATTTATCACATATGTCACCGTCGACATTGCCTCAGCCCAAAACTTCTTGGGTAGTTTTGCATGCGCTAGCATACTCCGGACCCTCTCCATTATGGTCTGGTTCATCCTCTCGGCCAGCCCGTTTAGTTCCGGCGTCTTCGGCATTGTAAATTCGAGCCGGATTCCCGTCCAGCTTCAATACACCTCGAACTACCCCTGGTATTCACCTCCGTTATCTGCTCAAACCGCCTTCAACTTCCGATCCGTTTCTCTTTCCACTCTCGCGTGGAGCTCTTTGAAGATGGATAACACCTGATCCTTCGTCTTCAACGGTGTGCTCCATAGCTTCCGACTGTGGTCATCTATGAACGTCACAAAGTACTGCGATCCGGCATGTGACTTTGTGTCCACTTAACATACATCAGTATGCACCAACTCCAGTGGTGCATTACGTCTCATCGGTGGCCTCGATCGGAAGGAGGTTCGGTTTTGTTTACCGGCCAGACAATCAGTGCACTTCTCCAAGTGCACGTTCTTCACTAGAATGAGGTTGTTGTCTACAAGCCTCTTCATCCCCTTCTCACTCATGTGACACAGGCTCTTGTGCCACAGCTCACTGACAGTGTCGGATGCCACGTTCACTTCATCCGGACATAACCGGGCATTCATCAAGTACAGTGTGTTGACCTTCCGGGACCGAGCCACAATCAGGCTCCCTTTGCTGAACTTCATAACACCGTTCCGGATGCTACCCGTGTAGCCTTCATCATCTAGCCGACCGGCTGATATCAGGTTCAGACGAACCTCCGGAACGTGTCGGACATCCTTCAGCAGCAGCTTGCATCTGGTTGGTGTTGTCAACCACACGTCTCCTATGCCGACAATTCGGCATGTACCTTCATTCCCCATCCGGACACAACTGTGATCACCGGCTAAGTAGGATGAGAAGCATTTCCGGTCCGGGGTAAGGTGGAACGACGCTCCGGAGTCAATCACCCAGGTCATCTCGTCGCCGGCAAGGTTTAGCTCACTCTCCTCGGTGATGAGCATCAACTCTTCTTCAATTACCGCGATTGTCGTCGTTCCCTTCCGGTCCGACCCCCTCCAGTCTTTACCAATCCAGTCTGGTGTCCGCTTGGAATTGGTACCGTCAGTTTCCTTGTCTTTTAGGAAATGCCAACAGTTCTTCTGGAAGTGTCTCGGCTTGCCGCAATAGAAGCAAGTAGGCCTCCCTCTTGACTTTGACCGTGTCCCCGACTTCTCCCGGTTCAGGGGACTACGGTTCCTTTGTCTTCCGCGTTCTGATTCGGTAAGGAGTGCTTTGGAATCGGAGCTCGTATCCTTATCTTTCCGATGTGCCTCCTCATTTAGCAAGCTCGACTTCACTCTTGCTAGGGATAACCGTTTCCCTTCCGGCCCGACGTTGCCCAAAGTGACAACCAACGTCTCCCAGCTATCTGGGAGGGAACCGAGCAGGAGTAGCGCTAGTACCTCATCGGCAAGAGGTACTTCCAATGATGTTGCCAAGTGTATCAGCCCCTGGAAGGCATTCATGTGCTCCGCCATGTTGAAGCCATCTTGGTACTGGAGTCTTACTAGCTTCCGGAATACCGAAACCTGGTTAACAACATTTTTGTTCTGAAACATAATGCCGATCTTCTCCTAGAGCTCATGAGCCTTGCTCTCTTCATTGATGTTGTTGTATAGGCTCATGTCGATGAAACACCTTATGTACGTCGTTGTCTTCATGTGCATCACCTCCCATATCGTGGCGTCGATTTTGTCCGGTCTCTTGTCCCCAAACTGAACCGGCAACCAAAGATCTTTAACCACGAGCATGTCCCTCATCTTCGACTTCCACACGGAATAGTTGGAGCCGGTGAGCTTGAACATACCTCCCAACGAATCGTCCATTTTCTGTGTCGTTTCGCTCTGATACCACTTTTGCAGGAACTACGCGCTCCCAATGAACAACGCTCGGCCACAACCAAGCTTAGAATCAAACACAGAAAAAATGGGATTGAAGGCACAACACAATGGAGAGAAGAGTACACAGGAAAGAAAAGAGAATACAGGATGTTAACGTGGAAAACCCAAACTAGGGAAAAACCACGGCAGCCCATAGACTGCAAACTATCACTATATCACAATGATTACAACAGTGAGCTCATGGAGGCAATGACCTCGTGCTCACGATCTTCGCCACAGGGGGCGGTTACAACAGAGGCAACGACCTCTTCGTTTCTTTCTCTCTCTCTCTCTCTCTGTACACTGTTGCGCTCTAATCTTGCGCCAACAAGAATGACAATAACTCATACTAAGTTTGCCCTAAGTCATATTTATACTAATATGAATTTTTGGCTATTTACGAATATAGCCCTGATGGACTCTCAGAAACATATTTGCGAATATGTCCCTTCATACAGTGAGCACTCCTCACCGGGCCTACATCATCCGGCGCTTTCCGGGTACTCCTCATCCAGTTCTCACCGGGTCTTCCCATCTGGAAGGACCTGTTTCCTAACATCTTGATCGTCCTCTTCATCATTTCCAACTTCGTGCTTGTCGTCGTGTGGGTCATCCTCCTTCGTTTCGTTCGTGTCATCATCCTCATTTAGGATATCCAGTAGAGTACATTCTTCTTCTTCGTTATCTGGAGTGTCATCCGAAGCTGGTTGACTTTCTTCATATTGTCATTTCTTAGTCCGCAAAGTAGACTCTACCTCTGCGTTTTCATGCTTTGTATCGATTCCTTGGATTGTATCATTTATTCGTACATTTTGGCCAGACTCTTCCTCAACCGGTTCCAGTTGGATCTTCTCCATTACTACGTCCTCATTTTCCTCTTGTTCACCTTCCTACCAAGTGTTCCCTTTCATAGGCATCCCGCTCCAGTTGGAGTGTTATTTGTTGGTCATCGTATTCTCCCAGCAACTTGGTGATCTCATGCTTGTGGTGCTTGGTTAATTCATATAAAGCTCTTACTTCATTTTACAGCTCTTCTTGTCGCCCTATCGTAGTGTCATGCTCGAAAATTAATTTCATTTTTGCCACTATGAGTGCGTTTCGCACGTTTTCGTTCTTTTCGGTGAGTTGTTGGTAGCATTGAGTCATGTCCTCTTTGTCAGCTTCGAATGTAGTGATGTGCATCTTATTTATCTCTGCATATGTGTTAAGAGCTTCTTGGAGGTCATCAATCATTCTGTTTTTCCTATTAAAATGTATTTTGAGAAGTGTGAGCCGACCGTTGAGCTGATCCATTTCCTCATGTCGAGCTCAAAGGATGCTCTATAGTTCCTTCTTGAACTCTTCCATCTGATGATGGGCCCTCTGAAGTCAATCTCTCATGCATTGTACTTCGATCTCCACCTCTTGTCTTCATTTATTGGCGTGTTTGGCGATCTCCTCCTTCGCTCGTAGTTAATCTTTGTTAGGTCCATGTGGGATTGCCGTTCCACATGAGCTCTTCATTTTTTGAGATTCAAAATCATGCGTACCTGTTTATTGGTGATCTTGTTGATGTTGATTTGTTTCTTTTCGGCTAGTTTCTTTTCTTAGATGTTCATGTTGTGGCGTTCTTTAGCCTTGTCCGCAACTGCTATGTGCATGGCAATGCTTTATTCATAGTTGTGGATGGTCATGTTGAAGTCTTCCTCGGTCTGAGTGTCTATTGTCGTATGGTCGTGAAGGTTGGTTGGGTCAGTTTGAGTAGCAATCTTGACCAGTTCGACGCAATTTGTTTGGGTTGATGCTTCTTGTGCCTTGGAAGTGAGAGGAGGCAAAGTGAGCGTTGAGGTCTGACCCATTCCTCGGAGTTGTTGCTTGAGTTCGGTCTTTTGGATCTCAGAGGCCTTCCACAAGTCGGTGGCGGTCTTTGCTTGTTGTCACGCTAATGTACATTTCGCAGCCATGGCGTTTACCACGTGCATTGTCCTCTCCCATTTCCAATATGTTTCCACAAGTGCCGTGTTAAGCTCTGGAAGCTAAATGCAAGTGTGTCGTTTCTTCGTGGCTCTTTTGAATCCTACCTTCCATAATTTCGGCTCATCGTCCAAAGCGGGCTCATTATTGAATGCCCTTTCAATCAATTATTGCTCGACGTGTTCTTGGGCCATGCGAGCGGTGGCAACAACTTGGAGACTAGCTAGGAAGTCGATGAGTTCGTATGTTGTGCCATGTTGCAAAATGGCACCAAGCTCGTATGCTTCCCTGGGAAGATCCTTGAAGGTTAGCACTTCATTTTCCAAAAATCACGATAGTTGGCCTTGTTTGATTGGTCTGTTCAGAGCCAACGTGGTGTTCAGAACTATCATGACTGATTTGTCTGGGACGACGATCACATGTTTATCGCTAGACGTGCTTTCCGTTGTTTGATCATCGCTGGGACAGTTGATTTGTCGGCATTTCATGACCGGCTCTTTGGAGCAGTCCGTTCCTCACGACTTCTTTTCAATTGAGGTCTTGTGGATCGGAAAGTCTTTAGAGTGGGTTTCTGACTTTCTGTTTGGTTGGCAGGTCGTGGGCTAGGGGTAGAGCTAGGCGAAGTCAGTTTAGGTGTGGGTGTGAGGGGCGTATCGCGGCCGTGGATCATAATGTTATCTGTGTCCTTTGTAGTTTTCTCCGCCTGTGTTGAAGTGGAGGTTGGGTTTGGTGTGTTGTCCTACCATTCCTCGTATGACAATTGCAAGGCATGTTGTCATTTGGCCTGAGTGGGGGAAGTGGAAAGCGCCAAAGTTTGGCATGGCGTCGGCGTTTGGGGAGGATAGAGCATAGCGATGTACTGTGCCAGTATCGGTAAGAACCTTTTTCCTGATTGGAAGGTGGCGATGGCGACTCAGACTCCTTCTCTGATGATGATCCCCCAATCAATGGCTCTGCGTCGATAGGCCGTAATGATTAGGGCCGCCTTTTTCTTAGAAATACTGTAGGGGTTGGCGTTGACACAGGCTAACTCCCGGAGGATGTGGGCCAGGTTCCCAAAAAAATCGTTGGGTCCTCCATGGGTGGGGTGGGCTTTAGTCGATACCAAATATTCACCAAAATGTTGCTTGAACATGTGTTAGGGTGGTGCATCGATGTCGTGCTCGCCCCCTCGCTATAAACCAAGTGTCGAGCGAATCATGTTGTTCGTAATGGTGTTTGGGTGTAGTTTCTTTGCTATGGCCTATGCTTCAGGGTGAGGAGCCGTGTCGAGAACATTGAGATAACCTCCCAGGTCGTGCCTGGTGAGCCAAGTGCAGAGCTCCTATCATACGTCGATCGGCATGTTGGATTCGGAAGAGTAAGAGAGTGCACCGGATGGAAATGGAGAGGGAGAAAGAGCTTGGTGTTAGGAAACAGGTCCCTCCGGATGGGAAGTGAGAAGACCCGGTGAGAACCGGATGAGGAGTACCCGGTGAGAACCGGATGAGGAGTACCCGGAAACGGAAGACCCGGTGAGAACTGGATGAGGAGTACCCAGAAAGCGCCGGATGATGCAGGCCCGGTGAGGAGTGCTCACCGGATGAAGGAACATATTCGTAAATATGTTTCTGAGAGTCCATCGGGGCTATATTTGTAAATAGCCAAAAATTCCTTTTAGTATAAATATGACTTAGGGAAAACTTAGTGAATAATGTTGTTGTCATTCTTGTTGGCGCAAGATTAGAGCGCAACAGTGTACAGAGAGAGAGAGAGAGAGGAAGAGGTTGTTGCCTCTGTTGTAACCACCGCCTGTGGCGAAGATAACAAGCTCGAGGTCGTTGCCTCAGTGCTTTACCATTGTACATTGTGATATAGTGATAGTTTGCAGTCTGTGGGCTGCCGTGGTTTTTTCCCTAGTTTGGGTTTTCCACGTTAACATCCTGTGTACTCTTCTCTCCATTGTGTCATGCATTCATTCCCGTTTTTCTGTGTTTTGATTCTAAGCTTGGTTGTGGCCAAGCGTTGTTCATCGGGAGCGCATAGTTCTTGTACAAAGTGGTATTAGAGCGAAAGGACACAGAAAATGGATGAATCGTTGGGAGGCATGTTCAAGCTCACCGCTCCAACTATTCTGTGTGGAGGTTGAAGATGAGGGACATGCTTGTGGTTAAAGATCTTTGGTTGCCGGTTCAGTTCGGGGACAAGAGACCGGACAAAATCGGCGCCACGATATGCGAGATGATGCACATGAAGACAACGGCGTACATACGGTACTTCATCGACATGAGCCTATACAACAACTTCAATGAAGAGAACAAGGCTCATGAGCTCTAGGAGAAGATCGGCATTATGTTTCAGAACAAAAATGCTATTAACCAGGTTTCGGTATTCCGGAAGATAGTAAGACTCCGGTACCAAGATGGCTTCAGCATGGCGGAGCACATGAATGCCTTCCAGGGGCTGATATACCAAGCAACATCATTGGAAGTACCTCTCACCGATAAGGTACTAGCGCTACTCCTGCTCGGTTCCCTCCCGGATAGCTGGGAGACGTTGGTTGTCACTTTGGGCAACGCCAGGCCAAAAGGGAAACGGTTATCCCTAGCAAGAGTGAAGTCGAGCTTGCTAGATGAGGAGGCGCGTCGGAAAGATAAGGATACAAGCTCCGACACCAAAGCGCTCCTTACCGAATCGGAACGCGGAAGACAAAGGAACCGTAGTCCCCAAAACCGGGAAAAGTCGGGGACATGGTCAAAGTCAAGGGGGAGGCCTACTTACTTCTATTGCGGCAAGCCGGGACACTTCCAGAAGAACTGTCGGCATTTCCGAAAAGACAAGGAAACCGAAGGTACTGATTCGAAGTGGACACCGGACCGGAACGGTAAAGACCGGAGGGGGCCGGACCGGAAGGGAATGACGGCAATCGCGGCAAGTGAAGAAGAGTTGATGCTCATCACCGAGGAGAGTGAGCTAAACCTTGCCGGCGACGAGATGACTTGGGTGATCGACTCCGAAGCGTCATTCCACCTTACCCTGAACCAGAAATGCTTCTTATCCTACTCAGTCGGTGATCACGATTGTGTCCGGATGGGGAATGAAGGTACATGCCGAATTGTCGGCATAGGAGACATGTGGTTGACAACGCCAACCGGATGCAAGTTGCTGCTGAAGGATGTCCGACACGTTCCGGAGGTTTGTCTAAACCTGATATCAGCCGGTCGGCTAGATGATAAAGGCTACACGGATAGCATCCAGAACGGTGTTATGAAGTTCAGCAAAGGGAGCCTGATTGTGGCTCAGGCCCGGAAGGTCAACACACTGTACCTGATGAATGCCCGGTTATGTCCGGATGAAGTGAACGTGGCATCCGACATTGCCGGTGAGCTGTGGCACAAGAGGCTGTGTCACATGAGCGAGAAGGGGATAAAGAGGCTTGTAGACGACAACCTCATTTCTGTTGGGAATCAACGCTTCGATTCACCTTCACCACTCGGCCACAACCGAGTAAGCGCGAATCAATGCAACAGAAAATAGGAACCACAGAGAGAAACACACGAATGCACAGGGATTTAACGTGGAAAGCCCTATACGGGAAAAACCACGGGAGTACAAGACTCCAAACCAACACTATACAAGG
Source organism: Azolla caroliniana (assembly GCF_043228905.1). Classification (NCBI taxonomy): domain Eukaryota; kingdom Viridiplantae; phylum Streptophyta; class Polypodiopsida; order Salviniales; family Salviniaceae; genus Azolla; species Azolla caroliniana. Next base: position 8,980,156 of record NW_028230447.1, read on the forward strand.
AGAAGTATACAATGGCGAGCTGCAAGGCGACGACCTTGAGCTCGCATTCCTCGCCACAGGCGGCGGTATTACACAGAGGCTTCGACCTCCTCGTCTCTCACGCTCTATCTCTCTCTCTCTCTCACGGCTGCTCACTCTTCACTCCTCTTGAGTGGAAAAACAAAAAAATGATCAACAACAACAAAACAGTTTGCCCTAAGTCATATTTATACTTATATGACTTTGGGCTATTTACAACTATGGCCTCAGGGGCCCATAGCGAACATATTCACGGATATGTCCCTGCATCCGGATCACTCTCCGGGTACATTCGTCATCCGGCACCGAAGCCGGGGTCTTCGTCATCCGGATCCGAAACCGAAACCGGGCTCGTCGGCATTCATCTCCGACATCCGACCATCCCATCCGAAGGGACCGTAATCCCAACAAACTCCCCCTTCACTTCGGCATGGGATGTCTCTCCAATCCGATCCTCTTCCGGCATGCTTCCAGCTTGTCGGGTGTGAGGACCTTGGTCATCATATCCGACCCGTTCTCGTCCGTGTGGATCTTTGTCAGCACGAACTCCTTGTCTTCTATCCTTTCCCGGATCCAGTGATATCTTCGCTGGATGTGCTTCGTCCGGGAGTGATAGGCCGCGTTCTTCGCAAGGTGGATTGCACTCTGACTGTCGCAGTAGAGTCGGTACTCCTCCTGTCGGATACCGAGCTCTCTAATGAAGTCCTTCATCCATATTATTTCCTTGCCGGCTTCAACAGCCGCCATGTACTCCGCCTCTGTGGTTGACAACGCAACCGTCTTCTGCAGCCTCGACTGCCATGAAACAGCCCCCCCTGCATACATCATCACATACCCTGATGTGGACCGGCTGGTATCTGCATCAGCCGACATATCCGAATCGGTGAAGCCGTCGAGTTCGGGCTTCCCGGAGCCGAATCGGAGGCACACGTTTGCCGTGCCCTTCAGGTATCGGAGTATCCACTTGACCGCGTTCCAGTGCTCTTTGCCGGGATTGCTCATGTACCGACTTACCGCTCCGACTGCATATCCGATGTCCGGTCGGGTACACACCATTGCGTACATCAAGCTCCCGACGGCAGAGGCATATGGTACTTTCATCATGTCCTCCTTCTCAGCATTTGTCTTGGGGCTTTGCTTGCTGGACAACTTGCAGTTTGCCGGGAGGGTCGATCCGACCGGTCTTGCTTCCGACATGTTGAACCGGTGAAGCACCTTTGTCACGTACTTCTCCTGTGACAGCCACAACTGCTTCTTGCTCCGGTCCCGGATGATGTGCATCCCTAGTATTTGTCTCGCCGGACCCAAGTCCTTCATTGAGAAGGTTCGGTGAAGAGCCCTCTTCAGCATCCGTATCTTGACCTGGTCCCGTCCGACGATCAACATGTCGTCCACGTACAGGAGGAGTATTAGAAAGTCTCCTCCTTCGAACTTCTTCACAAACACGCAGTGGTCGGACTGCGTTTTGAGGTACCCTTCGTCGGTCATAAAGGAGTCGAACTTCCGGTACCATTGTCGGGGAGCCTGCTTCAGTCCGTAAAGGCTCTTCTTCAACCGGCATACCAGGTGCTCCTTCCCTTTCTTCTCGAATCCTTCCGGTTGCTGCATGTAGATCTCTTCATCGAGGTCACCGTGAAGGAATGCCATCTTCACGTCCATCTGTTCTACCTCGAGGTCCATGCTTGCCGCTATGCTCAGCACCGTCCGGATGGAGGTCATCTTCACTACCGGGGCAAATATCTCGTCGAAGTCGACGCCCTTCTTCTGCTGAAACGCCTTCACCACGATCCTGGCTTTGTATCTCGGGGGGTTTCCGGCATCTCCCGGCTTCAGCTTGAACACCCACTTGTTTCGAAGTGCCCGCTTTCCTTTCGGCAACTCCACAAGTTCATATGTGTGGTTCTCATGCAGGGAATCCATCTCGTCCTGCATGGCACTCAACCACCTGCGGCTCTGGGTGTCGTGCTTTGCTTCTTCAAAGCTCTCCGGCTCCCCCTCGTCGGTTAGCAGCACGTGCTCTGGATCCGGAAATCTCCGGGGGGCCCTCCTCTCTCTTAGAGGATATCTCCGTTCGGGAGCTTCGGTAACCAGTTCTTCCGATTCTTCTTCATCATCCGAATCCATTTCGGGATCGGGGCCGGTTCCGGTATCATTTTCATCTTCTTCGGCCGGTTCTGTTTCTTCACCGTCTTCGGCCGGATCCTCGAGTGCTAACCGGTCCCTTGCCGGTCGGGACTGCTCCTCGTAGAGTTGATCCTCACCGGTCGACTTGGAGCTCTTCATCTTCTTCTCCGACTCCCAGTCGGCGAGTGTCTTGTTCTCCATGAAGATGATATCACGACTCCGGAATATCTTCTTGTCGACCGGGTCCCATACTCGGTAGCCGAACTCGTCATCGCCGTAACCGAGGAATATGCATGGCCGGGTCTTTGGATCTAGCTTTCCTCTCCGGTCCTTTGCCACATGCACGTATGCGAGACACCCGAACACCTTCAGATGCCGGTAGGATACTTCCCTACCGGTCCACACTCTCTGCGGCGTGTCTCCGTCCAAAGGTACTGAGGGTGATCGGTTTATCACATATGTCGCCGTCGACATTGCCTCAGCCCAAAACCCCTTGGGTAATTTCGCATGCGCCAGCATACTCCGGACCCTCTCCATTATGGTCTGGTTCATCCTCTCGGCCAGCCCGTTCAGTTCCGGCGTCTTCGGCACAGTAAACTCGAGCCGGATTCCCTTCGAGCGACAGTACTCCTGGAACTGTCCCCGGTATTCCCCTCCGTTATCCGCTCGTATCGCTTTCAGCTTCTTGCCGGATTCTCTTTCCACTCTCGCGTGGAGTTCTTTGAAGACGGACAACACTTGGTCCTTTGTCTTCATCGGTGCCGTCCACAGTCTTCGGCTGTGATCATCTATGAATGTTACGAAGTACTGGGCTCCGCCATGTGACTTCGTTTCTACCTGACACACGTCGGTGTGCACCAACTCCAATGGTGCGCTACGTCTCGTCGGTGGCCTTGAGTGGAAGGAGGTTCGGTTCTGCTTACCGGCCAGGCAATCGGTGCACTTCTCCAGGTGCACATGCTTCACTGGAATAAGGTTGTCTTCTGCAAGCCTCTTCATCCCCTTCTCACTCATGTGGCACAGTCTTTTGTGCCACAGCTCACCGGCAGTGTCGGCTGCCACATTCAGCTCTTCCGGACATAACCGGGCATTCATCAGGTACAGAGTGTTGTCTTTCCGGGCCCGAGCCACTATCAGGCTCCCCTTGCTGAACTTCATTACGCCGTTCCGGATGCTACCTATGTAGCCTTCATCGTCTAGCCTCCCGGCCGAAATCAGGTTCAATCGAACCTCCGGAACGTGTCGGACATCCTTCAGCAGCATTTTGCATCCGGTCGGGGTTGTCAACCACACGTCTCCTATGCCGGCAATCCGGCACGTACCTTCATTTCCCATCCAAACACAGCCATGCTCACCGGCTGTGTAGGATGAGAAGTATCTTCTCTCCGGGGTCAGGTGGAACGATGCTCCGGAATCGACCACCCAGGTCGTCTCATCGCCGACAATGTTTAGTTCACCTTCTTCGGTGATGAGCATGATTTCTTCCTCACTTGCCGCGAGTGCCGTTGTTCCTTTCCAGTCCTGCCCTCGCCGATCCGAACCTCTCCGGTCCGTGGCTCCCCGGTATGCACCGTTTCTCTCCGGTGACTTCTTCGAATCGGTGTCGTCGGCTCCGTTGTCTTTTCGGTAATGCCGACAATTCTTTCGGAAGTGCCCCGGCTTCCCACAGTGGAAGCATGTGGGCCTTCCTCTTGACTGCGACCGGGTCCCCGACTTCTCCCGTCTTTGCGGACTCCGGTTCCATTGTCTTCCCCGATCCGATTCGGTAAGCAGCGCCTTCGAGTCGGAGGCCGGTTCTTTATCTCTCCGACGCGCTTCTTCGTTCAAAATACTTGTCTTTACCGTTTGTAGGGACAAGTTATCTTCGGTGCAGGAGGTGCTGAGAGTCACCACCAAGTTCTCCCAGCTTTCCGGCAATGTACACATCAGGATGATGGCTTGCATTGCATCCTCCAACGGGAACTTGATCGCCGCAAGCTGATTCACGAATCCCATGAACGTGCTTACGTGTTCCACCATACTCTCGCCGTCCCGGTACTTGAGGTTCACTATCTTCCTCATCAGGGAGGTCCGATTCAACGCATTCTTCCTCTCGTAGAGGCCCGACAGCTTCTTCCACATTTCATATGCGTTGGTGTCATTTGCCACATGTTGTAGGACGCTCACGTCGACGTATTGCCGAATGGTTGCAACGGCTTTCCGGTTCAGAAGCCTCCATTCCGACTCAAGTACCCCTTTCGGTATTTCCGACCTGTCAATCGGTTCGTACATGTCCCGAACAATCAGAAGATCTTCCATCTTGATCTTCCAGTCGGCGTAGTTCTGCGCAGTCAGCACCATCATCCCCGGCTGCCCGCTGCCGCCGCCTTCCATTTTCTGCAGAACCTCGCTCTGATACCAGTTTGTTGGGAATCAACGCTTCGATTCACCTTCACCACTCGGCCACAACCGAGTAAGCGCGAATCAATGCAACAGAAAATAGGAACCACAGAGAGAAACACACGAATGCACAGGGATTTAACGTGGAAAGCCCTATACGGGAAAAACCACGGGAGTACAAGACTCCAAACCAACACTATACAAGGAGAAGTATACAATGGCGAGCTGCAAGGCGACGACCTTGAGCTCGCATTCCTCGCCACAGGCGGCGGTATTACACAGAGGCTTCGACCTCCTCGTCTCTCACGCTCTATCTCTCTCTCTCTCTCACGGCTGCTCACTCTTCACTCCTCTTGAGTGGAAAAACAGAAAAATGATCAACAACAACAAAACAGTTTGCCCTAAGTCATATTTATACTTATATGACTTTGGGCTATTTACAACTATGGCCTCAGGGGCCCATAGCGAACATATTCACGGATATGTCCCTGCATCCGGATCACTCTCCGGGTACATTCGTCATCCGGCACCGAAGCCGGGGTCTTCGTCATCCGGATCCGAAACCGAAACCGGGCTCGTCGGCATTCATCTCCGACATCCGACCATCCCATCCGAAGGGACCATAATCCCAACAATTTCAGTGAAGAACGTGCATTTGGAGAAGTGCACTGATTGTCTGGCCGGTAAACAAAACCGGACCTCCTTCCGATCGAGGCCACCGATGAGACGTAATGCACCACTGGAGTTGGTGCATACTGATGTATGTCAAGTGGACACGAAGTCACATGCCGGATCGCAGTACTTTGTGACGTTCATAGATGACCATAGCCGGAAGTTGTGGGCCACACCGTTGAAGACGAAGGATCATGCGCTATCCGTCTTCAAATATCTCCACGCGAGAGTGAAAGAGAGACCGGCCGGAAGCTGAAGGTGGTTCGAGCAGATAACGGAGGTGAATACCGGGGGCAGTTCGAGGAGTACTGTCGCTCGAAGGGAATCCGGCTCGAATTTACCATGCTGAAGACACCGGAACTAAACGGGGCTGGCCGAGAGGATGAATCGGACCATAATGGAAAGGGTCCAGAGTATGCTGGCGCATGCAAAATTACCCAAGACGTTTTGGGTTGAGGCCTTGGATGTATCTGATAAACAGATCACCCTCAGTGCCCTTGGATGGAGACACACCGCAGACAGCCTGGATTGGTAAGGAAGTGTCCTACCGGCATCTAAAGGTGTTCGGGTGTCTCGTGTACGTGTATGTAGCTAAGGACCGGAGAGGAGAACTAGATCCGAAGACCTGGCCATGCATATTCCTCGGTTACGGCGACGATGAGTTCGACTACCGAGTGTGGGACCTGGTCGACAAGAAGGTATTCCGGAGTAGAGATATTATCTTCATGAAGGACAAGATGCTCGCCGACTGGTAGTCGGAGAAGAAGATAATGAACTCCGAGTCGACCGGTAAGGATCGATTCTACGATGAGCAAACCCAATCGGCAAGAGACCGGTTAACACTCGAGGAATCAGCCGGTTATGATGAGGATACCGAACCGGCAGAAGAAGAAGTAGAGGAAGCTGAAACCGGAACCGGCCAAGACCCCGAATCGGATGAGGATGAGGAGCAAATGGAGGAGCCGGTTACCGAAGCCCAGAGACGGAGATATCCTCTCAGAGAGAGAAGGGCCCCCCGAAGATTTCTGGATGCAGAGCATATGCTGCTAACCGATGAGGGGGAGCCAAAAAGCTTCGAAGAAGCAAAGGATGACACCCACAGCCGCAAATGGTTAAGTGCCATGCAAGATGAGATAGATTCCCTGCATGAGAACCATACGTACGAATTGGTGGGGTTGCCGAAAGGAAAGCGGGCACTCCGAAACAAATGGGTGTACAAGTTGAAAGCGGGAGATGCCGGCAACCCCCTGAGATACAAAGCCAGGATCCTGGTGAAGGGGTTCTAGCAGAAGAAGGGCGTGGACTTCGACGAGATATTTGCCCCGGTAGTAAAGATGACCTCCATCCAGACGGTGCTGAGTATAGCAGCAAGCATGGACCTCGAGGTAGAGCAGCTAGATGTGAAGACGGCATTCCTTCACGGTGACCTCAAAGAGGAGATCTACATGCAGCAACCGGAAGGATTCGTGGAGAAAGGGAAGGAGCAACTAGTTTGCCAGTTGAAGAAGAGCTTGTACGGACTGAAGCAGGCTCCCCGACAATGGTACCGGAAGTTCGACTCCTTCATGACCGATCAAGGGTACCACAAGACGCAGGCCAATCACTGCGTGTTTGTGAAGAAGTTCGAAGGAGACGACTTCCTGATACTCCTTCTGTACGTGGACGACGTATTGATCATCGGACGGGACCAAGCCAATACGGATGCTGAAGAAGGCTCTCAACCGGACCTTCTCAATGAAAGACTTGGGTCCAGCAAGACAGATGTTGGGGATGCATATCATCCGGAACCGGCCAACGAAGCAATTGTGGTTGTCACAGGAGAAGTACGTGACAAAGGTGCTTCAGCGGTTCAACATGTCAGATGCGAAACCGGCGGGATGGACACTTCCGGCAAACTGCAGATAATGTTGTGTACCCGACCGGATATAGGATACGCAGTCGGAGTGGTGAGCCGGTTTATGAGAAATCTCGGCAAGGAGCATTGGAATGCGTTCAAATGGATACTTCGGTACTTAAAGGGCACTTCAAATATGTGTCTCTGATTCGGCTCTGGTAAACCTCAACTTGACGGTTTTACCGATTCAGACATGTCCACTGATGTGGATAGCAACCGGTCTACATCCGGGTATGTAATGACATATGCAGGGGGAGCTGTTTCGTGGCAATCGAGGCTACAGAAGACGGTTGCGTTGTCAACCATGGAGGCGGAGTACATGGCAGTTGTGGAAGCCGGCAAGGAAATATTATAGATGAAGGATTTAATCGGAGAGCTCGGTATCCGGCAAGATGAATACCGGCTCTATTGCGACAGTCAAAGTGTCATCCACCTTGCTAAGAATGCGGCCTACCATTCCCGGACGAAGCATATCCAGCGTAGGTATCACTGGATCCGGGAAAGAGTAGATGACCAAGAGTTCGCGCTGATGAAGATCCACACGGCTGAGAATGGATCAGATATGCTGACCAAAGTACTGACACCTAACAAGCTGGATGCATGTCGGAAGCGGGTCGAACTAGTAAGACATCCCATGCCAGAGTGAAGGGGGAGTTTGTTAGGAAACAGGTCCCTCCGGATGAGAAGTGAGAAGACCTGGTGAGAACCGGATGAGTACCCGGTAACGGAAGACCCAGTGAGAACCAAATGAGGAGTACCCGGAAACGGAAGACCCGGTGAGAACCAGATGAGGAGTACCCGGAAAGCGCCGGATGATGCAGGCCCGGTGAGCAATGCTCACCAGATGAAGGAACATATTCGTAAGTATGTTTCTGAGAGTCCATCGGGGCTATATTTGTAAATAGCCGAAAAGTCATTTTAGTATAAATATGACTTAGGGCAAACTTAGTGAATAATGTTGTTGTCATTCTTGTTGGCGCAAGATTAGAGCGCAACAGTGTACAGAGAGAGAGAGAGAGAGAGAGGAAGAGGTCGTTGCCTCTGTTGTAACCGCCGCCTGTAACGAAGATAACAAGCTCAAGGTCGTTGCCTCGGTGTTTTACCATTGTATATTGTGATATAGTGATAGTTTGTAGTCTGTGGGTTGCCATGGTTTTTTCCCTAGTTTGGGTTGTCCATGTTAACATCCTGTGTACTCTTCTCTCCATTGTGTCGTGCATTCATTCCCGTTTTTCTGTGTTTTGATTCTAAGCTTGGTTGTGGCCGAGCATTATTCATCGGGAGCGCGTAGTTCCTGTCACTTGGTTGGGAGAGGGTATGAGCGAGAGCAAGTTTGAGCAGGAGGAGCGAGAGCTTGATAATTTCTGCAAAAGCAAGCGCTCTGCCTATAGGTGCTCCTTTTATGCAAGTGCCTCGATTCGTGAGACGTGCCCTTATGCCCTATATTCAAAATTTTGCCTGCCATATTTAGAAGTTAAGGGCCACGCGTCTGTGAACTGTTTGTACTTTCTTTTCTCATGTGGCGTTCCTCGTCTTTAAATAGTGGGTTTTCTTTTTTTCTTTTTCTTTTTAATAATAATATACACGTGGCCGGTAGGTGACAAATTACTGTGATTGGGGCATGGTGACCCTAAAGTCTTTGGTGTCACCTACCACGGTTTGGTCCCGTCCGTGTTGTTGTTCCACGAAGGGGTTCGGTGGTGTTGGACCGTGGTACGGTTTCGGCCGAAATCCATTGACCCAATTCTGCATTGCTTCCCCGGCCAATGTGCCGAGCTGGAACGTGCCGTTATGCGTGTCGATGATCCAAAACGGTCCCGTCCATCGGAACCAAAGGTTTCCCGGCATTCTCCCGAGCCGTGTTTGAAACACTAGGACAGGTTGGTCGATTGTGAAGGATTTTGCAAGGTCACGGGTTTGTCGATCTACGAAAGCTTTCCATCTCCGTTGGCCATGTTCCAATTGGGCGAAACTGGTGATGTGCTCTTCCCCAAGTTTGAGTAGTTGTTCTAGTCGTGTTGTTCTGACTCGGATTCGTGAAATCGTTCGGTTATTTGCACCCGAGACTTGGAATCGAGAACTCGATCGGCATTACGGTTTCCAAGCCAAACGCCATATGAAAGGGCATGGACCCGATGCTAGTCTTGAACGCAATGCGGCAATTTATCGTCCCAATTTGTTTGATGCTCATTCACGATTTTCTTGAGAATGGTTTGTAGGGTTTTATCCATGGATTCGGCCAAGCCATTGGCTTGAGGATAGTACGGAGTGCTTTTCTTGTGTACCACTGTGTAATGAGAAGTTAAATTGCGAATAAGTTGATTGACGAAATGTCCTCCTTGATCGCTCACCAGTTTGATTGGGCATCCAAATGACACCACAAATATTCGTACACGAATTTGGTTGTTGACGCAGTCGTGTTGTCACGGAGTGCTTTCGCTTCGACCCATTTTGTGCAATAATCGATCACCGCAATTATATACTTGTTACTTGTACGTATTGTGGGTGGTTTGAATGACCCTACGAAATCCAATCACCATTTCTGGAAAGGTTCTAAAAGGAGGAGTTGGTGCGGCATATGGTCTTGTTCGCTCGGTTTGCCCATGCACTGATAGAGATCACATTTCTTGCAAAATTCGTGAGAGTCTTTTTTCATAGTAGGCCACCATAATCCGCTTTGCCAAATCTTCCAAGATATGGCATCACCTGCGTAGTGACCGCCGACAATGCCATAGGGCTTCGCGTAGAACTGCATCTTTCATAAATTATCGTATCGCGCATCTCCAAATGCCGTCTGAGCCTTAGTGATATAGAGTGCCGGTAAAAAGGCAAAAATTGCGGCTTTGTACCGCCAATCAGTTCTTGGCGTCTAACGTTAGATGTTTGGGTGGGATGCCAGTGCCAAGGAAATGTGTCATGTCCATAATCCAAGCGTCTTCGTGATCTGTGGGCAGGGTTGCAATCATATTCACGGCTGGTGCTTTGCCGCGATTGTTCGTCGGACATTGCGTCACGAAATGGCCTGGTTGATTACAATTGAAGCAGGTTAGAGTGGCGGAGTTGTTGGGCTCTCCTTTCTCGAATTGAGGTTGCGCTAGGTTGCGAGGTAGATCTTCTCGAGCCGGTGGGGGATAGGACTTTGGAGAGTTGTTACGAGACTCAGCTTGAGGAGGCTGCCGATTATCATTGTGCGGACTGTCGCGACGACTATTTTCGAAGGATCATTGGTTATTCCCGAAATGCAGGATGCCGCGATGATGAGGTGGAGGATGTTGGTCATGTCGTGGGTACCGGGTGTCGGGACAGTCCTCACAGTAATAGGGGTCCTCCTAATAATAGTGTTCATCACGGTAGAAGCGTGGCCAATAGTATGGTGGCTACCAGTGAAAGTGATCCGGTTCGGGGTGGTATCCATCGTGGTGGTGAAGCCAATCATCCTCCCAGGATCGTTCAACGTCTCTGTTCCGTAATGGGGGTCGCTCCTCCAGTTGTGAACGATCGTGGTGTGGCTCGATTTGTTGTACAAGGACCGAGTTCGTACGATTGAGCATGTTATACTCACATTGCTCAACTGTATGCGCTCTGGAACGGCAGATGGGGCATTCTGATCAGAGAGGGCAATCGATCGCCGAGTTACCGAACTTGGTAGACGTCGTGCATTGCAGTGCTTGCCAAAACTGGGTCTCCTCTATTGTTGGCAAGGAGATTTGGAGCGTGCCCATGGAGAAAGAATTATTGTGATGAGCCTTATCTAAAGCAATAGCACAAGCACGAGCGAACACTTGCTTGATAGTGTGTTGGGAGAAATCTATGAGGGCCAACGTCGTGCTCAGTGACTCCTGGAGTCCAGCAAGGAATGTATCATTTAAATGGCTAGCGGACACATCATGTGCGAGTTGCCGGTAGAGGGCTTGGAAACGGATGGTAAACTGAGAAACTGTTTCATTGGGTCCCTATGCAATGGTATAGAATTGGCTTTCCCCATGGAGAGAAAAGAGCGGATGTGAGCTTCCGCGTCGGAGTGGTACGACATTGCGTTGAGATCTGAATCATTCGGCAGGGCCGGGGAGGGGTTGAACTCGGCTTGAAGAGAGACTGTCGGTGGACTCGCAGGAGTGACGAGTTCGGGGTTGGTGCATGATTGTGTATCGGGGATGATTTGTGAGTGTTGTGATTCTGGGGTTTCGGGGTTTCGGGTGATGAGTGTTGAGTGATTGTAGAGTCAGTGGTATCCCCAGCTGGCTCGGCACGGTAGGAGGAGGGCCAAGAGTGGGTAAGGTGATTGGGCGTCGTACTGGCGACTGGGGGCGTCCACCGACGTTTGTTCGTTGTGATGCACAACGTGAACCAAGCATGCCGAATTGTGTTGACTCCCTCTTCAATACGTGGTGGACACAACAAAAATACGTGTAGGATTGCTATGCAACCCGTTCGTGTAACGAACGGCCAGCATACTCAGACATAAACAAGACCTCAATACAATAATGTGGAAATTCGTAATGATCTTAACACAAAGCAGAGTATTTACCCAAATTTGTATATATATTACGATTCAAAAGAAAACATAGTACACAGCTCACGGCCGGAATTATGACAAATGTAATTATAGTTATGTATCAGAATCTGCTATCTCAGCTAACAATCTCTTTTTCCTCCCTTGTCTACGTTTTGCTCCATGTTCTTTATAGTTCTTTTCTTCTTCTTGCTCGGCGGGCTTTATTCTTCCCTCATTTTCAGCTGCATGTATTACGGCTAGCTGTGTTCTTCGTTAACTTCTTGATTTCGGTTGCCTTTACCTACTTCGCCTACCTTTGGGTTCGTTTCATACTTAATTTACAAAATTGGCCCACGAACAATAGTTCATAAACGTGGATCGGCATATCCTCTTGTCGTTCTTCATCATCGGCTACTACACTATCTTCTTTGCAGGAATCTGAGAGCCGAAGTCATATGTGTGCTTCTCTATTGCTGTTCATGATCCAATAGGGACCAGTTCATCTAAACCGTAATTTCCCTGGCATAGACCCCATTTTAGTTTAAAATACCAACACTAGTTTGCCGATGTCATAGAGATTCTCCTTTCCTTGTTGGAGTTGATTGACAAAGGCTTTTGTTTTCCTTTGTTTATGTTCTAAATGCCATATCGACTATAGCCAACTTTCTTCTAATGTGAGAAGTTGCTCTTTTTCGAATTCTTTCTGGATGTTCCTCATCCAATCCCTCTGCCACCCGCACTCTTAAACTCGAGATTTGGAATTCAATTGGTATGACTGCCTCTAATTCGAAAACCATCTGAAATGGAGTCAATCGAGTCATAGTTTTGTAGGTTGTTTGATATGCCAATAATGTACTATGCAGTTTTCAATCCTAGTCCATGCGATTGTCATTGATAATTTTTCTTTAAAATCATTTGAATTGTCCTATTGGTCGATTTTGCTAATCCATTTGCCTATGGATAATAAGGTGTACTCTTCTTGTGCACTACTGCATAACAATTTGTCAATTCATAAATTACTTTATTAATGAAATGAGTATCGTGATCGCTTACTAGTTCTATTAAACAGTCAAATCTACACCAAATGTATTCATATAGAAATGTGGCAGTTGATGCTGTCGTATTATCTCGGAGAGGCTTTGCTTCGACCCACTTGGTACAATAGTCAATGGTGATTATAACATACCAATTACCAGTTTTTGCTGCTGCCGACTTAAATGGCCCGATAAAGTCTAGACCCCATTTTTGAAATAGTTCGAATGGTAAGACTAGTTGATGAGGCATTTGATCCTTTTCATTTGGTTGACCATATTGTTCATAGTACTTTACCGCTTCCTTCATAGTCGTAGGCCACCACAGCCCACTATTCCATATTTTCCAAGCTGTTGTTTCTCCTACATAATGTCCGCCGACAAGTCCACTATGGGCCTCGCGTAAATGGGTTTCTTTTTCGAATTGTCTAACCCCTCGTCACCACATTCCATCAGCTCCCTTATGATACAATGTTTCCTTCATCAAACATAAATTCTGACTTCGAACAACCAATCGTTTTCTTTCATCTGGTGACATGCCTTCTACTGGTAAGCCCGTACTTAGGAATGTAATCATCTCTGTAATCCATAAATCTACATATAGTTTATCTACTTCTGTTGAATTAATAGCGTCTACTCTGAAGAGTTGGGCATCTGGAAAATCGCCTCAACCACCCCCACCCAGTTCTCCAGACTCTAATAGACTTAAATAGTCCGCTACTGCATGTTGCACTCTAGTGCAATGAATGATGTGGAACTTGAACTCCTGTAAGAGAAGCGCCCATCTTGCTAATTTCCCAGTTAAAGATTGCTTTGACACTAGGTAAAGTAAAGCTGAATGATCAACATGAAATGTGAATTTTCGCCCGAGAAGATTGTGTTGAAACTTATTAACCCTATAGATCATGGCCAGAGCTTCTCGTTCTGTCGTTTAATAATTCTGCTCAGCCGTTGATAGCTTACGAGTTGCATAGTAAATTGGTTGATACCAATTGGGCTCTAATAATTGCATTACTGCACTTCCAATTCCTATATCTGAGGCATCGAGAAAGACATGAAAGCATTTTGCCCAAACTAGTGGTTGCACAACCGGAACTTGAGACAACATTTGCTTTAATGAATCATAAGCATCTTGTTCAATAGTTGTCCATTGATATGGAGTTCGATAGATCATCGTGTGTAATGGTGTGGCTACATCAACCAAGTAGTGTATCATTTGACTATGCCATCGAATTTGAACTACGAATCTAATTAATGCTTTAGTAGTAGTCGGAGGCAGTGCTTCCCTAATTGCTTTTACTTTGTCAGGATCGACAACAATGTCGTCCCGACTGATAATGTGACCCAATAATGTTCCATTGGTTACCCCAAATGCACATTTGGTTGGATTCAAACTTAACAGAGCCATCCGACATTTCTCTAAACAGAGTCGTAAATGTTCTATATGATCATTTTTGGTACTATAAATAGAAAATCATCCAGATATACCTACACAAACACCGGAATGTAGTGTGAAAATATTTCGACTATGTTTCTCAGAAATGTTGCTAGCGTCGTCTTTAGTTCAAACATCATGACTATTGTGTCAAAAACACCCTATTCGATGACAAATGTTGTCTTCTCTTGATCATCCGGATGCATTCGAATCTGGTTGTAGCCGCTAAACCGTCCAAGAAACTATAGATCTCGTGTCTGACAACCGCATCGAGGACTCCATCCATAAAAGGGAACGGGAATGCATCAGTCACCATTGCCAAATTCAGTTCTCTATAGTTGACACATGCCCTAAATTTTCCATTTCTCGTGGGTACGGCGACTATTGGACTAAGCCAAGTAGCCTTTTTTATAGGCTTGATAAATCAGACTTTCAATAGTTTGTCGATATCTTCCTTAACTCAAATTGCGTAGTTAGGATTCAGGCGATATGGTTGTTGTTGCACTGGTTTGGCATCCTTGTTAAGGTGAATTTGATGTTGATAGAATGTTGGATCCAACCTTTTCATGTCTTCAAAAGACCATGCAAATACATCTTTATATTGTCATAATAGATTTACTAGTGTTGTTTTATAGTTTGGCGACATATCCTTAGCTATGAGTACCGTCTTTTGCTCATTGTCGTCTCCTGCTATATTGAGCTCCTCCAGTGTTGAAGTTTTTACTCTTTGAGATACTTGCATCTCTCGTTCCATTGCTTCTTGCTGATATCGAAATTCTTACAAGGATTTAGGATCTTCTTGCTGATTCTGCTCTTTTGAACCAATATTTTCATTACTAATGTCAGAGGTGATGATTTCCACCACATCAATTTCGAACAATGGTACAATCTTTGGATTTTCCTCTAGATATTGGTTCATTTCCTTGTCTTCTAACCCTCCATCATGTTTATTGATTCAGCATACAAGGGTACTAATTCCTTCTTGGTTAATATTTTCTCTTGAGTAGAAACTCGTTCTTTGGTCTTGCCTCTATGGAATGAAATGATATTTTTCTGCCAATTTTGCTTTATATTGGCTATTTTTGGCCATGGTCAGCCCAATAGTACTAGATATGCACCTGGTGCATCAAATTTTAGAACTACTACTGATATCTAGAATATATGGCCGCCAATTGACAACTCTAATTGTCAAATTAACCCTAATGGTTTCAATGAACTTGTATCTGCCATTCTTAGCCAAAACGGGCATACTTCCTAATCTGTAATTCCTAGTCAATTACAAGTGTTTTTGTTTATGACATTTACTCTTGGCCCACCGTCTACGATGCTATGGGGATCTCTTGGCCCCGTTTGACGACTTTTATTGAAGAACTGTGCTCATCTATGATTGTCGGTCCGTTGATCGGATTAGTAAAATTCATTGACACCCGGTCCAACTCTTTCTTTGTGATTATGTGGGCTACTTTCTCTGTAAATCAAGGCACTAATTTTAGTAATCCCGCTAGTGGTAGTGTAATATCGCAATCTGCCAAAACTTGCCATGATTCATCCTCTATAGGTGATTGTGTTGTAATTTTTTCTTGTCGCATTCCCGACTTTATGAGTGTGTCCTTTTGTTCATTATTCTCTTGCAACATTTGAGAGACATTATTGTTGTTGGCTCCATCGACCCATTGCTTAGCTTCCTTTTGAACTGCCTCCTATATTTCCCACTCGGACTGTTGGGTTTTCCTCCAAGTCGTCACTTGTACTTTTGCGGTTACCATATTTACAACTGGAGCCTTCCCTTTTTCCTTTGTCGGACACTGATTTGCATAGTGTTCATCTTTTCTACAGATATAGCAATTAGGTTCTGTCGGCCCATTAGCTTCTCCTTTCTCATAACGTGATTGCCGAACATCTTGTGGCTCCAGATCATCTCGGGTTTTAGAATTATATTGAAATTGTCGAGATGCCTTGGGTCGCCTATTGTCGTCCTAGTGTTTGTCACTAAATCGACTATTTGTTTCTCGATTTTCATCATCTCTCCTTTGGTCGTAGAATCGTGTGTCATTGTGATGTCGATGAACGTTATATGGACATCGATCATTTCTATCATGTCTTAGTGAGTAATCATGCTCATATTTGTGACAATTATCCCTCCTGTAATCATCATAGCGATCATCCCTTCGATAGTCATCCTGCCGATTCCAATTCCGATCGGACTAGTAACGATCATAGTATCTTGGCCGATCGTCATCCCGAAACCGTTGCATTTGTCGATTTCTATCATGTTGGCAGGCATTATGTGATTCTATCGGCCTTACGAGAGCCACAACTTCCTAGAGGACATTATTTTCGCACTGTTCGATTGTATGTGCCTTCGAATGGCAAATTGGACAATGTGTGCGTAATGTTCATTCCAATGTAGAATGCCCCAGATTTAATCATGTTGTGCATTGAATTGCTTGTCGGAACCTTAATTCTTCTGGAGTTGGTAATGATTTTTGTAATGATGTCATCGACATACTATGACTTGTTTGCATTTTATTCATTATGAGTGCTTTGTCAATCACCTGTTCTAGTGATTGTTCTTTAAAATTGAACAAGGCAAATGTTGTCCAAAGCGGCTCTCATAGTGCCGATAAGAAAGTGTCTTTCACATCTTCCTCTGGAAGGGGTCGTGCTAACTACCTCTAAAGGTTTTGAAACCGAATAATAAATTGTGGAACAGTCTCCTAACCTTCTTGGTAAGCCGCATAGAATTGACTAATGATTTCCCTTTTTGGAACTTGTCTATTAAATAACCTGATAAATTTACTGGTTTATTTTTTAAATGATTCAAATTCACCTTCTTCATGCTGTGAGTACCAATTGGTCGATTTCCCAATGAGCGACAATCCGAATTCTGCGATCTTTGATTTGTCAGCATCTGCCTCTAACAATCGTTATGAGACATGGTTAGCTTGCCATATCGTAAGGAAAGCACACATGTGCGCTTCTGTGTCAACTTCATCATTGTACTTAGGATAGGGATACGACATTGTATCCTCCTCAAAAAATTCTATCAACTTTCGTAGGTAATGGTGCTGGTCGGACAATTCCTTGTCCGAACTATTGTCAGTGTATAAACTAGAGACTTCTCTTAATTCCTCTTCAACCTCTTGCTGAATTTGGTTGAAAAAATCCAAATTAGTCGAATTACCTTCTTCTACATGTTGGTTCTCTGATCTAGTGCGTGGTCTTCTGCTTCTTGTAGGTTGGTTTGTACTAGGTCAACTGGGTGACATCCATTCTCCTTGTTCTCTGTTCATAACAAATGTAACCGAGTGTGTCAAATTATTGTGTTTTCTTTGTCGACCGACACAAAGGGTCGGACATCTTAATCACTAGTCTTCCTATCAAGAAGATTGTGGTTGGAGATGGAATGGTTGTCGACTATGATAATTAATTACGCAAAACATCAGACAAATATTAATTACTCGGACTTCATTAATATAAATATGAAATATGAACTAGATCAACTGATAATTTATATATATAATCTGCGTAATAGAGAGATTAAACAAATCATATGACACAATGTAGACTCTTAACTATAAAAATTATATTAATAATCAAAACACACCGATGTTGATAAAATGCTCTCAACCCCCTTTTTATAGGCGACCTGAGAGACTTTTCCAAGATAATACACTTGCTTGTTCGGCAAGAACCTACAGTTACCTTAACTATTCTATTTTCTTAAATATTCCATTTCCTACTTGGAAAAAATTGTGGTTTTGTTACTTCATGTTGACAGTATATTTACTCTACGACTCCGACCCCGATCCGACTCCGACTAGTGTAATTTAGCTAGCCGACCGGGTAGCACACTGTCGAGCACAGAGGCCGAACACCAAGAAGTGGCTATTGCAACATGCGAAGACATATGTTTCAAGAGGCTCTTGAAGGATCTGCATGTGGAGGTGTCTGAACTGACAATGATGTAGTATGACAACCTCAGCAACATCCAACTTGTAAAGAACCCTGTTCTCCATGTCTGGACCAAGCACATTGAGATGCACTATCATTTTATCTGTGAGCGAGTTCTCTCAAGTGATGTGGAATTGCGATATGTTCCGCCTGATTGGTAGGTAGCTGACATCTTCACCAAAGCTCTCGATTTGGACAAGTTGCGGCAATTCTTGAGCATGCTGGTATACAACACCTCAACATGTTGAACTTCAGT
Organism: Azolla caroliniana; assembly: GCF_043228905.1. Lineage (NCBI taxonomy): Eukaryota > Viridiplantae > Streptophyta > Polypodiopsida > Salviniales > Salviniaceae > Azolla > Azolla caroliniana. The sequence continues at coordinate 8,998,414 of NW_028230447.1, forward strand.
TGGAGAAACAAGAGAGAGAGAGAGGGAGGGAGAGGGAGAGGGAGAGAGATGAAGTCCAAAAAACCTAATCAGATGAAGAATTAGATTTCGGGATGACTAAAGAAACCGAGGATGGATGCAGGGGGACTAGCCAAAAGAATGAGTTGGAACCAACTAAACAAGGAGAATGTAGAGCTGAAAAAGGCAAGGTAGGTGGTAAATTAAAGAAGGGCGGAGCTTGTGAAGAATAGCGCGGAATATCGCTCGGCCACAACCGAGTCTTGAATCACAGAAATGGGGATGAACGAGAGAGTACACAAAAATGACATAGGATGTTTACGTGGAAAACCCTAATAGGGAAAAACCACGGGAGCCAACGGACTCCAACTATCACTATATGTGAGGAAATACAAAGTGGAGGCACAGGAGGCAACGACCTCATGCTCGTGATCTTCGCCAGACGGCGGTTACAACAGAGAGTGCTCGTAGCTACTTTCTCTCTCTCTATCGCTCTCTATACAGTAGTTATACACATACAACAATATGTCAATCACAAAAATAACAACTCTCTCTAAAGTGATTGCCCTAAGTCATATTTATACTTATATGAACTTAGGGCTATTTACAACCCTCAATAGGCTTGCTCAAGACATATTTACGAATATGCCTCTCTTCCGGTTCTCACCGGGTCTCCTCCGATTTCCAGATCTCTTCCAGTTCTCACTGGGTCTCCTCCGATTTCCGGATCTCTTCCGGTTCTCACTGGGTCTCCTCCGGTTTCCGGTTCTCACAGAGTCCTCTTCATTCATCATTGGGTCCCATCCGGAGAGACCGATTTCCCAACAATCTCCCCCTATACTCCGGCATGGGATGTCTCGTCAGCCCGATCTACTTTCGGCATGCGTCCAGCTTGTCGGTTTTCAACACCTTGGTCAGCGTATCCGACCTATTCTCCTCCGTGTGGATCTTCGCCAGCACGAACTCTTGATCTTCTACTCTCTCCCGAATCCAGTAGTACCTCCACTGGATATGTTTCGTCCGGGAATGGTAAGCCGCGTTCTTTGCAAAGTGGATGGCGCTTTGACTATCACAGTAGAGTCGGTATTCCTCCTGTTGGATCCCTAGCTCTCCGATGAAGTACTTCATCTAGATTATCTCCTTGTCGGCTTCTACAGCTGCCATGTACTCCGCCTCCGTGGTTGACAATGCAACCGTCTTCCACAGCCTTGACTACCACGAAACAACTCCCCCTGCATAGGTCATGACATATCCAGACTACCGACATATCCGAATCCATGAATTCATCAAGTTGGGGTTTTCCAGAGCCAAACCAGAGGCACATACTCGTGGTGCCTTTCAAATACTGGAGTATCCACTTGACCGCGTTCTAGTGCTCTCTTCCGAGATCGCTCATGAACCGGCTCACCACTCTGACTGCATATCCGATATCCGGCCAGGTACATACCATCACGTACATCAAACTCCTGACGGCAGAGGCATATGGTATCTTCATCATATCCATCTTCTCCGCCTTTGTCCTCGAGCTTTGTTTTCTGGATAGCTTGCAGTTTCTCGGAAGTGTCGATCCAACCGGTTTCGCCTCTAACATGTTGAACCGTTGAAGCACCTTTGTCACATACTTCTCCTGCGTCTTGTGGTAACCTTGATCATTCATGAAGGAGTCGAACTTCCAGTACCATTGTCGAGGAGCTTGCTTCAATCCGTATAGGCTCTTCTTCAGCCGACATACCAGGTCCTCCTTCCCTTTCTTCTTAAATCCTTCCGGTTGATGCATGTAGATCTCTTCTTCAAGGTCACCATGGAGGAATGCCGTCTTCACGTCTAGTTGCTCTACCTCGAGGTCCATGCTTGCCGCTATGCCCAATACCATCCGTATGGATGTCATCTTTACTACGAGGGCAAAGATCTCATCGAAGCCCACTCCTTTCTTGTGTTGGAAGCCCTTCACTACGATTTGGGCCTTATACCTTAGTGGATTTCCGGCATCTCCCGGTTTCAGCTTGTACAACCACTTGTTCTGGAGTGCTCTCTTCCCTTTCGTCAACTCTGTCAATTCATATGTGTGGTTCTCATGTAGGAAATCTATCTCAAACTGCTTGCCACTCAACCACTTGTGGTTGTGGGTGTCTCTCTTTGCTTATTCGAAGCTTTCCGACTCCCCCTCATCGATTAGCAACACATGCTCTGCATCTGGAAATATATGGAGGGCTCTTCTCTCTCGGAGAGGATATCTCCGTCCTTGGTATCTGACTACCGGTTCCTGCATCTGTTCCAAATCCGAATCCAATTCGGGATCTTGTCCGGTTCTGATATCTTCTTCTTCTTCTTCTTCTTCTTCTTCTTCTTCTTCTTCTTCTTCTTCTTCTTCTTCTTCGATCGGTTCGGTTTCTTGTCTAAATCCGGCCGGTTCGTCATGTGTCATCCGATTTTCAATCGGGTAGGTCCTTGTGTCCTCAGGCTGGTTTTCATTGGATGATGCGGAGTTGATCATCTTCTTCTCCGACTCCCAGTCGGCAATGGTCCTATCTTCCATGAAGACTATGTCCCGACTCCGAAACACCTTCTTGTCGACCAGATCCCACACCTGATAACTGAACTCATCATCGCCGTATCCAAGGAATATACATGGCCTGGACTTCGGATCCAGCTTTTCTCTCTTGTCCTTTGCAACATGCACATATGCAAGACACCCGAACACCTTCAGGTGCCAGTAAGATACATCTTTACCGGTCCATACTTTCTAAGGTGACTCTCCTTCCAAGGGTGCTGAGTGTGATCTATTTATCACATAGGTCATCGTCGACAGTGCCTCACCCCAAAACGTTTTGGGTAACTTTGCATGTGCTAGCATGCTCCGGACTCTCTCAATTATGGTCTGGTTCATCCTTTCGGCCAGTCCGTTTAGTTCCGGCGTCTTCGGCACAGTAAACTCAAGCCGAATTCCCTTCGATCGGTAGTACTCCTCAAATTGCCCCCGGTATTCTCCTATGTTATCTGCTCGAACCGCCTTCAGCAGCAATTTGCATCCGGTTTATGTTGTCAACAACACATCTCCTATGTCGATAATTTGGCATGTACCTTCATTCCCCATCCGGACACAACCATGATCACCGACTGTGTAGGATGAGAAGCATTTCCGATCCAGTGTCAAGTGGAACGACGCTTCGGAATCGACAACCCACGTTGTCTCATCACTGACAAGGTTTAACTCATTCTCTTCGGTGATGAGAATCAATTCTTCTTCACTTGTCGCGATTGCCGACGTTCCCTTCCGATCAGGGCCTCTACAGTCTGAACCGTTCTGGTTCGAACTCTTCTTCGAATCGGTGGTGTCGTTTTCTTTCTCCTTCTGGAAATGTCGGCAGTTCTTCTAGAAGTGTCCCAACTTCCCGCAATCGAAGCACATGGGCCTCCCCCTTGACTTCGACCTCGTCCCTGATTTGTCCCGGTTTTGGGGACTTTGATGCCAGCCTCTTCCCCGGTTGTGGTCATCTTCCGTGACCAAGACCTTCGGATCTGTTCCGGATTCCCGGTCCTTCTGGTGAGCTTCTTCATCTAGCAAGCTTGATTTTACCCTTGCTAGGGACAACTGTTTTCCTTCCGGCCCGGCGTTGCCCAACGTGACAACTAACGTTTCCGAGCTATCCAGGAGGGAACCAATCAGGAGCAATGCTAGTACCTCATCGGTGAGAGGTACTTCCAACGAGGTTGCCTAGTGGATCAGTCCTTGGAAGGCATTCATGTCCTCCGCCATACTGGAGTCATCCTGGTACCGGAGCCTCACTAGCTTCCGAAATACCGAAACCCGATTAACAATATTCTTGTTCTGGAAAATGATGTCGATCTTCTCCCAGAGTTCATGAGCCTTGCTCTCTTCATTGAAGTTGTTGTACAGGCTCATGTCGATGAAGCACCGGATGTATGCCTTCATCTTCATGTGCATCACTTCCCACACTGTGGCGTCGATCTTATCCGGTCTCTTGTCCCCGAACTGGACCGGCAACCAAAGATCTTTAACCACCAGCATGTCCCTCATCTTCGACTTCCACACTGAGTAGTTGGAGCCGGTGAGCTTGAACATGCCGCCCAACGATTCCTCCATTTCCTGTGTTGTTCGCTCTGATACCAGTTTGTGAAGAATAGCGCGGAATATCGCTTGGCCACAACCGAGACTTGAATCACAGAAATGGGGATGAACGAGAGAGTACACAGAAATGACACAGGATGTTTACGTGGAAAACCCTAATAGGGAAAAACCATGGGAGCCCACGAACTCCAACTATCACTATATGTGAGGAAATACAAAGTGGAGGCACAGGAGGCAACGACCTCGTACTCGCGATCTTCGCCAGACGGCGGTTACAACAAAGAGTGCTTGTAGCTACTCTCTCTCTCTCTCTCTCTCTCTCTCTCTCTCTCTCTCTCTCTCTCTCTCTCTCCTCTCTGTCGCTCTCTGTACAGTAGTTATACACATACAACAATATGTCAATCACAAAAATTACAACTCTCTCTAAAGTGATTGCCCTAAGTCATATTTATACTTATATGAACTTAGGGCTATTTACAACTATAGCCTCAATAGGCTTGCTCAAGACATATTTACGAATATGTCTCTCTTCCAGTTCTCACTAGGTCTCCTCCGGTTTCTAGATCTCTTCCGGTTCTCACCAGGTCTCCTCAGATTTCCGGATCTCTTCCAGTTCTCACCGGGTCCTCTTCATTCATCACCGGGTCCCATCTAGAGACACTGATTTCCCGACAGAGCTGACCAGAAGGTGAAGGTTAGGACCAGGACGTGGCGAAACATGGTCAAAGGTCCTGGAAGAACACGAATCAGAGATAGTCGACTTAGTCAAATGGACAAGAAGGCAACCGAAGTCAATGTGAAAGCGGGAGAGCCGATGGATCAAAGGGTGCCAAAGTAATAGAGGCAAGAAGAAGGCCAACGAAGCCCTTGGCACCAAACAAGCCGACCGAGCAGGTCGAGAAGCGTTGGACTCGACAGGTCGAGGAGCGCGAGTTAGGAGGGTGGACCAAGTGGAGGTGACGGAGAACGTCAAGTTGAGCTTGAGGGGGAGTGTTGAACGAGCAACCTCAACTTGGGCCGAATTGACTGAAGTTGCCTAGAGACAGATCGAATGAAGACCGATCGGCGGGGAGCTTGTAGGCCTTTAGGACCGATATTCCTCGTAGGCATATTTTTGGGAGTCAGTGTCAGGGGCTCATTTAATGAGCACTCAAGTTGTTACGGGCATGACCATTTAATATCCCGTGTTGAGAATTTACCGTAGTATTCTATACACGTGGATAAGTGTGAGGGTTAAACGAGAATGTAAAGAAGGGGAGGATTACTTTTAATCCTCGGGATTGAGACAACCCATTAGGTCAAGTGTGAACTTGCTTGGGGGCCTTGGGTATCGCTATAAATAAGAGGCCTAGCTACCCTCATTTGATCATCTTTTGACTACATCGAGACTCTGCTCTTGTGGTGGGTCAACTCTTGTAGCGAGCGCGCCAACACCAGGTACGACTCGACGCCACGACGGTGGTATGGGACGCCGATTGAGGCTCGAGTCCGTCTCCATCCCTTCGCTCGGGGGTGGTCGGGTGGATCGACACCCTTCTTTCTCTTTCTCCTTTCTATCTATCATTTGTTTATCCTTATCTTAAGCTTACTTTAGTACTTAGATCTCTAATATTTGGTATCAAATTTATGTACTAATGTTTCTTTGTTTTTCATTTGTCGTTTGATTGATGGTGATCAATCGATGTGCGGTCGGCCTTGATCCAGACAACGATCAACAAAGAACTTCGGTAACTCTTTCCAGAATTTTTTTTCTATTCTCTCTTCTCCCATCTAATCATGTGTTTAGTTTATATGTCATTTTTTTCATTAAGTCAATGATGTTGTAGTGGTCTTTAATTAATTATCTAAAACGTTTACATATGTGCACGAGGTCAATACCTCGTTTGACATATTAATAATATGTGATGAGTGTCGTATGCGTACGAGGTTAATACCTCAATTACGTATTACATTCACGAACATATGTTACGTTTGCGTATGAGTTTAATACCTTGATTTGTTGTAAACGATATGCGGTTGGTCTCGTATGCGTAAGAGGTCAATACCTCAGTTGCGTATTACGATGATCTCTTATTTGTGGATGTTTCGTGTGTGTAGAGGTATATACCTCGATTACATATCTCGATCACATCATTTGTGGCTATTTAATATAACGATATGTTTAATATAGGCATATGTGGTCACATATATACGTATTTGATCGTATATATGTGATAAGTAAACATATGTGTATATTCGTTATTACGTGATTATATCGAAAGTTGTCCTTGTCGGGAAAAGGATGTTGGTGGCCGTCCTCACATTTTTGTGAGAATGGCGTTGTCACCATCCCTTTTTCAACAATTTTTTATTGTTGATAACCCCGTTGATGACCTCGATTTCGTTATGTAAAGAAATGCCAATAGCCATAATGATGTTGAGTACGTAGGGCTTGACCCACTTCAAGTGAGGTCGCTCCAATGATGCACGTATCCAACATCCCTCCCTCGTTACATGGATATGATGCCACCATGAGCTCGTTCTTACGAGAGACATTCGTAATGACGTGACCATGTGATGGCCCACGTGAGCCTACTACAAAACGAGGGCTCATTTGGCTTGACCATTAGGTTGCACTTTGGCGTATGCCATCGTAATTACGAGACTTGAGGTTAGGTAACGTACCAACATAGTTTTGGTAAATGAGGGCGAAATAAGGACCCTTGACATATATGTTCTTTTAAAAAAAAACATATATGATCAATTGCCTCGCATATCTCTTATACGCATAAAACATTAAGCACTCGAGAAGAGCAACTTACTTGGTTGGCTCAAGTTTTTAATGTATTTGTTCTCGAGGTCTCGAGTTCAAATATGACCAAGACCATACAACATCCTTGATACATATGACTATAACATATGTTTAGACTTAAGGTCTAAGTGCACCTCGGGGTCCTCGTAATAGAACTTAAAGAGCCGAAACCACATATGTGGGCACCAAAACATAGTTTATTGTTAACATTTTTTTTCGTGTATAAACTATTCATGACGCGAACATACATGGTTGAGCCTCGGGGAGCCACCATGAAAAGATCAATATAGAGATCAGGGAAAGACATTAATTTGTCACCCCCATGGTTTTTAAAACACCTTTGTGTTACCATAGTAACTTGATCTTGAACCTCATCTCATACGTCTAGAGGGGTATTGACGTGAGATCATGATATCAATTAATGTTTGCCCATGATATGTTTACATCACGACATGATGTTATGACTATCTCTCTGACCTTATCCTATTTCTTTTCCAGAAATAATCTTTAATGGCTCAAATTAACGACCCGATGTCATCCGCTCAAGCGGAAGGAACTCAAGGGAATCCTCTTGGACAAATGTCCACTGAGATGTATTTGGCACAAATAACCCAATACCTTAGTTTCACCGCTCAACAGATGACCGAACTTCGGCAATCTCAGAGTGCTCTTGAGGCACGTGTCATTAGTCTACAACGTGAGACTAATAGACCTGATGAGCAACAAGGTGAACCATCATTTGTCGTTAAGCCATTTACGGAGAGACAAAAAGGAAAGAACCGAAGAAGCAATCTGCACATGGCTGGGACGATGGGAGTCTCATTTTGAGCTCTATCCCACGCTAGATAGTACGAAGATTGCATATGTTGGCCAAGAACTCGGGGGTAAGGCCGCCGCCTGGTGGCGTCGGGTCCGTACTATGGGGAAATTGCCCGATACCTGGACAGATTTTGTCACAGTTTTTATGGGCCAATTTCTGCAACCTCCCTCTCGAACCGAGGCAGCACAAGCTTTAATGAACCTCTCTAGCAGGAAATTTTCCTCTCTAGAAGACTATGTTCACCATGCTAGAACCCAAATCCAAAAATTGGGTCTAGAAGGGGACAATTGGTTGATAGCTTGTTTTGTCAATGGCATCCCCAATTCGGACTATCACTGGATAGTGCACGATAAGGATCCAAAATACTTCGAAGAGGCCGTTGAAATAGTTCTTCGCTATCAACGCATTTCAAAGAAGGACCACAACAAACCCAACGAAGCGCCCGGGACTAAGCAGTCGCAATTTGTTGGGAAACGCAAGACACCCAACGAATTCCTGGATCGCGATTGTAAGCGACAACATCCTTTTTGTGTATTCTGCAAAAAGAAGGGTCATACAAAAGATCAATGTCAAAAGCTCCAACGGAAAGAGCACGACAACAAAGCTAAAGCTGCAGACCATAAAGGTCAGATTCCTAATGTCCTTCAGGTCTATACACATCATTTAAGTAATTTTCAATGTTCTTTCCCTCACTATGTATTGGGTCCCAATGATTTACTATGTGCAAACAGGTATATCAATGGATCTCCCGTACAATTTTTATTTGATTCGGGAAGCTCACACAATTTTGTGAATGATCGTTTGGTTCAGATATGGGGAATCCAACCCACCGTAAGTGATCACACCTACACGGTGCACTTGGCTGATGGAAGAGTACAATACATCAACGGGGCGATTCATTCATTAGGAATTTCTATTGATACTTATATAGAGGAAGTAGACTTCCATGTAATGAATCTTTGTACCACCGATGTAATACTGGGTTATCCCTAGTTTTATAATAAAAACTCTTCTTTATTTATTGATTCGGTTCGCCATTCCATTTCTTTTGTACTGAACGATTGTACGCATTTTATTCAATGTGTAAAAAAACAATCCCTCTCGATTGTTACCTCGTGTCCATCAATATCCGAGTTGTCTTGTTCTACGTTATTTTATTGTGTACTTGATCCAGACATTCACGTTTACAATATCGATAATGTCCCGGTTCAATTAACATATTTTGAACAACAACAACTTGATGAAATCTTAAATGATTTTCATGACGTTTTTCCAAGTGAACTACCTGATGGGTTACCTCCTAAACGTAATATAGACCATCGTATAGATATTGTACCTGGTGTTGCACCAATAAGTATACCTCCGTATCGCTTAAGTCGATCCGAAGAAGATGAGGTATCTAAGCAACCCAAGGACTATTTACGAATGGGTTATATACGGTATAGTAAATCTCCATGGGGTGCACCAGTTCTCTTGGTAAAAAAGAAAGAGGGCACATGGCGTATGTGTATTAATTACCGACGCTTGAATAAAGTGACGATCAAGAATTCGTACCCATTGCCCCAGGCTGACGATCTAATTGACCGTCTCCAAGGAACTCGGTATTTTACGAAACTTGATCTCCGTACTGGCTACCATCAAATACAAATAAGTGAGGACGATGTTCCTAAAACGGCATTTCGTACGCGTTATGGCCATTACGAGTTTTTGGTTATGCCTTTTGGTTTGGCCAATGCTCCGGCTACTTTTCAACAAGAAATGAATGACATTTTCCGAGAACAACTTGGAAAATTTGTTGTTATTTTCTTGGATGATATTTTAGTTTATAGCCGTACATTACAAGAACATGCTAGACATGTCCGCTTTGTTTTACAAACATTGCGTGACAAACAGTTTTATGCAAAGATCTCAAAATGTGAGTTCTTCAAGAAATCAATTACTTATCTTGGACATCTCATAACCGAACGAGGAGTTGAAATTGATCCTTCTCGCATTGAGAAAATCAAGCTTTGGCCCACTCTTCGGAATATTTGAGAAGTTCGATCATTCCTTGGTGTTGTCGGGTTTTTGCGAAAGTCTCTTCGTAATTACTCCCAATTGACAACACCGTTTACTGATCTTTTAAAAGGTCAAACGCGTAAGTCTACAAAACCTATTGTGTGGAATGCTACACTAGACCTCGCCTTTAAGGAACTCAAGGACCTGGTTTGCAAGGCTCCTTCACTTCTTTTACCTGATCCTTCAAAACCTTTTGGGGTTGAAACCGATGCAAGCGATTATGCTATAGGTGTTGTCTTGTATCAAGATGGTAAACCAATAGCATTCGAGAGTAAGAAACTTGATTCTGCTCAATGTCGGTATACCGTTCAAGAAAAGGAATTATTTGCAGTTATACATGCGCTCAAAACATGGCGCCATTATCTTTATGGAAATCACTTTGTGGTAACTACGAACCACGAGTCCTTGAAATATTTTTGTGACCAACAAGACCTGAAAGGTCGTAAGGCACAATGGGCTGATCTCATCCAGGACTTTGGTTTTTCCATACGATATCGTAAAGGTTCCATTAACACTGTCGTTGATGCACTAAGTCGCATCTGTGAAGTTAACATGCTTAGCTTCACTGAAATAACATCAGATCTTTATGATCACCTTCGAGGAAAGTATACTGATGACAGTTATTTTGCAAAACACTGGGCAAGAGTTGAGTCTAGAACAAACACCACCACATCCTCGAAGGAATACTTCCACATTGCTAACAGTTTGCTCTACCGTAATGGGAAGGTTTGTGTTCCAGATTTACCCGAGGTCAAAAAGAGGATTCTTTTTTAATGCCATGATGCACCCTCAGCAGGGCACCCTGGAATACATCGTACACTCGTTCTCATCTCCACTCAATTTTATTGGCCTAAGATGTGTCCTGACATACATAGCTATGTGACTAAATGTCACCAGTGTCAGCTTAACAAAGCCGAGCGACTTAAAGCCACAAGACTTTTACATCCCTTGGACATTCCCAATAATAAGTGGGAAAGCATATCCATGGATTTTATTGTTAGCCTTCCTCGCACCCAAAAAGGCCATGATGCCATCTGGGTTGTGGTTGATCGACTAACTAAAATGGCCAGATTTATTGCTACTAAAACCACGGTAACAGCTCCTGAATTGGCTTACCAATTCGTTGATGAATTATTTCGTTTTTATGGGTTACCGATGGATATCGTGAGTGATCGAGATCCAAAGTTTACTAGTGACTTCTGGACGCAAGTCTTTAAGAAGTTAGAAACTACGTTGAGCATGAGCTCCACGGATCATCCTCAATCCGATGGACAGACATGCTTCGAGCATACGTTGGTGCAAAACCAACAAAATGGGAACGTTATCTCCCAATTTTGGAGTTTGCTTATAACAGCTCCAAGCATACGTCGACGGGATATAGTCCTTTTATGTTGATGTATGGTTTTCAGCCACGAGCCCCAATTGATGTTAATATACATCTTGATGAGTTGCAAAGTACGCAAAACTTTCTTCGGGATATGCAAGATATGTTGCATATTGCACGAGATAATATAAAAACATCTCAAGATAGAGCGCGTTTTTATATCAATCATCATAGGCAACCTCGTGTATTCAACCCTGGACAGAAGGTATTTTTACGTGTACCTCATAATTCTAAGACATTGTCTACGGGTAAGTGCGCTAAGTTAGCCCCACGGTTTTGTGGACCTTTTACAGTCCTCAAACACATTGGGTCATCAGCCTATCGTCTTGCTCTTCTCGATGGTGTCGGAATTCATCCAGTCTTTCATGTGAGTCGTCTAAAAGAACTTCTAGGTTCTGGCGACAATACAGTTACAACTGAAACTCTGGTTACTTCTGAAGAATTATCTTCTAAACCACATGTACCAGAAAGAATTCTCGATGTTAAAACAAAAAATTTACGTACTAAAGAAATCCGAGAATTTAAAATAAAATGGATGGATAAATCAATAAAAGATGCCACATGGGAACGCAAAAATACTCTTAGAACTAACTTCCCTAACTTTCCATTGCAAGAGTGCAATGTTTTAAAGAGGGGGAGTATGTTACGGGCATGACCATTTAATATCCCGTGGTGAGAATTTACTGTAGTATTCTATACACGTGGATAAGTGTGAGGGTTAAATGAGAGTGTAAAGAAGGGAAGGATTACTTTTAATCCTCGGGATTGAGACAACCCATTAGGTCAAGTGTGAACTTGCCTGGGGGCCTTGGGTATCGCTATAAATAAGAGGCCTAGCTACCCTCATTTGATCATCTTTTGACTACATCGAGACTCTGCTCTTGTGGTGGGTCAACTCTTGTAGCGAGCGCGCCAGCACCAGGTACGACTCGATGCCACGACGGTGGTATGGGACGCCGATTGAGGCTCGAGTCCGTCTCGATCCCTTCGCTCGGGGGTGGTCGGGTGGATCGGCACCCTTCTTTCTTTTTCTCCTTTCTATCTATCATTTGTTTATCCTTATCTTAAGCTTACTTTAGTACTTAGATCTCTAATACAAGTACACGTCAATACTTGTTAGCCCATTGTTAGGGCTTCTATTTAAAGTGCTCTCTAAGCACATTCGTATGTACAAAGTGTTATTATTTTGAATACAAGTTTTTTGTTGTTTGCTCTAACTCTATATCTCTCTCTCTCACTGTGTATCTCCATTCTATGTGTTTACCTAACTATTATGAGTTACTTGGTAATGCTCGTGTGCAAAGATGTACGGTTGCCAATGGAGTATGACAACGAGAAACCAGACAAGATCAATGCATCAATTGGGGAAATCATGCATCTAAAGACAATTGCATACATATGGTGTTTTATAGACATGAGTCCATACAACAACTTCAATGAAGAGACAAAAGTCAATGTCCTTTGGAAGAAGATCAAGTTCATGTTCAAGAACAAGAATGTGGTAAACAGAGTCCATCTTCAGGAAGATAGTGAGACTAAGACATCAGGATGGTTGAGCACCTGAACGCCTTCCAAGGACTCATAAATCAGACCACCTGTCTAGAAGTACCTCTGGCCAACAAGGTATTGGCATTGTTGCTTCTAGGATCCTTTCCGGACAGCTGAGAGACGCTCGTGGTGACCCTAGGTAATGGACGGACCACAAGGGAAGCAATTGTCCCTGGAGATGGTGAAGTTGAGCTTGTTGAATGAAGAAGCTCGCCGAAAGGATAGAGATGGAGGATAGAGAGTCCATCTCTTATCATAAGGCCCTAGTCATAGAAGGTGACTCCAGTAGAGGAGGAAGAGGAGTCCATAGAACAAGGACAAGTCCTGACTGAGGTCAAAGTCAAAGGGAAAGCACACGTGCTTCTACTGTAGGAAGCCCGGACACTTCCAGAAGAACTATCGGCATTACCAGAAGGGCAAAGGGGGAGTTGATGGTGTTGAACTGAAAAAGATTTCAGACAGCAAGACCACCTCAGCCATCACCGTGAGTGAGAAGGAGCTATTGTTCATCAGTGAACAGAACGAAGTAAATCTCATCGGTGAAGAATCATCATGGGTGGTCGATTTCAGCGCGTCATTTCATCTGACCCCTGACAAAGAGAGTTTCTCATCCTACACGGCCGAAGATTAACGTGAAGATGGGAAATGATGGTGCAGGCAAGATTGTCGGAATCGGAAATGTATGTTTACTTACCTCAAGAGGCTGCAAAAGGATATTAAAAGATGTGCACCATGTTCCAGATATCAAATTGAATCTGATATTGGCGGACGGCTCTATGGCGAAGGTTACAATGGTAACTTCCGAAATGACACGTGGAAATTCTGCAAAGGAAGCTTCATGGTGGATCAAGGTTACAAGCAAAATACATTATATGTGATGGATGCACAATTGTGCCGAAACGAGGTAAATGTTGTTGCCGACATAGCCAGCGAGCTGTGGCATAAGAGACTATGCCACATGAGTCAAAAGGGCATGCAGATGCTAGTCGAAAGAGAACTCTTGCTAGAGGTGAAGAATGTGCATCTAGACAATTGTGTCGACTACTTGGCCGCCAAACAGAACATGGTCACCTTTCTCCCTAGGCCTTCGATGAGGAGGAAGATCGCTCTATAACTTATGTAGACAGATGTATGCTACATTGATGTGACGTCACATGTCGGTGCACAATATTATACATGACCTTCATAGATGACTATACCCGGAAGTTGTGGGCCTCCGTGCTGAAGAAAAAGGACCAGGTGTTGTCCATCAAAGGACTAGGTGTTGCTCTTCTTCAAAGAGTTCTTGTCAAGAGCAAAAAGGGAGTCTGGACGAAAGCTTAAGGTTGTCTGAATAAACAATGGAGGGGAGTACAAAGGGAAGTTTAAAGAATATCGTCGGTCATAAGGTATCCAGACGGAATATATAGTGTCGAAGACTTTGCAATTAAACGGAATGGCCGAAAGGATGATCTGGATCGTAATGGAAAGGTTTTATGTATGTTCATGCATGCTAAGTTGCAGAAATCCATTTGGGTTGAGGTGTTGATGATGTTGTATACATAATAAATAGGTCTCCCTCGGTTCCCTTAGGTGGTGATATCCCATAGAGTGTATGGACGGGCAAGGTTGTGCAATACAAGCATTTGAGGGTGTTCGGTTGCCTATCATATGTGCATGTGTCCAAGGATCAGAGAGGAAAATGGGATCCTAAGAGTCGGCCATGTATTTCTTGGGGTACGGTGAAGATGAATTTTACTACCGATTGTAGGACCTGATTGAGAAGAACGTCATCAAGAGTCGGGACATATTCTTCATGGAAGAAAAGACTATTGCCGATTGGGAGACGGAGAACACAGGATCATCCTCCTAGCCGACTGGAAGAGAACAATCAGATGAGATACGCACCCAATCAGTCGGAAGCCAGATGTTAATTGAAGAACGAAACGGACCAGCCAGATATGGACAAGGAGTTGGATCGACCGAAAGGCATCTAGAGGCCGGATCCCGACAAGGAGTTGGATCGGCCGGAAGGCAGTCAGAAGCCGGATCTAGACAAGGATACAAATCAGATTCAAATGAGGAACCGACAAAAGAGAATGATTCTGAGCTGACTGATGAGAACCAAGGCATGAGAAAGCCCCTGAGAAACAGAAGGCGGCCTCATAGATTTCCAGAAAAAGGGTATGTTCTCTTAACCGATGGGGGGTGCCGAAAAGCTTTGAGGAAGCTAGGAGAGATGCCCACAACACAAAGTGGTTGCATGCCATGCAAGATGAGATGGATTCCTTTCATGAAAACCACACGTATGAATTGATTGAGTTGCCAAAAGGTAAGAAGGCACTCTAGAATAAGTGGGTCTACGAATTGAAGCTGGGAGAAGGTGGAAATCCACCCATATTCAAATCCCACATTGTGGTGAAGGGTTTCCAGAAGAAAAAAGGTGTAGATTTTGACGAAATATTTTCCACAATAGTGAAAATGCCATCCATACAGATGGTGTTGAGCATTGTAGCTAGCATGGCCTTAGAAGTTGAACAGCTTGATGTCAAAACAACTTTTCTGCATGGAGATTTGGAGGAAGAAATCTACATGCATTAGCGGAAGAATTCATAAAGGAAGGAAAGGAAAATCTAGTATGTCGGTTGAGGAAGAGCATGTATGGGCTGAAGCAACCACCCTTGCAATGGAACTAGTAATTCAAATCCTTCATGGTAGAACACAAGTTCAACAAGACACAAGCCGACCACTGTGTCTTTGTGTAGAAATATGATGGAGGAAATTTTCTCATCCTCCTATTGTATGTTGATGACATGTTGATTGTTAGACGAGACCTGAAGAAAATTGCAAGCTTGAAAAAGTCCTTGAGAAGATTCTTGAAACAGTTGAAGGCTATGGGTCCGGCAAAGAAGATTTTGGGAATGCACATTGTCCGGGATAGGACAAAGAAGTTGGTGTGGCTGTCACAAGAAAAATATGTGACAAAGGTGCTCCAAAGATTCAACATGCGCAATGCGAAGCCGGTCGTTTGACATTGCCGACAAACAGCAAGCTAAGTGGATGCCAATGTCCAAAGACGAAATTTGAGAAAGCTAACATAAACAAGATTCACTATGCCTCAGCAGTCAGAAGCATGATGTATGCAGTGGTTTGCACCCAAGCCGTACATTGCATATGTTGTCGGAGTAATCAATCGATTTATGAGTAATCTTGGCAAGGAACTATGGGCGACAATTAAGTGGATACTTCGATACCTGAGAGGCACCTTAGATATGGTTCAGGTAACCCCATGCCAGAAGGGTTCATGGACTCCAACATATCGGTTGATATTGACACCAGCCGGACCATGTCCAGATATGTGATGACTTATACAAGGGGAGTCGTTGCTTGACAGTCAAGGTTGCAAAAGGTTGTGGCTCTGTCAACCGCAGAAGCGGAGTATATGGGTGTCGTTGAAGCCGGTAAGGAAATGGTATGGATGAAAGATTTCATCAATGAGTTAGGGATGAGGTAGGAACAATTCCGATTGCACTATGACAATCAAATTGTCATCCATCTTGCTAAGAATGTCTCCTACCACTCGAGAACTAAACATATCCAACAGAGATACCATTGGCTTAGAGAGATGGTAGAAGGAAGGGATTTCTCCCTAGTAAAGATCCATATGGATGACAATGGATCTAACATGCTAACCAAGGTGCTGCCTACAAACAAGTTGAATGCATGTTAGCACCGAGTAGGTCTATTGAATTACTCCATCCTGGAGTGAAGGGGGAGTTTGTTGGGAAATTTGGTCCCTCCGAATGGGATGAACCAAAGAGCCGAATCGGATGAAGGCCGCCAAAGAGCCAAAGGCCGATTTGGCCATAGCCGATTAGAGGCTACAATTGTAAATAGCCCATACCATGTATAAGTATAAATACACCTAGGGCAATCATTATGTATCCATGGTGGACATAGTGTTATCATCAGTGTTGTAATCACTGTGTAATCTAAGTGTGTGAGTGAGTGTGTGTATCCGTCTACAAGACGAAGATGAGCTCAAGGTCATTGCCTTAGAGTCTCTTGTATTCTCATCCATATAGTGATTCTCTTTGGAGTTTGTGGGCTCCCGCAGTTTTCACATTCAAGGTTTCCACGTTAAATCTTGTGTGTGTGTCTTTATTGTTGTTTCATTTCTTTTCTTTCTCATATAGTTTGCTAACTGGTTTTGGTCGGTCTCTCTCCCATTCCCTACAATTAGTGCATGTGACATTGCCAGTTGGTCATTCTTGAAAGGGAATGTAGCACCCAATCTTAGACAATGTGGCTTTTGCTATGTAGCTCAAGAGACTACCAAGCATGTCCTCGGGTCTTGCCCTTTGGCTCAACAAGTATGGAATAAAGTTCTTTCTTTATTCCAAACGATCAACGTTGGTTGCCTGTTTTCATGGGGATCAGCGATGTAGGGAGTTTTACATATTGATATTAGTAAGTCCCTTTCAGTAACCTCGAAAGCAGGTGCAATGTGTCTATGTTTGGAAAATAGTGATTACGGCAGCGTTATGGCCATTATGGAAATGTAGATGTAACTGACTTTATGACGCAACAGATCTTAGTCTCTCAAATGTACTACTCAAGATATCAGAGAAATTGTTGGCAGTAGTCCATGGCCAGTATGACAATATGCATGGTTCTCCAAAGAATGTTGATAAGAGAAAGAAGAAGCTTCTTCACTTATGGAGAAAGTTGCCCATCTTTGTAATGTAAGATCAAGGGCCTAAATGGAACTATCGACTTCCATGGACCCTTTCTTGAATATCAATACACCATAGCAATGTACATCATCAAATTTCAACACCCTTTACAAGTTCCTATATTTTGTCTTAGATTATTTGTATGTCATTATACATGAATTGTTGTAAGCTCCTTGGTAGATAACTTCAGGTTATAGCTTGCAGGTGTTTTTCTTAATACTATTGAACAAAGTCTTTCCAAAATAAAATAAAAAGTATCATGGCTAGATGTGCCTTCCTCCATGATGTTTGAGATTTTCATATGTCAAGGTAAATAATAAATTGAATATTATTATATAAAAGTAATAAGAGAATACTTTAGTGGTGAAGACTATTGAATAATAAATCATTCTCTAGTATCATGGCTTGATGTGCCTTCCTCCATGATTTGTTAACTTTTCATAAGTCAAGATAAATAATAAATTGAATACAATTATCTAAAAATAATAAGTGAATACTTTAGTGGAGACGACATAGAGTTTGAATCTTGCTTGATTTTGGGTCAAACTATCATGAACCAATTTAAGAAGCTAAGCCAAGATATATACAAAAATAGGATATGAGAAGTTATAAACAATATTATCCAAGGTACAAGACATTTTGATGAAGTGGGCTCTCGACATGAGAAGGCTTACAACTGGTCTTGAACTAGAATGGTTTGATAAGAGTGTGACACTGCAATTTATAGGAAATGCAAGTTAGGAATCACTCCAAAGTTTGAGAACAACCCGTGTGTTGAACATTCATGTGTTTTCCAATAGGCTAGCGCAGAATTGTTCCACATCCCAAATGTATGTGTGTCTCCCTCTCTCTTATTGGGATCATTTTAATGTGTTGTAACACTGCATGGCTCAAGTGGTTAATTGTTATGCTCTTAATGCTTAAACACAAGTTTGAGCCTCGTCGCATGAACTTTTGCTTGAATGATCATCACACTTCCTATGTGGAAGGGGTCACTCATTAATGTATATAGCAATTTGAATAACATGTTGGTTTTCGTCAAGCATAGGTTCGAGCCTCATGGGATGACCTTTTGCTCCAATGGTCATTACACTTCTTATATGCAATGAGTCACTCATTGAAATGTATGTCAATGTCAACAACATGGTGGTTTTCTTCAAGTGATTAAGCTCCATTCTCAATTGAATTCTTATGCTTTTCTCAACAACTAGTTAATCTACCACATCTCCTCCTTTTCTCTTGTGTATGTTTCTACTAATTGTCTTTTGTGAACACAATCAAGTAAGCCAAGCCTCTTCCTCATTAGCCAGTTGTGAGGAACCTCCAACCTTTAATCCACTAAATGGGATAAGTTGACCTAATCATCCAAGACCTTGAGATTCTAAATCATTTCTATAAAAGACAGGATACAAAATGACAAGATCAAGATTATGACTCAAAGATATATTGTAAACAACACAATTTTGATCAACAATGTCAAAGATCATGACTTCACTATTCATAATAGTAAACTTACAAGCAATCTGTGAGAGTTCTCATTCTACCATCTCAAAATACAAAATGCTCAATGCCAAAAGCAGTGACACCCTCCAAGCCCTAAGTCATTTAAATACCTATACATGGAGAATTCAAACTAGTCCAGTCACAACTTGACCTTTTCCCACTATTGTCCTGGCCTTTCTAAGATATCATAAATTATACTCATACTATGTACATATGTCCTTTAGCTTTCATACATAAAAGATGTTTAGTCATATTATATTACATTAACATAATTTAAGATTGAGCTCTTCATAGCTTTGTTGGAATGTTAAAATAATTGGCCATGTACATTTAATAACTATCAACAACTTTGTGGCATATTATATAAAACTATAATAATCGAGACACTTCAAGAAAATGCAAATGATGCTGAGTTGAGTTGGACAATATTGCATGTGTCTTATGATAACTATATCTCTTTTCATCTTGTCTCTTCATCATTCTAGAAGCACTAAATATTCATTTTCGTAGCTACTATTATAATTGCACATGATCATAATGTTATGATGACAATATAATGCTACGAAATTGGAGAGAAATGGTCTTCTATCTCAACTTCACGTTGTTCAACAAGGTCGGATCGAAACACTATTATCAATAATTTGAAAATCGTTGTATGTCTCCTTTGTGCATAAGATTTTTGTAGACTTGTGAAAGACATTACCAATTACTTAGCAATATTCTCTCTAGCTACATTGTGTAATATCACGACACTCACTTCTGATTCTATGTTATTCTACATTTGGTTGTCTTGTCAATATTCTAATTCATTCTATAATCTCTTACTATGCATTGTATTATATTTGTTTTCTATTATCTCTTTATTAATATCGATTATAAACTATGAATGTGTTCCATTGAATTTACTTTCCTAGTTTTTTATGTGCCCTTAACTCGTATCTCCTTAACTTGTGTTCTATTTAACATGTATATATGTAGAGTAATATGATATGTGTGCATATACATATAATGATATATGCATATGTAATATATTTATAGGATATATAACACACAATCTTTTTTCTCATTTTGAAGAACGGTGGAAAAAGCTAATAATGTTATTCACAAAAAAAGGGTTTGAAAAAATAGTTCGTTAAAAAAACAAAGTTCCGAGGTTTGGAACTACAATCGAATGTCAAATTTGCACTTGAAATCAAAAAAATATTTCATGCTTCTAACACTTTCATTACGTTTGTACTTCTATAAAAATATGTCATATAAAGATTCTGGCATTAGGCCATTAATGTAGTAATTATGGTATACAACCTCATTTGCGATGATAAAATCCTTTGTTTTTTTTTACCACATTTTAAAAGATGATATCGTAAGAAAAAGCTACACCATTAGTTGTTTAGAAAGTGTCTATGTGTGTGTGTGTGTGTGTGTGTACAAGTGGTTGGACGAGCATGATATTCAAGCTTATTGTGACAATGAAAACAATAAACACATTGCACATTGCACAATGTAGTTTACTTGCCACATTGTTAAGAAAATAGTATGGTCTAGTGCGATCTCCATTATAGGCATCTCACCCTCATAAAAATGAAAGATTTCCAATGTGTTTTGTCACAATACTTTAGAAGTAATCGAGAAACATGATAAGGTGTGAATGGAGGAGGCCCATCCACAAGTCATATCACCCTTCAAATCATCTTTGGCTTAGGGGAACTGAATGCACTTCTTTTATATGCAAGTTGCATAACAACCGATAAAATACTAAAGCATGCGCATCATGAATTATTAGCACGTTTAGTAGAAACAATATGCACATTTTTATTCTAATGAAGATGCTCGTTTTTGTGCATCAATAGCAACTTTTTGAATCTTATGTATTATAATGTTTCATATCACCCTACGAAAATGAAAAAACTACAAAAAAGACATTTTGCTTTCTACTCATAGGTATTCACAAGCGTAAAACATTGCTTCGCCCATAACGGTCAATTATTATACATGGACTTTCTATTATAATACTATATTATATGGATGTTATCCTTGCTTATAGTGACTTTGCCAGATTCGCTTTGTTCACATTATAAGTATTTTGGGCTAAAATGGAAATTTTGACACATAGTCAATAACAAGTGAGCCACATTTATAAATACCAGTGACAGTAGTACACACTTTCAACACTTATCACAATTCTTGGTAGGTTAGAAAAGGTATACCTTAGAATAATAAACTTGTGATGTCATAGTACCATTGCATATGTAAAAATTGGATAGAAAACTTTCAATTGCAATATAAAAAGATGCATCAAACACATTAGATGTGTGGATACAATGACATCAAAGCGAAGGTGTTGCAATGAAATAGTGAGGTTACATGAATATTCGCTTTGTACATGTATACCCACTAGTAGCTTGAATAGTCTCATCTTTTCCTCACTCAATGAACGTTGATTGGCTGCTTCTTGAACTTTTCATAATGACCAAACAAAGGGATGGTGAGAATAGCATGATGTAACTACCTACCTAAAAGAGCTTTTTAAGCAACATAAAGATATAATTTGGCAAAAATGCAACAAATAAATGACGAAAGTCTTTGATGTTTATTGGTTCCATATTCCTGACTTTAAGGTAGTTCATATGTCAACCTATTTCTTTACCGTATTCTAAATATTCGAATAAATTTGGTTTGCTTCCATTGTCTCCTAAATCGTTTTGAAACGAGTTCCTCTAACTTGTTAAATATCATGTTAAGGAGAGAGAACATGAAATTGAGCACAAATAAGTCTACTACCTATATGAAAATCATACACATTTTGACCTTGAAACATGCATGACACATGCAAAACAAAACATTAGTGTTGTCATAATTATGTACAAATTGGTCTTAGAGCCCAATACAATTTTTCAAGAGGTTGATCAGTGTCGTAATTATGCACAAATTGGTCTTAACGCCCATCACTATTTCTCAAGAGTTTGATGACTTTATTAGTTGATCATTGAGAAAAAGCCTAATCAAAAGCCCTTTTGCTAAAACAAATATCAATTCATTTCCAGTTATCAAAATAGTACAATACCAAAGACATAGGTTGGGTGCGGTCCACACTCCTTTGTGCAACGTTCCATTATGCATTGGGACGTGCATGTCCTCGTCTTTCCATTATTTACACATGCATGTATACCTTACATACATTAATACACACACATGTAGATATTTGGAATATAAACTTTGAAACTCCATACGAAAAATTAGCATGTCATGTGTAGCTATGCAATTTATCATTTTATCATTGATTGACAATTCACGTACACCAGATGCATTAAATTGGTTTGCATATAAAATGGATTATAGAACTAAATATAACACGCATCTTCTCTTTCAAAGGATCCTCCACTATATTTGGTTTGCAAGATCAATGAAAGGTTGAAATAAACAAGTGATAGGCCAATAAGGGAACTATTATACAAAGTTCAAACTATCATAAAAAACAAATAGTCACTTATAAAGATTGATCTAAACGAATAGTGGATTGTTTTCTTTCTGTTTGTTGTACTAAGAATGAAGGCTAAGAATAGTGGAATGAACTTTTACCATGAGCCTCGAGTAATGATATCACTTACATGTTTACCTAAATGATCTAAAGGGAATTATGAATATTCAAATACATGAAAATGAATGGCAATGGCAATTAGAAAAAGAAAAATGATTGATTGATGGGTACATTGTCTACTCTAACCTTTGCTATTATTTTTCATGCACAAACTTTCTTGTAACATGAATGCTAAGGACACCCATTGATGAAAGACCAATGATTGATTTTGTGTGATCCATCAATATTTTGGCGATTAAATCTCAAGTTCAAAATATGTATATTGGATTTACAAATTGATTATTGCAAGTTAGTGTTTGAGAAAATCTTTTGTCAACTCTTATTTTAAAGTGAAGATATTGTTATCAACTCAAATTGTTATCTCTACACTAGATAAAGACTCATGTATGCTTTCTTTTCTTTACTGCGGAAGAGTCTCTTCGTAAATCTAGACTCACATGGTTTAACATAAACTAGCTTTCCCCAAGTCTCAAAGTTGCAACTTGCTATCGTGTTCCCAAGAAAAATGCATGAGGATTAATCTAGGATAAATTTCTTTTCCATGATTATTGTACCAAGCAATGCTTTTAAACTAATCTATGATTAGAAAATCTCATTTCCAAGACAAACCTTTAGGACTTCCTAGGATTGGGATTCTAACTTTCATATTTCATTTCAAAACATCTTCTTTGAGAGTGGATATGATATGCCTCCTCTAGTGGTAGGACGTTCCTTTTTTTGCACACATGCTTGAATCAACGTACCTAGTTTGTAATTTTGCTTAATGACCTAGGGATATGTGTGGGTTATTGAAAGGAGATGATTGACTTCTAGGTCTAAATCCCAAATTTCTATTCTTCGACAAGAACACTACAAATCTCTTTATCTTTTATTTCGTAATTAGCTTACCCTACTAGTAAGTTGCAATAATATTGTCTTGGGTTGTAAACCCAATTTTCTCACCTTTTTATTACTCCATACATATCCTCTTAATTTTACTAGATGCCCCTATAGAATGTAGAGGTTGGAATGCCCCTTCTAGTCTCTATTGGGCAACCTTTCCTATTGAGCTACGTGAGCCAATTTTCGTCTTAGAAGATGTTAATATTTCTTTCTTTCTCTCGAACATTGAGAGTCGCTATTAACTTTCACATGTACTACGTGAAATATAATATGTTTGGTCTCATAGGTCATATTTGATCTTCGAGGACGATAATAGGATCTATTTATCTATCAACAGTAAGGTTAAGTGTGCACTTTGAATGGAAGGAAGAAGTGCACACTTAGGGCTTTTTACTCAATTTGTTTTCCCTTTTCTTTTCTTCTCCTGCAAAACTTGCTCATAGAAACCATTCTTCCGTTTTTTCTTCTCCAACAGAACTTTAACTTGTAGGAAGCAAAAAAGATCTAAAATTTGCCTGCTGAACTTGATCGTTCTCACTTGTTGTGGTAGAAACTATTCGTTGTTTTGTTCTCCAGTAAAAGTAGAGCGCTTTGTATGTTGAAGTTTGTTATAATTTGTTTTATAGAATGTTAAATTCGCTAATGGGAGCGATTTTCACAGTTTGAACCCTAGAAAAACCTTTTCTTTAACGTGAAATTGTAAGTTTTTCTTCTTATGGATGTTGAGTAGTTGGTACTATCATCTTGAAAGCAACTATTTCTAGCTTTGCAATCTAATTTCTAGAGCTTTAGAGGCGTGAATATATAATGAAATCTGTATTTTCTCACATGGACTAGATCCCTACAAGAGGTAAGAAGAAGACAAAGCGGAAAGGAGAGGGATCAAGAAGAAGGAAGTATGAGAAAGAAACAGAAGAAGGAAGTAGAAGAAGATGAAGAGGCGAAGGGGAAGTACAAGGAATAATAAGAATTAAGAACTCATTAGAAGAAGGGAAGGAGTACCAGTAGGAAGAAACATCATGAAAAGGGAGTAGTTTGAAAGAAGAAGAATCACGGAGATGTAATGGAAGAAGAAGAACGAAACAAAATAGTACGACTAATAACAATCACGAAAAGGAAGTGGTACAAGACTGAACAAGGAAAAGAAGTAAGAAGAATAAGAAGAAGAATCAATAACAGGAAACAATAGAAAGCGTATTGGTGTAATTTCATCGTGAAACAACGATTTTATTATTATCTAGATTTTGACCTCTATATAAAAAGTGTACTTAATATAATGGCACACTTAAGTGGGCAAGTGCTTAACCAAATGGTTACTGTATCTATCTATCTATCTATGTATCTCTTTGTCCCCCCCTATCATGAATATTTTTGGCCTCTCCAATACAACTTAATACTTTCGATCAAGTTGGTGGTGGGAGGGGATGGATTTGGGTGTAACATTAATGTTTTAATTACGAAAGTTGAATTATAATTGATGTAATATAGTATTTTATTGACTCCCCACAAAATCAATTATGGTTCTCGTTAAATCCCTCATCCCTAGATACATTGTTATGAACCTACAATACAATATGACAATGTCTAATGCAAATAATGGACAAATTGCATTGTTGATCTATGTCTTCAATACAAAGAGCTACCATACAATTATGCCCTCCAATCAGGAATGTGTCTTTGAACTTCATATTGAGCATAAAAATTAAAGGCATTCAATCTATGCTGATTATGTTATCCCCAATACCTTTGAAATTGAAAGTTATTGGGGATCTCTCTCCCTCTTCCCGTAGGGTTTGTCCCTACAATAGCAAACACTCGTAAAGCCGCTATAAAGTTCGGGGGTATGATTGATAATGAGCTGAGATCACCAACAAATCTTGATTCTAATGCAATAGACAAAATGCTTATGAGTCACTTGATTTCTCTTCAAGACACCATAAACAAGCAAGGTGAAGAGATTAGGATGTTAATGAAAGAGAATGCTAAGCTCCAAATTGTTGTCATTGAGAATGAAAGTCTTAAGCAAGTGGTTGCAAAACTTAAAGAAGAAATTCAAGAATGTAAAAGAGCTTCTTTCGAAACAAATGAGCGCCTTAACAAGATTGAGTTAAAGGAAGCATTAAAAGAAGAAAAATTGGACATGATGAGGGGGGATGTAAGTGAGATGAAAAATGTATGTACAACGAAGTCATGGGCCGATGTATGTGGTGGGGATGTGGTATCAAACTTATCTAATATGCATGTGATGCATCACGAGAAGAATATAGAAAGCATAGATGTTTGAGAATTGAAAGAATGTGAACGAAAATCAAAGAACATTGTCGTCCGTGGGATTAAAGAGGAGAGTATGGAAACACTTGCATCCCTCGGAAAGGTCATTGGTGAACTTTTTAGCATGCATTATGGGATGTTGGTTGTGAATGTATATGGGCACACCGAGTTGGGAAACATGGTGTTACTCGCTCCGAATAAAGGCCTATTGTACGCACAATGACAGATAATACAAAGCGATGGATCATACTTGAAAATAATTGGGTATACGTCAAAGGTACGCAATGCTTTGCGAGTGAAAATCGTACTATCTCACAACAAAATGCTTGTCGTAAAGAATATGAAGAAAGATTGAAAAGTAAGGTTAAGGATGTGCCTAAAGATGGAAATGTAAGCAAATAGGGACACGTGACCTATGAGACTAACCCACGTCTTTTACAACTATGCTTTTGGAATTGCAATGGATACCCATGGAATGTGGGATTTGGCATAGAGGAGTTCACCGATGATTCGGATATCACATTTCTTGTTCAAACATGGGAGCGTGATACTCAAAACGATTCAAGGTTTAGGAAACTATAATGTACACAGTTTAGAGGCGGGTAAGTGAGCATACTATGCATTTGAGAACACATGCAATCTTGGACATATTAAGAAATATCTTTTCGACACTTTGGTGACACTAGTTCTTCTCTATGGGGTGGAAGTATGGGGCAGTAGCATCCCTAAATCTACGTGGAAAGAGTTTGAAAATGTCCAAAAACATTTGCTTATAAAGTTTCTACAAGTTAAGAAACAAATGCCCTACACCCTCCTCCTCCTTGAGAGGAGATCGCTTCCCATTGAGATCATGACCATGGAAAGGGTTGTTGAATACATGCTTAAGGTTCGAAAAAGTCCCTCACATTAACTTCCTAGAATTGCATGGGAAGCAAGCAAAAAGATCCAAAAGACGCATAAAAGCAAAATTTTGTGTTCTGGTTGGATGCAAGATATAGAAAAATGGTTTGGTAGATGGGATGCAAAACACTTGCTTCATGATGCATCAGTAGATTCCTCTATAAATGAGGCATTTTTGCAACGCCAATGTATCATGACATGGGATCAATGTGGAGGGTCACGCTTCACACATTATACTACACATGTTGCACCTAACTAAAAAACCATATTCTTTGCGGAACGGGGAAACCATACACATCGATACATGTTAGAGCTCGTCCCGTTATCCGCCATTCGAACCATTTCTTCCATGCGACTTAGCTCACATGCATTGCGATGTGAGATAGGGCGTTGGGGCACAAATGATGAGAGTGGTCGACTATGCATACTTTGCCATAAACAAGTTCTCATGTTTGAGTATTACACTTTGATACAATGCTCTACCTTTGATCATATTTGACCATGCTTTCCACATCTCTTCAACCAAGCCCAATCCTTGCATGAATTTCTCTCATAGCCACAAGTCGTTTACAGTACTAACATTACATCTTGGTTCAAAACCCAATATTCTCACCTCTCTAATATTCCAAGAGCAAGAACGTAGAAGGCAAGCATATCCATCTTGGAAAGCAAATCAAAATGTATAGCAAGCAATGACCTATGGGACCATAAGTGCTTCACGATTGAAAGTAATATTTTGGAATTGTAGAGGATATCCATGGAATAAGCATTTAGGACTCAATGATGTAGCTCAAGGTATGGATATTATATTTTTGGCCGAAACATGGGAGCATGAGGCAAAACATATACCTAAAATAGACGGTTACCTCATAAAATCGATATGGCCTCACTCCAAAGGGAATATTGGGCGTGCCTGGATAACATGTATCTACCATGAGAGCTTAGATAATTCTATCAAAGTATGGAAATATGATGACTATAAGAGATACATATGGATAAAGGTTAATTTGGGGAAAGAGAAGTTGTATATAGTTTCATGTTACATTCCTCACAAAGACTCAAACTACTATAATAGGTTTGGGTTAGATTGTGATGATCCTTTTACAAAATTATGCCATGATATACTTTCATTTGAGAAGCTTGGTAAAGTTTTAATTATGGGACACTTCAATGCAAGAGTTGGAAATTTCCAAAATGTGGAGACATTTGAAGAAAATGTAGTAGAACATTGTCTAGTGTGTGACTAAGAGGATTGTGTCATGTCAGATTATGGAAAACATTTGATACATATGCTAAATTGCACAAACTTGATTATCCTAAATGGTATAAAGGCATTGCCATTGACAAATGTGCTCACATGTTTACCATCCTCGGGTGGAGGAAGTGTGGTTGATTATGCATTAATGTTGGCATGTGATTTATCATTGGTGAAGGTGTTTAAAGTTGGTTCTCTATCTCCGGACTCAGACCACAAGCTATTTTACTTAGAGCTTGCAATTCCACATTCCAATAGATGCCGTGGAGAGAAAGACGAAAAGCGATGTATCATCTGACCTTGCTACGAAAAAGCTAAGATGTATGTAAAGGAAGTGGAGAACCATTTGTTAAATTTTTCTCTAAGCAACAATGTTAAAGAAAATTGGCAACATTTCAAGGATGTAATCCTTAAGGTTGGATATTAATGCTTTAAGAGACATGTGGGTGGGCATAAGGTGTGTAGTTTTCCATGTAATTCTTGGTTCGACGATGAATGTAAGATGTATCTCAAATGGTTTAAGTCCATAGAAGGGGGGGAATGAAAATATCGTTGCATGGCACATATACAAGAAAGTAGTGCGGAGAAAGAAAAGAAGGTATTTTCAAATGCAAGAGATGAAAAAGAAAAACTTGTTTAAGCTCAAACCAAAATTAGCATGGGGACAACTCAAAGGTAAGAAAGAAGATTTGAAAGGTCACATTACAAATGAAGAGATGCTAGACTATGTACAAAGGTTATATATGCATGAAGGTGTGGCTCCTATGGTTAAGAAAATTGAAACTCCATGCACTACATGTATCGATATTGATGATGTCAATAAGGGAATAAAGAAGATGGCAAGTGGGAAAGCAACATATTCAACCTACGTCTCAAGTGAGCTTTTAAAATGGACCATGCCACACACTTGTCATTGGATAATGACAATTTTAGAGCAAGCTATAAAACAAGGATTTCCAAATGATTGGCTTATGAATTGGATTAAACTAATATTTAAAGTCGGAGATAGGAATCAAATATCAAATTATCGTACAATAATGGTGAGCTCAACTATTGCTAAATTATATAGCACTATTATGGAGCAAAAGATAAGCACATGGGTTGAGAGTACAAGCAAAAGAGCACTTGGGCAAGCCGGATTTAGACCAAAACACTCCAACATAGATCATTTGGTCACATTAAGAGTAATCATGGAAGAGAGTCGACTACAAGGAAAAACACTTTATTGTTGTTTTGTTGATTTCAAGAAAGCTTTTGATACTGCACCACGAAGTGAGCTTTGGAATAGAATGGTAGACATTGACATGCCATTAGCGTATCGAGTTGCGGTTGCATGCCTATCTGAACAAGTTAAATGCCAACTAAAAAAGGATAGTGGATTCTCAAAGCACTTCTTAAGTAACATGGGGGTCAAGCAAGGATGTCCATTATCACCCACACTCTTTGGTATTATGTATTATTAAATTAGAAAAAGTGGTGAATAAGGTTGCAAGAGAAGGATTGAATGACCCCAATTTGATGCAACATGTTATCTTATTGCTTCTATATGCAGATGATGTGGTACTCTTCTCATATGATGTTGATATTATGCAACATTTACTTGGGGTATTAGAAGAATTTTGCCATAGTTGTGGACTAGCAGTAAATGTGGAGAAAACAAAAATAATGGTAGTGCAAACCATCCAACCTCATCATTACCCTATGCTCACATATAAAGGTGAACATATACAATTTGTTCAAAGCTTTAAACATCTTGGTATTGATGTACCCGCTACAAATAAATGGAGTGCATGCTTTGATTCTAGATTCCAAGCCGGTTGGAAATCATATTACCTTTTGGAGAACCAATGAAACCAAAGTGATACTTGTGGATGGGAAGTAAAACTAATGTTGTTCAATGCCATGGTAACTCAAGTATTGCTTTATGGAGTAGAAGTATGGGGTGGCACCATCTCTCTTAACGCATAGAACGAGATTGAGAAAATTCAAAAGATGTTTTTAAGGAGGCAATTAGGAGTTAAATGCACTACCTCTTACCAGGTTATGCTCTTGGAAACGGGTGTTCGACCCATAGAACTATTGGCACTCCAAAGAGTATATAAATACATTACAAAAGTCAAGAATATGCCGAATCATCGATTACCACATCTTGCTTGGAATGTTGGATGTAAGCTACAAAAGAATCATAAAAGTAAGATTCTCTCATCTGGTTGGGTTTTTGACATAAGGAAATGGTTTAGAAGATGGGGTGTGGATGATCTTTTAGGGTTTTTGGGCAATGTTATGCAGTATGTAATGATTGAGGAAAGGTTGGTGGAATCATTAAGGATGAAGTGGGAGGATGCTAAGAGGACAAAGCTATAATACTACATTGCAAATGTCAACCCTGAATGTTGGTCTCAATATAAAGCAAGAATGTCTATTGATCGTATCCAACCTTATCTCATTACCAATCTGAGTAGTAATGCTCATAGAGCCCTTATACTACTTCACACTCGATCTCACAAGTTAGGTATTGAAGTTGCATCATGGTATCAAAATGTAACGAATTTGAAGACATGTAAAGTATGCAATGAAGGCATGGTAGAGGATGAATGTCACATGCTCGACATATAGTGCAATTGCTGACATACTAAGAGGGAGTGATTAACTTAAATGTCATACTTAAGACACCACCTAGAAGGTTGAGCTCATATGTGTATGCTTTATTAACACACAAAGACTTTGTGCTTCAACGTATGAATACCCCTTCTTAAGAAGGAGACATATATCAAGAACACATGTATACTCTGGTCCCATAGGTCAAACTTGGCCTCTTTATGGATGATAAAAATTCTAATTCTAATTCTAATTCCATAGATATCACTTATTTTACTAACTGCCACTCTGACTCTCTCTCTCTCTCTCTCTCTCTCTCTCTCTCTCTCTCTAGTGAAAACACATAACTACATTAAGAAACACTATAATGTTATCACAATTGAGTGGTGTCCCAACTGCATGGGTACTGGGGACATGTTGAATTGCGAATAGCCAAGACAAACACTCCACCAAAGAAACAGTTTCGACTTGCTCAAATAAACAAAATTTCCATCTACTCCTTTAAAATTTGTAGTTGTGCTCTAACTCCATGGCTATCAAATAGAAAAAAAATGCATAAACTCGAATTATGATCCAATCCCAAATATCACAAAAATCAGAAAACAATCTCGACCTATGCGAGTTGTGCAAATGGCCACTATCTTGGTGTGAAACAAGAATGTGACAAAACTTGCAAAATCTATGATATGCAACTCCAAATCTGATAAACAATCTTTACCTCTTGCCATGGAATGGTTGATGAACACATGCTTAAGGTACAAAAAACTGCCACACGTTGACTTTACCCCTTTACCTCTTGCCATGGAATGGTTGACAAACACATGCTTAAGGTGCAAAAAACTACCACACATTGACTTCTTAGAATTGATTTGGGAAGCAAAAAAATTTATCCAAAAGACACATAAAAGCAAAATTTTGTGTTCAGGTGCAAAATATGGAAAAATGGTCTCGAAGATGAGATGCAACACACTTGATTCATGATGCATCAATAGATTCCTTTGTGAATGAGGCATTTTGGAATGCCCATGTATCATAGCATGGGTGTTATATACACATAACGTAGGTGAGGGTAGGTCACTAATATTTACATAAATGAAGGGTATGTTCACTAATGTTAGAAAGGAACTAATGTGATTGGATAGAAGGAATGATAGGTGTGCCATGCACTATGTGTCAGGAATAGTACTAGAGGCAAAGAAAATTAGTACTAGAGAAGTAGAGAAAAGAGAAAAGACAGGGTGAGGATCACGAGAGAGAGAGAGAGAGAGAGAGAGACAGAGGAGGAGATAGAGTGTTGAAGAGAGAAGTACGATAACAGGAAGTATATTATATGAAGAAGAGTACAAGGATAACAACGAGGCTTAAGACTGGCGTTGAACCGAATTGGTTATGAATAGAGCCTCTACTTATCGTATGATTAGGAGTATTCCTGAAGTTTCTAGAATGTTCTAGAGTAATCTAGAATATACATAATATTTTGTAATGAAATAATAGATGAAAATAGTACTTTTTTTATTACAATAGTTATCTTAGTGGTATGGCCTCAACCCATGTAACACAAGGTCACGGGTTCAATTTCTTTTGGTGCCATATCCTGACACTATCCCCCCCTTTGAATGACGAGTTTTACGAGTTGCCTTGGACTGAGGACCTAGTTTATCTGGATATTGCCAATGGAAATCCTCAAGAAATTCCTGAGCATTTGCCACATTCTCGACTAGTTCCCAGGTACAATCGCTTGGATTATATCCTAACCTATCCACCAAATAGTAGAGCTTATTACGAACTATTTTGGAATCAAGGATGATAGCAACTTCGTACTCAGCTCTGTCTTCAAGTTCGATCAAAGGCGAAGGTGGTGTAGTATGATTTAGAATAGAGCTTTCTTACATGGGTGTAGGAGTGAACAATGAAATACTAGATGTATCTGTAATTGTGAAGGTAGATCAAGGCAAAAGGTGACATCATTAATTTTTCCGTTGATCATAAGAGGTAGCTGGTTACCTTGAGTATTGTGAAGAGATGCTTCCAATATTAAGAGATAAATTGAGGTTCGCGATCACTAATGATGGTGTCAGGAAGACCATGGTGCCGAAAAACTTCATGCATAACGATACTTGCGGTCTCTTCACTAGTGACCTCTTTAGTGCAAGACAAGAAATGTGCCATCTTAGTATATCGATCAACCACTATTAAGATAACGTTGAAACCCTTAGAATTTGGGAGATCTGTGATAAAATCCAAAGAAATTAATTGCCATGGCTTGCTTGGAATCGGTAATGGCTCTAATAAACCATACAAATGATGTCGGGGCATCTTTGCTCTGCAACATGTATCACATGACTAAAGGAATGGAACCACTAATGGGTTGCACAGATCCAGGGTTGTCCAGCCAAACGACTCTTATTTTGGCTGGACTTAAATCATTTAACTCTTCTTCTAGTTAATCGAGGACTTCAAATTTGTTTGATAAACTTGGGCTACTAGGATTAGCAGACACTCCTAATGAAATAGACTAGGGTTTAGTACTAGTAACTACTTGATTTACCTGTCTTCTTGGCCTATGGGGACAATTTACTAGAATATGCCCTAGACCACCGCAATATAGACATTTAGCCGATTTGCTCGGCGTCATTGTTTTTCCTCTTCTGACAATGGTTCACGACAACGTGTTGTGTCGATTTCCATTGGGGTTGACGTATTTGTCGGGGACGTATTATATGAATCCGTTGGAAAAGGTTTTGCTATGATTGATGCATATGTGGGCTCCAATCTTATCCTTGTCATTTGTAGTTCTGTCATTCTGAACGTCATTCAATAAACCAATTATCGCATCGCACGGCTCGACTGATTGCCTACATGAGCAACTTCGGTTCTTTAGGAAAAGTCAGGAGTAAGCCTTTGACATCATTGTGTAGGCCATACTGAAACTACTCCATCAATGTTTGGTCGTCCCATGGGATATTTGTGGCGAGTAGATGGAAATCCGCAACATAAGCTGAGGCGGGACGATCTCCTTCATGTAGTCTTCGGATTTTATTGATTACTGTCCTAATGCTATCAGTATCTCCAAAACATGCTTTAAAATCGCTAATAAACTCCACGAAATTATTTAACAAATGAGATACTTTTTCTAACGAAGGGGCGAACCATGATAATGTTTTGCCACTAAGTAAGGTGCCTACTAGTCCAACTTGTGATACATCAGTGGGATATTGAGAAAGATGCATTTGAATCACTAGGCGTGCCTGATTAAGGAACCCTCTAAACTGTGATCGTGTTCCATTGAATTTCATGGGAAGCCCAATCTTGGGTTCTTTAGGGATCCCTTGAGTACTCGGTCCTTGTTGTTGCAACAACAGATAGTTGCTTCCAGTTGTTGCACGCATAATGCCAACTCCCCATGTTGTTGTTGCATTTGTTGCTTTTCTACAATGATTTGGTGAAGATCTCCTAGCAAACATTGATTTTCTTGTTCCAGTGCTACAAAATTTTCTTTCAAGCATTGAAGCTCCGAGAAGACGGGTTGGTATTCTTGTCTGCTAACAATTGCCATTTAATATTAGAGGAAAAAAGGATAAGAAGATTAATATTAGAGGAAGCGAAGATGACAAGATGAGAAATTCGGTTCAAACTGTCAAGAATAGTACTAGAGGTAGAGAAAATTAGTGCTAGAGAGGTAGAGAAGAGAGAAAAGACTATGTGAGGATCACAAGAGAGAGACAGAGAGAGAGAGGGGGGGGGGGGGAGAGAGAAATATGATAACAGGAAGTATATTATATGAAGAAGAGTACAAGGATAATGACAAGGCTTAAGATTGGCGTTGAACCGAATTGGTTCTTAATAGTGGCATCTGCCTTTATTTATAGTATGATCAGGAGTATTCCTAAAGTTTCTAGAATGTTCGAGAGTAATCTAGAATATACATAATTTTCTGTAATGAAATAACAAATGATTATTTTTTGTATTACAATTGTTATCCTAGTGGTATGATCTCAACTCATGTAACATAAGGTAATGGGTTCAATTCTTTTTGGGGTCATATCATGATCTTGACAACCAATGAATGGAGAGTCTTTTGAAAGGCACATCTATTCAAGGGGCCTACGAAGAGGTATAAATATGAGGCTTAGCTACCCTCATAAGACACATTACGTCGAAAGGTTTCCTTCTTAAGACACCGGTGGTGGGGGCTAGGGTTTCATCATGAAGATCGTGTTATCTCTTCCAAGGTATTAGTCATCCCAATATCCGGCAGTATGGGACGTCAGTGGTAGGTTGGCTATGTCTAGATCATAGCTTAGAGGTGGTCAAGTGGAACGAGTTCGTCCATCCAATTTATTTACCATGTTTTTACTTTACTTTGGTCTATTGATTAGTAATAGACTATCAAGAATAGAATCAATGGGAAAGATCGTGCTCCAAAAACATCATAAAATCTCTCTCTCTCTCCTCCCCCCCCCCCCCCCTAAGAACGCATCAATCATGGAGACATTAAGTGTTGGGTCCTCAAGAAATACCTTTTCGACACTCAAGTGACACCGGTGTTTTTCTATGGGGTGGTAGCATCCCTAAATATACTTGGAAAGAGATTGAAAATGTTCAAAAATATTTTCTTACAAAGTGTCTACAAGCTAAGAAACAAACACCATACACCCTACTCCTTGAGACGGGATCGCTTCACATTGAGATCATGGCCATGGAAAGGGTTGTTGAATACATGCTTAAGGTTCAAAAAAGTCCCTCACATCGACTTCCTAGGATTGCATGGGAAGCAAGCAAAAAGATCCAAAAGACGCATAAAAGCAAAATTTTGTGTTCCGGTTGGATGCAAGATATAAAAAAATGGTTTGGTAGATGGGATGTGAAACACTTGCTTTATGATGCATCACTAGATTCCTCTATAAATGAGGCCTTTTTGCAATGCCAATGTATCATGACATGGGACAAATGTGGAGATTCACACTTCACACATTATATTATACCTAACTACAAAACCATATTCTTCGTGGACGGTGGAAACCATACACCTTGATACATGTTACAGCCCATTCCGTTGTCTGGAATTTGAACCGTTGCTTCCATGCAACTTTAGCTCATAGGTCTCATAGGTCATATTTGACCCCCGAAGACGGTGAAATGTAATATTTTTGGTCTCATAGGTCATATTTGACCTCCGAAGACGATAATAGAATATATCTATCTATCTATCTTTGGTGAAAAGTTACAATTATATTAATAAATATGTGTGAAAAACATTACAATGGTACCACAATGGAGTACAGTCACCACTCATCGGTAGAAGAACATGTTAAATTGCTCTACTTGCTCGAATAGAGGAAATTGCCACATTATACTCCCTTCAACTTTCGTAGATATGCTTTGACTCCATACCTACCATCAAATACAAAAGCATGGCGCATATCCCAATTATGATGCAATCCCCAATATCGTAGTAATAGGAAAATGATCATCACCTCTAATTTTGAGTCAACTTATATGAATTGTGCAAACACTCACTGTCTTGGCATCAAATAACACCATGACAAAACTTCCCAAATTTGAGAAACATAACTCAAATATGACAAGCAATTGAGTATTGTATGAAATGATGAATACTATCTTCCACTTAAAAAATGCAAAAAAAGTAATTGCCCCTTTCTATTCGATGTCGTTTTAAAGCTAATCCCAAAGCCAAACCCCAATCAAAACTCGACCATCGGAGAGACACAAGGGAGCAATACAAGAGATTAATAGTCACTTGTAAAAACGGTGTTTGACCCCATAAACATCAATCAACCCATGATTGCTTATTTGTTTCTAGAGGTAAAGGGCCCTACATCAATGTTATATTTTGTAGTTGTTGCCAAATAAACCCATAATTGGGCATGATGTGTAATAATTATCATGCTTCAATAAACTCCAAATTTCTTGGAGATCGAGCCTAAACTATATCTCGTACAACCCTTTGAACTCTAAATTAAACAATTGAATAAATTGAGAGTGCAATCTCTCCTTTGTTTGGCAACATAATAACCAAAAAGACAAGTAACTCTTTTTGCAAAGAATTACAATACTCTATACTAGATGGTTTTCATACAAATAAGGAGAGTTGTTCATGTCATCAGACAACCAAGTGGTGAACAAATGAGTGATGAATCTTGCCTTCATTGTTATCCTCCCATGTGTTATACCCTCATTCTCAATGAAATATTGGACAAGAGATTTCTAAAAATAGTGAATACATCATGTCTAACAATAGAGAAAATCTCGAAGCCATCATATGCATATATAAGTCTAATATTGCAACTTCCCCGAAGCACTTAAGGGTTGTTAGATGGTTCCATGCAACCCATATGATTCCCATCTTTTCCCTCTTTCTTCAGAACTAATATATAGAAGAGGTTGCAAAACAGAGTGCAATGCCCTCTTTGCCCATGATAGCAATGGCAAGTAATAAAATATCATGGTTCCATTATACATTGTACAACTTTTGGGCATACATCAAATGGCAAAGATTGTGAATTACAATTCATGAACTTATCCCTTAACTTGCTAGAGATCAATCGATTAGTTGATCATTCATAACAATCATTCCCAATGTATACTCCAAGTTTCCAAATTAGAGTCTTTTCTAAGCATGGATCATTGCCATCCTCGACATTCCAAATCCATCTCAATACATGAGATGAGGTTAAACTTCCTCCCATTAATATATAGTTTAGATGCTAATGCAAATTGGTTCCACACATGCATCCTTGTTGAGCAGACAAGCTCAACATGATCTGGATCGGCTGAATAAGCCAAAGCTAGATCGTAATCTGGAACGAAGAACCGATCGGGGTTCAGAACCATGAGCCGGATCGGTTTCCGGAATAGAGAGTCGGATCAGTGCAAAATGGTAGGCCGTTAGAGGCCTACGGTCCTAGCCAATTACATAGGCATATTTTTGGGAGTCTGTGTCATGGATCAATACGAGCATTTAAGTACTTGTCAGTGCTTCTGTCAGTCCTTTTAAGGACTTGTATAAAAGTGCTCACAGAGGACATTGTATGTACAGAGTATTGAGTATTTTTGAAATAGAGTTTTTTGTGTGTTCTTCTCTCTCTGTCTCTCCCTCGTACTCTGTGTGTGTGTCTGTGTGTGTGTGTGAAGATTTCCATTAAACCTTCATTCTATTTTCTATTGCTATCCGGCAGAACTGGTTACATCTACAAGCTTCCGCATGCTATTTTTACATGGTATCAGAGTGCTAGGGTTGAGAATCCTTTGTAGCTGACAAAGTGTACAGATAGAACAAAACCTAACACTCGGTAAGAATAGATAGAGGAGGAGATGGATAGAAGCATAACAAGGTCGCTTCCAACGGAGAAGCTCGACAGAAACAACTACGCCTCTTGCTATTACAAGATGCACCAGTTCCTACTGGGGCACAACTACTGGAGTTATGTCGAAGGAGAAAACGAGGTAGAGCCGGAGCCAGGAAATCTCGGTATGGGAACAAGGATCAAGCAGAGTGTTGTACTGCCTCGCATCAAGGGAGAATCCACGGGATATGACAACAAAATCCGATGTGGGCGGCGTTTGAAGAAGCACTAAAGATCACATTCGCTATCGAGGACTCCTCCAAGGCAACACAGAGAGGATTCGAAGATTGGGTGGAAACACCTGACAAGGGGCTGAGGGTCCTCGATGTGTTAAGCAATTATGTGACGACTATGGGAATACGTGTGGGAGAAACATCTAGAGTGAATTCGTCTTTCTGGCTGGAAGTGCTAGAAATCTCCGAGAAAACCAACTCTGATGAGATCCGAAGCACTACGGAAGGCATCCGAGAAGCTACAGGATGGAAGTGCCCCGTAGATAAGAATAATGTATATGCCCTATGCCAATTACATGAGGTGTATGTCGATGAGAAACGACGGTGCATGGATGATGCGGTCAGACCATTGAAGACACTGGAGAGTTGGAATTCCAAAGGAAAAGGAAAAGGGAAGTCGATTCCGGCATTCAAAATCGCCTCGGACATTGAACAAAAAACAGACCTAATGAAGGTGTTCAAAGAGAGAATCCAAGTCGGGTGGAATTCTCCCTTCGAGAATTGCTCAGAATTGTGAAGAAAGAGTTCCATGACCTCCTCGTGGATCTCGTGAAAAGAAAGAGAGAAGCTATGAAAGAATCAAATGCTCCAATGGTAAATGCAAATACCGTTCTAATGAATGATACGGAAGTAGAGGGTGAGATTCTGAACTCTCATGACACAATTCCACATTGGGCACGAGCAACTATGGAGACTCCGGTCCGAATTGGAAACATCAAAGAGCCTGTAGTCGCATTGATTGATCATGGACCAGAGATCAATTTGATGTCCAAGGAGTTCTATCGGAAAGGGAAGTGGCCTATTAACACCAACCATGGATGGAAGATTCAGGCAGCCACTAAAGCAACGGAAGACTTATTTGTGGCTTCTTCGGATGTGATGGTGAAAATCGGAGATGTGGAGATTGACCAAAATTTCTTCATGCAAGATGAGGTCTCACATTCTGTGATCCTCAGGCAACCCTTCATCACAACTTCACGGAAGGAAACAAAGGTGCTCGATAGCGGAGCGGCTTCCGCACGGATTCGAAGCCAAAGTGGAGGAGAAACCATCCAATTCCTAACTGTGCCATCGAATCACGAAAGGAACAAGAGAGCTCTTGTCCCAAACAAAAATGGATTTTTAAAGCGGACTATTGCGGAGTGGGGAAGTGATAGTCCGAGAAGCCTTGATACCCCACACAGGAAGAAAACTCTTGGACCAAAACAAGTGTGAATCAGTCCAGATGGGGCATCTACGTACATGGTCGTGACCGGAGAAATGAAGAAAGAACTCCAGAAGATGCAGGATGAGCTACGGTCTACATCAATCATAAAAGAGGATGAAGAAATCATGGGAGTAGTTGAATAAGTGTTCTATGGGAGCACACTTCAATGACTTGAAGAGCTTGCAGAAGAGAATTGCTAAGAAGATCGAGTAGTTCCAATGGAATCTGTTGAGATGTACGAGATCATTGCGGAATTGGGGCCGGATGTTCTCCGCAAAGAAGCAATGGTATGCACGAAATTCAAGACCATAGAAAAGAAGGTGAAACCATCTACGGGACCATTACCCACCAATAGTGAACAAAAGAGGAAAGAAGTCTCGAGGGATCCAACACTTCGAAAGTCCGTGGATATCGTACATACCTTCATGAATAAAACTCGAAAGAAACTCTGGATCAATGGAGATGGGTTCCTCTTATCGGATGAAGAAGAACGATTCTGTGAGATGTTGGAGCAGCATGGAAAAGCATTTGCATTCACATCAAGAGAGATAGGGTGCGTTGATCCGAAGAAAGTGGAGCCAATGGTGATCTTCACGATAGAATATGTACCACGGAACCTGAAGCCGATTCTGGTGCCACGGGTGCATATTCCGAAAATTATTGACTTACTCAAGGAGAAGGTGGTGATGGGGATTCTAGATTCATCAAATGCTCCGTACTCAAACTGATGGTTTATGGTTTCGAAGAAGAATAGGTCACTCTGGTTTATTCAAGATTTGCAACCAATGAACAAGGTCAGGATCTGGAACTCCGGAGTTGGTCCGATAGTGGATGAATTTGCAGAAGCGTTTGCCGGACGCGCGATACACTCCATCGGAGACCTATACTCCGGGTATGACAAATTCCAACTAACCGTGGAGAGCCAGGATATCACTACAATACGAATATCGATAGGATTAGTCTGGATGTGTATGCTACCACAAGGAGTGACGAACTCGGTCGTACATATGATGAATGTGATGAACAAGGTGTTCCGAGACTGCATTCCGAAGATAACGATGTCGTTCTTTGATGACATTCTGATGAAAGGATGTGCAGTGGAAGAAAAGAATGAGACTAAGGATGATTAGGGATGCGGAAAGTTCGTAGTCGACCATATTCACGACTGTGAGAAAGTGCTACAAAGGTTAGACGATGTGCACTTAACACTCTCCGGAGAGAAATCGGCATTCAGACAAGAAGAGATATTGGTAGTCGTACATCTATGTGGGCCCTACGACCGAAGACCATCACCAGTCAAGATCAATGTGATTCAACCTATGAAAGAAATATGCGAGTCAGAATCTGAAGTCTGTGGATTTGTTGGTGCGTGTGCATTTTATCACATATGGATTCCGTACTATGCACACATTACAGACCCACTCTATCACTTGTTGCGGAAGGGTAAGAAGTTCGAATGGAGACTGGAACATACCAAAGCCATAAGAAGCTCAAGAAAACACTACGGAGGGTTGAAGCACTTAAGAAGCCAAACTATGACCAACCGATCATAGTGACGGTTGATACAAGTCCAACCGGGATTGGATGGGTCATCAACCAAGTCGACTCGGATGGTTCACAATACCCGATTCAATTCGGACCAAAGGTTCTCAACGAAAGGAAACACGGATATGCACAAGTTAAAAGAGAATTATGGGGAGTCGTGTCAGCAATAATATCAGATCCATATTATTTGATTGGAGCCGAAGTAGTGATCGAAACGGATTGTCTTCCGATACTCGGGATGATGCGATGTTGCACAGAACCAGATGACATGGCTATGCTAAAATGGATTGCATATGTAAAGTCACTTAATCTGGAGGTTTGTTACATCTCGAGAAAAGACAACGCGGTAGCGGATATGTTATCAAGGGCCTGGTTCGAAGATGATAGTCGGATAATGAAGAAGTTTTCGAAGACTACTTTACTTTTGAGCACATATGTCGGGTGAACATGATTCAAGGGTTCCAGGAAGACGAATATGAGGGAGAAAGCTTACTGATTGGGAAAGTGCTACAAGAAATCGAGGAATCATCAGACAATAAAGAAAAGAGAGCCAAGATCCGAAGGAAGAAACGACAAGTCCAGAAGTTCTTCTTGAACAATAGACTAATTTGGAGGGAGCCGAAAAGACCGGATGGTATGCCACTCCGGGTAGTCGGCACAAAGGAACAACAAAAACAAGTAATATCTGAATTTCACAAATCCGATTGGGCTGGACATCGGGGAACATGGTTAACATTTGCAAACAAAAATATTGGTGGAAGAATATCTACAAGGATGTAGCGGAGTTCACCGAAAGCTGCGAGAAATGTCAAATCTACTCTAGAATTCAACACCGGGACAAATTACATCTGACATTCTCACCGACAATCAACTTTAAATGGATGGTCAACATCATGGCCATGCCAACCGGGATCGGACAAAAGAAGTATCTGACAAACCACGTAGAAGGTCGGGCGCTACGGAGAAAAACATGTTCCACAATATGCCAATTTCTCCTGGAAGAAGTGTTCTGCAAGTATGGGTGCGTAGGACAAGTGATTGCGGATCGGGGAGAACTTGAGTCTGATAAAGCTAGGGAATTCTTCGCTAAACATGGAGTACAGTTGACACTAACCACGACATACAATCTAGAAGCAAACAGGAAGATCGAATGAGGACATAGTCCAATCGTAAAAGCACTTGCAAAAGCGTGCGACGGGAGGGTGAAGAATTGGCCGCAGATGCTTCTATATGCCCTATGGGCGGATCGCACAATGCATAGTTCCATGACCGGATATATGCCAATGGAACTTATGACCTAACAAGCTCCGGTAATGCCTACGGAAACCGCAATTGCAACATGGACAATGCTGCCATGGAAGGAAGAGATGAGTCGGGAAGAACTACTACCAATCCGGATACAACAGCTAGAAGGAAAAGCGGAAGACGTAGCGGATGTGGTGCACCGACAACAAGAAGCGTGATTTTGGAACAAACATCGATTCGATAAAAACCACCGACTTCGACCGCGGAAGATTGAAGAAGGGGATTGGGTGATAGTCTATGACAGTAGTCTGGATCATCAACAAAGCTCAATACAAAAATTTGCTAAAAGGTGGTTCGGACCATACGAAGTTCGAAAAGCATTCGACAACGGAACTTACCAGCTAAGTGAGCTAGATGGAACAATTCTTCAAGTGCCTATAGCAGGGAAGTGGGTGAAGATTTTCAAGAACCAAATTGACGTCGAACCCTACGTATTCTTAGACAAACCCGACACAAAGGAGCAATCAGATAACGATCACGAAGGTGCAGAAAGCGAGGAAAGCGAGCTCGATTTAATAATCGACATAGGGGAAGAGATAGAGGGTGCTTCAGATGAAGAAGAGTAACAAGTACTGGAAATTTCGGCACATACCTGAGGATGTGCAGATTCGGAGGCAGTGAGTGTTGTAGTGTACTTTGTACACTACATAAAATATGTGTGGAGTACCCCATTGACTAAGTATAAAGAAATAGGAGAAAATACTAAAACAATTATGTTACATGCATATGGCAAGATTTGAACCCCGTACCTCCATGTTAACAATTTCAAGCCTCACCATTGTCCTAACACATTATGATTATTAAAATTATAGTAAACTTTATCTCATATCAATATTCTAAATAACCATGATAGAAAAAGTTATTCATGCATACACACTTGAGTTAAATGAAAAAGGGTTTCTCCCACTTGAGTTAAAGGAAAAGCATGATAGGAAAAGTTAATCATGGACATGTAGTGTGCATGTACACTAGAGTTAGAAAAGGCATAATGCTTGCATGTGGTAAACTTAGTCTCTCCCATTACTATACAAGGGTGGGGAGTAAATTGTAATGGTTGTTGATTCTTGGATTTTTTATTACGATCTAAATATTGATTAATATAATAGTTGTTGAATTCACAAATTTTGATCTCTTTTCTCAATCTACTCTAATCTCTTCTAAACTATTTCATTTTACTAAGTCTATGATTTTAAA
Source organism: Azolla caroliniana (assembly GCF_043228905.1). Taxonomy (NCBI): domain Eukaryota; kingdom Viridiplantae; phylum Streptophyta; class Polypodiopsida; order Salviniales; family Salviniaceae; genus Azolla; species Azolla caroliniana. The sequence continues at coordinate 9,041,675 of NW_028230447.1, forward strand.
TATGAAGTTAAACTAATTCACTATATTCGTGGGATTCATGAATTTCTATCTCTTTCTTCAATCTATTCATATTCTTATCTTCCTTAGAATTCTCCTCCTCCTAGTCCAAAACCCCAGTGGTTCCCACCCGACTCACGCAACGATCTGGCGCCCAAAGACATGACACCAGATCGTAATCTAGAACGAAGGACCAGATCAGTCTCCGGAACCAAGAACCGGATCGATATCCTGAATAGGGAGCTAAATCGGTATTTGGATTAGTGCGAACTGTTAGGTCATTAGATGCCTACGGTCCTAGCCTATTAGATATGCATATTTTTGGGAGTGTGTCATAGCTTAGTACGAGCATTGAAGTACTCGTCAGTACTTTTGTCAGTCCTTTTAAGGACTTGTATAAAAGTGCTCACAAAGCACATTGTATGTACAGATTATTGAGTATTTTTGAAATAGAGTTTTTTGTGTGTTCTGCTCTCTCTGTCTCTCCCTCGTACTTTGTGTGTGTGTGTGTGTGTGTGTGTGTGTGTGTGTGTTTCAAGCTTTCAATTAAACCTTCATTCTATTTTATGTTGCTATATGGCTGAACCGGTTGTGTCTACCAGCTTCTGCACGCTATTTTTACAATCCCCTTCCGAATATTCTCATGTGAGGCTCATCAAATCTTGAAAGAATCATCTACCAAAGCTCGTGCTACCAACTACCCCCCTTAGATGGAAGGTGTAGGCCCACAATGTCACCATTACTCCACAGTCAGTTTGATGTGATGCAGGATGTTAGGACACATATGATGAGACTTGAAAACTACGCATATTTTCCCCTAAACAAGTTTGAGAGTTTGAATATCATTCGTTTATTGATACAATGCTCTCTACCTTTGATCACAATTGATTATGCTTTCAACACATCTTCAACCCAACCTAGTCCTTGCACTAACTTTTCTCACAATCAAAATGTGTATTCTCATATGCAATTAGTAAACTTCTTGAACATCAATGACACTACTCACTTTCACATGCACAATACTCTCTACCTATGATCATAATTGATTATGCTTTCTACACATCTTCGACCCAACCCAATCCTTGCACGAATTTCACTCATCATTAGAATGCATATTCTAAAATGCAATAAGTAAACTTCTTGAACAAAAAGAGTCACTACTCACTTTCACACGTATTATGTGAAAACTTTTTTTGTTATCTCATAGGTGATATTTGACCTCCGAAGAAAATAATAAAATCTCTTTCACACATTCAAGTCATTATTATACCTCTTGAGTTCTACTCTCTTTATTAATTTGAAAAGTTAGTAAAGCAAAGGGTATGATTTTTGTTAATTCTTTCTCTTTATCACATTCCCATCAATCATAAGTATCAAATAAGTCATCCAAATCCCTTTCACCTCTTGCATTGAGTTCATCTTAACTTTCTTCCGTCTTTGTTGAGTAAAAAGTGTTTCTTATTTAATGCTTAGTACTCACATCTCTTAGGCTCTATAAGACTTTAGTGCTCGATCCCCACCTCCCTAATATGTAATGTAACTCTTACCGCAGGTCACATAGATAAGCACTCTCTTAACCTTAAACATTATGTTATTTATTGGTTCACACACACACACACACACACACATTTAAACTTGTGCCATAAAGTGACAATTTCAAGCAGATTTGGTATGATCATTCTAGCATTGCAATACATGGTAATATGTCACTAGTTAGCAAATCAAATATCTTGCCATCAACTAATGCTCAAATAAAAAATATTGTTCTAAGCATGGCCCAATGCCCTAACCATAGAGGTTTAGCAATGCACCAAACCTAATTGCATAGGGGTGGATATGTAGCATAACTAAATACACACTCAACATAGTGCTTGGATAGCAACTATATTTAGCTTGGATAGTTAAATATAGATATGATCTATATCATATGGTTGGGTGGTGATTGGGCGTTACAATCTCCTTTCTCTATCTAAGGATCTTATTGTTGGGCAATGACAAGATACTTGTCCTAGTGGAGTTAGGTTTCCCCAACCATGCTTGTCACACTAACTTATTAGCCAATTACAAGTGTGAATTGACTCTGTTATTGACTAATTTTAGATGTTAAGAGCTATATCGCATTGAATGGCTATTAGGGCACCACATTCTCTTCCCTTTCAGGAATTTTATGGTACATCTTGAATATGATAGGGAAATACTTTCATATAAAGTTCTCAATGGAAATTGCTTGCTAATTGCGCAAACTTCTATAATTTACCTTATTTTCAAATTCTCCCTCTCTTTCTTTTATTGTAATTAGCTTACCTTAGTAGTAAGTAATTTATAGTACTAGCACTACATCTTGGGTTCAACACCCAATTTTCTCACCTCTCTATTACTCCATAGATATCTCTTATTTCACTAGATGCCACTATGGAATGTAAGGGTTGAACCCCTACATTCTCTCTCTCTCTCTCTCTCTCTCTCTCTCTCTCTCTCTCTCTCTCTCTCTCTCTCTGTGTTAATGGAGTAGAAGTATGGGGTGACACCATCTCTCTTAATGTATGGAATGAGATTGAAACAAATCAAAATATGTTTTCAAAGAGGCAATTAGGAATTAAATGCACTATCTCTTACCAGGTTATGCTCTTGGAAATAGGTGTTTAACCCATAGAAATATTGGCACTCCAAAGAGTATATAAATACATTACAAAAGTCAAGAATATGTCGAATCATCGATTACCACATCTTGCTTGGAATGTTGGATGTAAGCCACAAAAGAATCATAAGAGTAAGATTCTCTCATCCGATTGGGTTGTTGACATAAGAAAATGGTTTAGACGATGGGGTGTGGATGATCTTTTAGAGCTTTCGGGTGATGCTATGCATTATGTAATGATTGACGAAAGGTTGGTGGAATCATTAAGGATGAAGTGGGAAGATTCTAAGAGGACAAAGCTAGAATACTACATTGCAAATGACAACCTTGAATGTTGGTCTCAATATAATGTAAGAATGCCTATTGATCGTATCCAACCTTATCTCATTACCAATATGAGTAGTAATGCTCGTAGAGCCCTTATACTACTTCACACTCGATCTCACAAGTTAGGCATTGAAGTTGCATCATGGTATCAAAATGTAATGAATTTGAAGACATGTAGAGTATGCAATGAAGGCATGGTAGAGGATCAATGTCACTTTCTCTTCACATGCTCAATATATAGTGTAATTTGTTCAAGATACGTTGACATACTAAGAGCAAGTGATAACTTAAGTGCCATAGTTAAGACACCGCCTAGAAGGTTAAGCTCATGTGTATGCTTTATTCGCACATAAAGACTTTGTGCTTCAATGTATGAATTCCCCTTCTTAGGAAGGAAACACATATCAAGAACACGTGTATACTCTGGTCCCATAGGTCAAATTGGGCCTCTTTATGGATGATAAAAATTCTAATTCTAATTCTAATTCTAATTCTCTCTCTCTCTCTCTCTCTCTCTCTCTCTCTCTCTCTCTCTCTCTCTCTCTCTAGCACATACCTAAATATCATAATGCTCCCATCAAGAACCATGTTTGAATCTAAATATTATTAGTGTAGCCACATTCATGCACAAGTTTGAATTCCAACCGTTTAGTCTTCAACCATTTATTTGGCGCACAAAGGCTTAGCCTAATCATTCAAATGTAAGAATAATGTAATAACATACAAAATACAATGGATAACTTGAATCAATTGACTAATCGAGGCTAGAAGTGGGCTGGGCCCAAAAAGAAATTAGGTAGAACACAACCCCACAACCTTGAATTTGATCCCACAATGTTATTCCACATATTTGAGAACCATTCATATAATTGCAAGTGGGTAGACAATTATCTCACATCATATCAGCCATGCATTCAACCAATATAGTTTCACATCAATGTCAGTTGAACCTCCAGCTAGCACACAAACTCCCATCGTGAATGTTTTCCTTGCATGTTCAAGAACCATATTTAATCATTAGAAATAAGTACACAATGATTTTAGCTCATTTCTTGGTATGTCTTCTCCACACCAATATGGTAGCAAAATGAAAAGATGTCAATGCTAGTGGACATATAACACTTATTCTCAGTGTATCTCTTGACATGTTGGTTATTTGTTACTTTGGAAGGTTAGGTCACTAACAATATCTTGGGTATGTACATGCTTCAATCTAAAACAAGGGGGATGTATCCCACTTTCCAATTATTGACTACTTTTTGCATAGACAACCAAATTAATCACCTCACCTCATACAAAATATGATACAACCGTACACCCTAGGTTGTGTAATGGTGCATGATCATCAACCCATATGCCCAGGTTTTTTATATTGATTGTGGATGTGGAGTACTTTTCCGACCTACTTGATCATCTTATTACCACATGATGAATGTTGACATGGTAAATGAACTATGATCAATGTTATGTTGATAGAGAAAGGCGATTCCATGCACACTAGTAGTTTTTGCACCAACTTTACGTCTTATTGGCATGTTTGAATATAATTAAAAAAGAATAGCGGATGCAAAAGTTCGTGCACAAAGAACATAGTCGGCTGAACTAGACACCTGTAGACAGTTAGGTATACATGAGATGGAGAATGCACAGTATGAGAGAGTAAACAACAAAAACTTAATTCAAAATAATAATTCTCTATACATCAAAATGTGCTCGGTGAGTACTTTTATACATTGCGTTTGACATAGGCTAACTCAAGTCAAGTACTTAATGAGCATCTGACACTAACTGCCTATAATATTCCTATTACTAAGAATAGGAATATAGGCCCTAACAACCTGTCGACCTCCACCTTCTTTGGCCAACTCTACTGAGCCAATCCGACTATCGACTTCTTCAGCTGAATCGGCCTTTGGGCCTTTAGCAAGTTTGGCTCATGTTGAGCTTGTCACTCAACAATCCCCCTCAAGCTCAACTTGAGGTTGCCATTGTCTCTAGTCGGTCCTCCACTCCGCTTCTCCTGGCTTTATGCCTCCTAGCTCGTACTCCATGACCCGTCCGGTCGGCTTGTCTACTCATAAGGCCTTTCATGGCCTTCTCCTTGCCTCTACGGATTTGGCACCCTTCGACCCGTCGGCTCCTCCGTGTCCATTCAACTTCCACATGATTTGGTTCATTTGAATCATCTCTCTTGTCCGAATAAGTTGTCTCTTATTCGCTCTTTAGTTCAACCGTTAGCTCTAACGGCTCTATTCTTCTCAGCTCTCCCCTTGTGTTCGGTTGGCTCTAGCTCGTCCGATCCATTGTTCTCGTCCGATCTCTTATTGTCGGCAGGTCCACCATCTGTTCTCCTAGCCCTTTCAATTGTCCCCTCCTCAACTCTCCCCCTCGATTTCGGCACATTGAGGTGTTGTAACCCAAGCATGACCAAGAATTGCCACAACTTATCAAGACCTAGAGGTTGTCATGAAAACATACATTTTGGCTTACAAGGAATCAAACCCACAACTTCTTGGTCTAAGTTAAACCTTTAACCATTATAATAACATATATGATGTATACTCATAATAATTATATTATGAGTTATTACAAGATATTTAGAATAATCTAGAACATTCTAGAATACTCCATAGCGACCTATAAATAGGGGTCCATACATTCATCACAACTCATTCGGTTCAACACCAATCTTTAGCCCCTTAGACTACGTTTGTAACCCTTGTTCTCTTATAATATAAACTCATTTGCATTTCTAGTCTTCTCTCTCTCTCTCTATGCATTTGAGAACACATGCAATCTTGGAGATATTAAGTGTTGGGTTCTCAAGAAATATCTTTTCGACACTTTGGTGACACCGGTTCTTCTCTATGGGGTGGAAGTATGGGGCAGCGGTAGCATCCCTAAATCTGTGGAAAGAGTTTGAAAATGTCCAAAAACATTTTCTTACAAAGTTTCTACAAGTTAAGAAACAAACTCCCTACACCCTCCTCCTCCTTGAGACAGGATCGCTTCCCGTTGAGATCATGGCCATGGAAAGGGTTGTTGAATACATGCTTAAGGTTCAAAAAAGTCCCACACATCGACTTCCTAGAATTGCATGGGAAGCAAGCAAAGAGATCCAAAAGACGCATAAAAGCAAAATTTTGTGTGATGGTTGGAAGCAAGATATAGAAAAATGGTTTGGTAGATGGGATGCGAGACACTTGCTTCATGATGCATCATTAGACTCCTCTGTAAATGAGGCCTTTTTGCAACACCAATGTATCATGACATGGGACAAATGTGGAGGCTCACTCTTCACACATTCTACTACACATGTTGCACCTAACTACAAAACCATATTCTTTGCGGAACGGGGAAATCGTACACCTCGATACATGTTAGAGCCCATACCGTTATCTGCCATTCGAACCATTGCTTCCATGCGACTTAGCTCACATGCATTGCGATGTGAGACAAGGCATTGGGGCACAAGTGATGAGAGTGGTCGGCTATGCATAATTTGCCCTAAACAAGTTCGCGAGTCTGAGTATCACACTTTGATACAATGCTTTGCCTTTGATCATATTCGACCATGCTTTCCACATCTCTTCGGTCGCACTCAATCCTTGCATGAATTCCTCTCACAACCACGATGTGCACTCTCGATTGCAACATTCATTGGTAAAGTTCTTGAACATCAAGAGTCACTACTCTCTCTCTCTCTCTCTCTCTCTCTCTCTCCCTCTCCCTCTCCCGCTCCCTCTCCCTCTCCCTCTCTACATTCTATCTTCATCTTTTTTCTACTTTCTCTCTCTCTCTCTCTCTCTCTCTCTCTTGCTCACAAGTCACAACAGTTTGAACCAAATATCTTTCTTTTTTTATTTCTTCCTCTTCCAAGAACCCGAGCAAGCTTTTTTCTTTCTTTTTCTTTTTCCCTCCCCTCATAAGTCATGGAGTCCGTTAACAAGGAGGAATATATGTGTTTCCTTTCTGAGCTCGACATGCTCACGAATAAGTTTATGGCATTAGAGCAAGAAAATCAAAGGCTACTTGGGTACCTACAACACGTAAGTACCAAGAAAGCTCATCAATATGAAGAGTTATCACAACTGATTCACCAACTCGAGACATTTCGAGAACAGGTGACGAGGGTTGAGAACTCCCCTAGAGAACCAAATATTAGTCTCCTTACCATGTTTGATGTACAAGATCTCTGTTTCAAGGTTTTCTGAATCAAGTACGTTTGGTGATTTAGCTACATCCCAATCGGTACCCAACTAAAGTTGCTCGTGTGGGATTAGTAGGAACCTTGCTGTGGTACAACATTAGCATGGTTTGCACCCCTTCTTGAGAAGAAATCACCGTTGTCAAAGGATTTTGAGGCATTCGTTAAGGAGTTTCAAGCTAGTTTTGGAGACACTGATAGCACTAGGACGGCAACGAACAAGATTCGCAGACTCCGACAAGGAGATCATCCCACTTTGGCTTACGCAGCAGATTTCCGTCTCTTGGCATGCGACATCTCTTGGGATGAGGCAGCCTTAATGGATCAATTCTGTCAAGGTTTGCATAACGATGTCAAATATCTTCTTCTTACTTTCCACGAAGATTCGAAGTCTCTTACAGAGACAATTAGTCGAGTTGTGTGATGTGATAATCGTCTATTTGAGTGACATTCTGAGCGTCAACAAATGTTACATCACCAACCGGAACAAAATAGGAGCCATTTGGTTGGACCATCTAAGATATGTGGAGTCAATTCCTAGTCGTGGTTTCATTTCATCAAATCAAGTTAGTAGAGTTTTTTCTGCACAAGTTAAGCTTAACACATCTACATGTCATCGAGTCATAGCCTCTGCCCTCCTTGATTCCGGTGCCAACCCTTGTTTCATGGATTGTGAGTTTGCATTGACACAAAACATCCTCGTGATAAGCTCCCAAACCCAGTAGCCATAGGAGTCATCGATGGCCACCCTATAGCCTCAGGTGGTATAGTCAAAGAGTCTGAGCCAATTCGTGTAGTTCTTGGTGATTTGGCAAGCATAATATCTTTCAATATTATTCATAGTCCAAAACACCCGCTAGTTCTAGGTCTCCCTTGGTTTGAACTACATAACCCGAAGATTGATTGGATAAAAAGAACAATTGAGGAGTCTTAGAAAAAAAGAACAGAACTTGCATCCCTCAAATCTCCGATATTAGATACTGGATCGCATAAGATATCAACCATCTCTCTATGTCAGTTACGTAAGGAAGGGGTGAACAAGGACATATTTGTATTCACAATATTAGCAACTCCATCATCCATCTTATAGAAGTCGGGCATCCAACTACCAGAGAAATACAAAGAGTTCTTAGATGTCTTTGATAAGGTGAAGGCCAATACATTTCCAGACCATCGGCCATACGACGACCCTATCGAATTGCAACCAAGGAAAGAACCTCCATGGGGGGCAATTTATAATCTCTCACCTGTAGTACTAGAGACTCTTCAAGAATATATCGACGAGAATTTGACAAACGGATTCATCTAGCATTCCACATCCCCTGTCGGTGCCTCATCTTCTTTGTTAAGAAAAAAATGGGTCTCTTCGGTTGGTCGTGGATTATCGAGGGTTAAATAAAGTGATCATCCGAAATAGATATGCGCAACCATTAATCTCAAACCTTTTGGAACATCTTAGTGGAGCAAAATATTTCACGAAGTTGAACCTTCATGGTGCATTTAATCTAGTTCAAATTCGTCTGGGGATGAATGGAAGACTACTTTTCGCACTCGTTATGGACATTTTGAGTATACCATAATGCCATTTGGTCTCACGAATGCACCTATAGTTTTCAGCATATGGCGAATGTTACGGGCATGACCATATAATATCCCGTGGTGAGAATGTACTATAGTATTCTATACACGTGGATAAACTGTGAGGGTTAAACGAGAGTGTAAAGAAGGGGAGGATTACTTTTAATCCTCGGGATTGAGACAACCCATTAGGCCAAGTGTGAACTTGCCTGGGGGTCTTGGATCTGGCTATAAATATGAGGCCTAGCTAACCTCACTTCATGATCTCTTGATTACGTCAAGACTCTGTTCTTGTGGTGGGTCAACTCTTGTAGTGAGCTCACCAACACCAGGTACGACTCGACGCCACGGCAGTGGTATAGGACACCAATCAAGGCTGGAGTCCGTCTCGATCCCTTCGCTCGGGGGTGATTGGGTGGATCGGCACCCTTCTTTCTCTCTCTCCTTTCTAATAATCTATCTTTGTTATCCTTATCATATGCTTACTTTAGATATAAGCTCTAACAATTGGTATCAAAGCTTTTGTACTAATGTTTCTTTTGTTGATTGTTTTGTTTTCTTCTTGATGGATGGTGATCAATCCATATGCAGTCGACCTTGATCCAGATAATGATCAACAAAGGAACTTCGGTAACTCTTTCTTTTTTTTCTATTCTTTCTTCTCCCAATCTAATCATGTGTCTTTTTTTTATTGATTCAATGATGTTGTAGTGGTAATGGATTGGTTGTATAAAACGTATACATGTGTATGAGATCAATACCTCATTTGACATATATTTGATATGTGATTCGTGTCATATGCGTACTAGGTTAATACCTCAATTGCATATTATGTTCACATACATATATTACGTATGCGTATGAGGTGAATACCTCGATTTCGATGTAAATGATATGTGATTGATGTCATATGCGTAAGAGGTCAATTGTGTATTACATTCACCCTTATTTTTGGATGTTTCGTGAGAGTAGAGGCTATATGCCTCAATTACGTGTCTTGATTTCATCATTTATTGGCTATTTTATGTTACAATTTTTTTTAATTTACGCATGTGTGGTCACGTGTATACGTATTTGATCGTATACATGTGATAAACATACATATGTGTATATTAGTTATCAATGGGCATGGTTCGGTTTCGGTTCGGTTTCAAGGCAAAGAAATCAAACCGAACTGAAACCGAACTGTTTATTTAAAACAAAACCAAACCAAACTGTTTAAGAACTCTCAGTATTTAAACCAAACCATTTAAGAAAATTTTCAAACCAAACCGTTTAGGGAAAAGTTGAAACCAAACCGAACCATTTAATAAAAAAATTAAACCTTACCACTTAAGTCAAACTAATTAAACATCTAAATAAACAAAAATACATTAAATTAAACAAGAATTTAAGTTAAATTTGTTAAATCAATAAAAGAAAATTTAAATGAACCATTAAATTAAATAAACATTTATGTTAAATTAATTAAATCAATAAACTATTAAGGTAAAAAAAAAGTAAACCAAAAACCTATAAACCTTTAAACCAAACCTATAAACTCGAGTTTTAGAACCAAAAACGAACCATTTATCGAAAATCCAATCCAAACCAAACCATTAAAAAATTTTGGAACCAATAAACCATTAAACCATGGTTTAAGAGTTTAGTTCGGTTTGAGCCGAAACCGTGCCCATTGCTAATATTAGTTATTACGGGATTTTGTATATCGAACATTGTCCTTTTCGGGGAAAGGATCTTGGTGGCCGTCGTCACATTTTTGTGAGAATGGCATAGTCACCATCCTTTTTTCAACAATTTTTTTTGTTGTCATCCCCGTTGGCCACTTCGATTTCGCTACACGTTATAATGAAACAATCATAGCCACAATGATGTTGAGAGCGTAGGGCTTGACCCACTTAATGTGAGGTCGCTCCTATGCCACACGCATCCAAAATCCCTCCCTCATTACATGGATACGATACCACCATGAGATCATCATTACGGAAGGCATTCATAATGGCATAACCATGTGATGGGCCATGTGGGCCTACTATGAAAAGAGGACTCATTTGGCTCTATCATTAGGTTGCACTTTGGTGTATGCCATCGTAATTATAAGACTTGAGGTTAGGTAACGTACCAACATAGTTTTGTAGGAAACGAGGGGGAAATAAGGACTCTCGACATATATGTATTCTTTAAAAAACATATATGGGCAAATGCCTTTACATATCTCTTATACGCATAAATATTGAACATTCAAAATTAGCAAATTGATTGGTTAGCTCAAACGTTTAATGCATTTGTTCTTGAGGTCTCGAGTTCAAATATGACCAAGACCATACCACATTGTTATATGACTATAACATATGTTTAGACTTTAGGTCTAATTGCACCTGGGGTCCTCATAATAGGACTTAAAGAGCCGAAACCACATATGTGGGCATAGAGACATAGTTTATTGTTAACATTTGTTCGTGCTTAAACTATTCATGACGCAAATAGTAATGGTTGAGCGTCGAGGAGCCGCCCTGAAATAATCGATATAGAGATCAGGGAAAGACATTCACTTGTCACCCCCATGGTTTTTAAAACACCTTTGTGTTACCATAGTAACATGATCTTGAACCTCACCTCATACGTCTAGAGGGGTATTGACGTGAGATCATGATATCGATTAATGTTTGCCCATGATATGTTTACATCACGACATAATGTTATGACTATTTGTCTGATCTTATCCTATTTCTTTGCCAAAAATTATCATTCAATGGCTCATAATAACGACATGATGGCATCCGCACAAGCGGAAAAAAATCAAGGAAATCCTCCTGGACCAATCCCCATTGAGTCGTATTTTTTACAAATACAAAATTTCCTTAATTCAACCTTGCATCAAATGAATGAACTTCGGGAATCTCATAGTGCTCTTGAGGCACGTGCCATTAGTTTAAAACGTGATACTAATAGACCCGATGAGCGTCAAGGTGAACCACCATTTGTCGTAAAGCCATTTATGGGAGAAAAAAAAGAAAGAACCGAAGAAGCAATCTACACGTGGCTAGGCCGATGGGAGTCTCATTTTGAGCTCTATCCCAAGCCAGATAGTACGAAGATTGCATATGTTGGTCGCGAACTAGGGGGTAAGGTCGTCGCCTGGCGTGGGCTCCACACTACGGGGAAATTACCCGATACCTGGGCAAACTTTGGGATCGCGATTGTAAGTGATAACATCCTTTTTGTGTATTCTACAAAAAGAAGGGTCATACAAAAGAGCAATGTCGAAAGCTCCAACGGAAAGAGCACGATAGCAAAACAAAAGCTGCAAACCATAAAGGTCAGATTCCTAATGTCCTTCAGGTCTACACACATCATTTAAGTAATTGTAAATGTTCTTTCCCGCGGCGATTGTAAGCGACAACATCCTTTTTGCGTATTCTACAAAAAGAAGGGTCATACAAAAGAGCAATGTCGAAAGCTCCAACAGAAAGAGCACGACAGCAAAACAAAAGTTGCAAACCATAAAGGTCTGATTCCTAATGTCCTTCAGGTCTACACACATCATTTAAGTAATTGTAAATGTTCTTTCCCTCACTATGTATTGGGACCCGATGATTTACTTCGTGCAAACGGGTATATCAATGAATCTCCTATACAATTTTTATTTGATTTGGGAAGCTCACATAACTTTGTGAATGATCGTTTGGTTCAGATATGGGGAATTCAACCCATCATAAGTTATCACAACTATAAGGTGCACTTGGCTTATGGAAGAGTAAAATACATCAACAGGGCAATTCATTCATTAGGAATTTCTATTGATACTTATATAGAGGAAGTAGACTTCCATGTAATGAAGCTTTGTACCACTGATGTAATATTGGGTTATCCCTGGTTTTTTAATAAAAACTCTTCTTTATCTATTGATTGGGTTCACCATTCCATTACCTTTGTATTGAACGATTGTACTCGTTTTATTCAAAGTGTAAATAAACAATCTCTTTCCATTGTTTTCTCTCCATCAATATCTGAGTTGTCTTGTTCTTCTTTATTTTATTATGTACTTGATCCGAACATTCACATCTATAATATCGATAATGTCTCGGGTCAATTATCATATTTTGAACAACAATAACTCGATGAAATCTTTAATGATTTTCGCGATGTTTTTCCGAGTGAACTACCACATGGGTTACCTCCTAGACGTAAAATAGATCATCATATAGATATTGTACCTGGTGTTGCTCCATTAAGTGTACCTCCTTATCATTTAAGTCGATCCGAAGAGGATGAGGTATCTAAGCAACTCAACGACTATTTACGAATGGATTCTATACGTTATAGTAAATCTCCATGGGGTGTGCCCGTTCTCTTGGTAAAAAAGAAAGAGGGCACATGGCATATATGTGTATTAATTACCGACGCTTGAATAAAGTGACAATCAAGAATTCATATCCATTGCCCCGGGCTGACGATCTAATTGATCGTCTCTAGGGAGCTCGGTATTTTACGAAACTTGATCTCAGTACAGGCTACCACTAAATTCATATAAGTGAGGAAGATATTCGTAAAACGGCATTTCGTACGCACTATGGCCATTATGAGTTTTTGGTTATGGCTTTCGGTTTGACCAATGCTTCGGCCACATGTCAACAAGAAATAACTAACATTTTCCGAGAACAACTTGGAAATTTTGTCGTTATTTTCTTGGATGATATTCTAGTTTATAGTCATACATTAGAAGAACATACCAAACATGTTCGCTTCGTTTTACAAACATTGCGCGACAAACAGTTTTACGCGAAGATCTCAAAATGCGAGTTCTTCAAGAAATCAATTACTTATCTTGGACATCTCATAACCGAACGAGGAGTTGAAATTGATTTTTCTCGCATCAAGAAAGTCAAACTTTGGCCCACTCTTCGGAATATTTGAGAAGTTCGATCATTCCTTGGTTTTGTCAGGTTTTTGCAAAATCTCTTCGTAATTACTCCCAATTGACGACACCGTTTACTGATCTTCTCAATGGTCAAACATGTAAGTCTAAAAAACCTATTCTGTGGAATGTTGCCCTAGACCTCGCCTTTAAGGAACTCAAGGACCTGGTGTGTCAGGCTCCTTCGCTTCTTTTACTTGATCCTTCAAAAACTTTTCCGATTGAAACCGACGCAAGTGATTATGCTATAGGTGTCGTCCTATATCAAGATGGTAAACTAATAGCATTTGAGAGTAAGAAACTTGATTTTGCTCAATCTTGGTATACCGTTGTCGCATGGCGCGTGACACACGTGCCAAACGTCGAGATGTGCGTGTCACAAGCCCGGACAAGCACCGAGCCTCTATCCGCTAGTGGTTATGGATGATGGATGATGGGCGGCTGAAGTGATGCACTAATGTCGTTAGAGTGAGAGAGAGAGAAAAATAATAATAATAAATTGAGGAGGTTTTTAAGATAGATAGATAGATAAACACATATCACCAATAAGATAACTAAGTTTTCTTATTATTAATTTTCGATTTGATACATAGATTGTTTGATTCATCCATTGATTGATCCCCCCCCATTACACAAGCCTTACAAGGGTTTTTATAGGTTTATCTATCCTTCTAACATGCACAAAACCATGGGCTTGAACCCATGGTTTTCAGGCACACGGTTTTCCTTGTGGCATGCACAAAACCATAGGCTAAAACCATGGTTTTGTGTACACGGTTTTGTATGTTTTTTTTAAATTTAAAGCACTTAGTAGTAGGTTTAGTGGTAAGATAATTGCTTCTTATCTTAGAAGTGCAAGGTTCAAATCTTGCTTGCACCCTTCTATATGCACTTGAATGTCATCAGACCCTAGGCTAATTTTCATATTTATAATGTGTGTGTAGACACACTATTTCACAATTTCTCCCATTGGACATAGAACATCACGACACCGTGCAAGAAAAGGAATTATTTGTAGTTATTCATGCGCTCAAGACATGGCGCCATTATCTTTATGGAAATCAATTTATGGTAACTACAGCCCACGAGTCCTTCAAATATTTTTGTGACCAACAAGACCTTAACAGTCTCAAGCCACGATGGGAAGATCTCATCTAGGAATTTGATTTTTCCATACAATATTGTAAAGGTTCCATGAACACTGTTGTTGATGCACTAAGTCCCATTCGTGAAGTTAACATGCTTAGCTTCACTGAAATAACATCAAATCTTTAATAATGATCACCTTTGAGGAAAGTATCCTGATGATAGTTATTTTGCGAAATATTGGGCAAGAGTTGAGTCTGGAACAGACACCACCACATCCTCGAGGGAATACTTCCACATTGTTAACGGTATGCTCTACCTTAATGGGAAGGTTTGTGTTCCAGATTTGCTTCAAGTCAAAAAGAGAATTCTTTTTTAATGCCATGATGCACCCTCAGCAGGGCACCCTAGAATACATCGTACACTAATTCTCATCCCCACTCAATTCTATCGGCCTAAGATGTGTCCGGACATACATAGTTATGTGACTAAATGTCACCAGTATCAGGTTAATAAAGCCGAGCGACTTAAAGCCGTAGGACTTTTACATCCCTTGGACATTCCTAATAATAAGTGGGAAAGTATATCCATGGATTTTATTGTTAGCCTTCCTCGCACCCAAAAAGTTCATGATGTCATCTGGGTTGTGGTTGATAGACTAACTAAAATGGCTAGGTTCATTGCGACAAAAACCACGGTAACAGCTCTTGAATTGGCTTACCAATTCGTTGACGAGTTATTTCATTTTTATGGGTTACCGATGGATATCGCGAGTGATCGAGATCCAAAGTTTACTAGCGACTTTTGGACGCAAGTCTTTAAGAAGTTAGAAACTACATTGAGCATGAGCTCCACAGATCATCCTCAATCCGATGGACAAACAGAACGAGTAAATCAAATTATTGAGGACATGCTCCGTGCATATGCTGGTACAAAACCAACAAAATGGGAACGTTATCTCCCAATTTTGGAGTTTGCTTATAACAACTTCAAACATAGATCGACGGGATATAGTCCTTTTATGCTGATGTATGGTTTTCAGCCACGAGCCCCGATTGATGTTAATATACATCATGATGAGTTGCGAAGTATGCAAAACTTTCTCATCAAGATATGTTGCATATTGCACGAGATAATAGAAAAACATCTCTAGATAGAGCGTGTTTTATATGCCGATCATAATGGGCAACCTCGTGTAGTCAACCCTAGATGGAAGGTATTTTTACGTATACCTCACAATTCTAAGACATTGTCTACAGGTAAGTGCACTAAGTTGGCCCCACGGTTTTGTGGACCTTTTACAATCCTCAAACACATTGGTTCATCAACCTATCATCTCGCTCTTCCTTATGGCGCTAAAATCCATCTAGTTTTTCATGTAAGTCGGCTAAAAGAACTTCTTGGTTTTTGTAACAATACAGTGACAATTGAAACTCTAGTTACTTCTGAAGAAGTATCTTCTAAACCACATGTATCAGAAAGAATTCTCAATGTTAAAACAAAAAATTTGTGTCCTAAAATAATGCGAGAATTTAAAATTAAATGGATGGATAAGTCTATAAAAGATGTCACATGGGAACACGAAAATACTCTTAGAAATCACTTCCCTAACTTTCCATTGCAAGAGTGCAATGTTTTAAGAGGGGAAGACTATTACAGGCATGACCATATAATATCACATGGTGAGAATGTAACGTAGTATTCTATACACGTGGATAAAGTGTGAGGGTTAAACGAGAGTGTGAAGAAGGGGAGGATTACTTTTAATACTCAGGATTGAGATAACCCATTAGGCCAAGTGTGAACTTGCCTGGGGGACTTGGTTTGGCTATAAATATGAGGCCTAGCCACCCTCATTTCATGATCTCTTGACTACGTCAAGACTCTGTTCTTGTGGTGGGTCAACTCTTGTAGCAAGTGCGCCAGCACCAGGTACGACTCGACGCCATGGCGGTGGTATGGGATGCCAATCGAGGCTCGAGTCCGTCTCGATCCCTTTGCTTGGGGGTGGTCGGGTGGATCGGCACCCTTCTTTCTCTCTCTCCTTTCTTATAATCTATCTTTGTTATGCATATCATATGCTTACTTTAGATTTAAGCTCTAACATCGAATGATGTTTTTCAAGATTTTCTCGATATCTTCATTATAATTTACTTGGATGAGATTTTGATCTACTCGAAGACCCAAGACGAGCATGATACACATGTTTGTCAGGTACTACGTCGCCTACGAGAATATGGTCTCTACGCAAAATTAGAGAAGTGCAATTTCGGTCAAAATCAAGTGGAATTTTTGGGGTATGTTGTATCATCAGATGGTATCTCTATGGACCCCACAAAGATTCAAACAATTAGCAGACGCCCCTTTCAATGCGTGATGTGCAGTGTTTTCTCAGGTTTGCAAATTTTTACCGTAAATTTATTAAAAATTATTTTAACGTCAGGCTTCCGCTCTAGATAGAAAAACATCTCTAGATAGAGCGTGTTTTATATGCCGATCATAATGGGCAACCTCGTGTAGTCAACCCTAGATGGAAGGTATTTTTACGTATACCTCACAATTCTAAGACATTGTCTACAGGTAAGTGCACTAAGTTGGCCCCACGGTTTTGTGGACCTTTTACAATCCTCAAACACATTGGTTCATCAACCTATCATCTCGCTCTTCCTTATGGCGCTAAAATCCATCTAGTTTTTCATGTAAGTCGGCTAAAAGAACTTCTTGGTTTTTGTAACAATACAGTGACAATTGAAACTCTAGTTACTTCTGAAGAAGTATCTTCTAAACCACATGTATCAGAAAGAATTCTCAATGTTAAAACAAAAAATTTGTGTCCTAAAATAATGCGAGAATTTAAAATTAAATGGATGGATAAGTCTATAAAAGATGTCACATGGGAACACGAAAATACTCTTAGAAATCACTTCCCTAACTTTCCATTGCAAGAGTGCAATGTTTTAAGAGGGGAAGACTATTACAGGCATGACCATATAATATCACATGGTGAGAATGTAACGTAGTATTCTATACACGTGGATAAAGTGTGAGGGTTAAACGAGAGTGTGAAGAAGGGGAGGATTACTTTTAATACTCAGGATTGAGATAACCCATTAGGCCAAGTGTGAACTTGCCTGGGGGACTTGGTTTGGCTATAAATATGAGGCCTAGCCACCCTCATTTCATGATCTCTTGACTACGTCAAGACTCTGTTCTTGTGGTGGGTCAACTCTTGTAGCAAGTGCGCCAGCACCAGGTACGACTCGACGCCATGGCGGTGGTATGGGATGCCAATCGAGGCTCGAGTCCGTCTCGATCCCTTTGCTTGGGGGTGGTCGGGTGGATCGGCACCCTTCTTTCTCTCTCTCCTTTCTTATAATCTATCTTTGTTATGCATATCATATGCTTACTTTAGATTTAAGCTCTAACATCGAATGATGTTTTTCAAGATTTTCTCGATATCTTCATTATAATTTACTTGGATGAGATTTTGATCTACTCGAAGACCCAAGACGAGCATGATACACATGTTTGTCAGGTACTACGTCGCCTACGAGAATATGGTCTCTACGCAAAATTAGAGAAGTGCAATTTCGGTCAAAATCAAGTGGAATTTTTGGGGTATGTTGTATCATCAGATGGTATCTCTATGGACCCCACAAAGATTCAAACAATTAGCAGACGCCCCTTTCAATGCGTGATGTGCAGTGTTTTCTCAGGTTTGCAAATTTTTACCGTAAATTTATTAAAAATTATTTTAACGTCAGGCTTCCGCTCTAGATAGAAAAACATCTCTAGATAGAGCGTGTTTTATATGCCGATCATAATGGGCAACCTCGTGTAGTCAACCCTAGATGGAAGGTATTTTTACGTATACCTCACAATTCTAAGACATTGTCTACAGGTAAGTGCACTAAGTTGGCCCCACGGTTTTGTGGACCTTTTACAATCCTCAAACACATTGGTTCATCAACCTATCATCTCGCTCTTCCTTATGGCGCTAAAATCCATCTAGTTTTTCATGTAAGTCGGCTAAAAGAACTTCTTGGTTTTTGTAACAATACAGTGACAATTGAAACTCTAGTTACTTCTGAAGAAGTATCTTCTAAACCACATGTATCAGAAAGAATTCTCAATGTTAAAACAAAAAATTTGTGTCCTAAAATAATGCGAGAATTTAAAATTAAATGGATGGATAAGTCTATAAAAGATGTCACATGGGAACACGAAAATACTCTTAGAAATCACTTCCCTAACTTTCCATTGCAAGAGTGCAATGTTTTAAGAGGGGAAGACTATTACAGGCATGACCATATAATATCACATGGTGAGAATGTAACGTAGTATTCTATACACGTGGATAAAGTGTGAGGGTTAAACGAGAGTGTGAAGAAGGGGAGGATTACTTTTAATACTCAGGATTGAGATAACCCATTAGGCCAAGTGTGAACTTGCCTGGGGGACTTGGTTTGGCTATAAATATGAGGCCTAGCCACCCTCATTTCATGATCTCTTGACTACGTCAAGACTCTGTTCTTGTGGTGGGTCAACTCTTGTAGCAAGTGCGCCAGCACCAGGTACGACTCGACGCCATGGCGGTGGTATGGGATGCCAATCGAGGCTCGAGTCCGTCTCGATCCCTTTGCTTGGGGGTGGTCGGGTGGATCGGCACCCTTCTTTCTCTCTCTCCTTTCTTATAATCTATCTTTGTTATGCATATCATATGCTTACTTTAGATTTAAGCTCTAACATCGAATGATGTTTTTCAAGATTTTCTCGATATCTTCATTATAATTTACTTGGATGAGATTTTGATCTACTCGAAGACCCAAGACGAGCATGATACACATGTTTGTCAGGTACTACGTCGCCTACGAGAATATGGTCTCTACGCAAAATTAGAGAAGTGCAATTTCGGTCAAAATCAAGTGGAATTTTTGGGGTATGTTGTATCATCAGATGGTATCTCTATGGACCCCACAAAGATTCAAACAATTAGCAGACGCCCCTTTCAATGCGTGATGTGCAGTGTTTTCTCAGGTTTGCAAATTTTTACCGTAAATTTATTAAAAATTATTTTAACGTCAGGCTTCCGCTCTAGATAGAAAAACATCTCTAGATAGAGCGTGTTTTATATGCCGATCATAATGGGCAACCTCGTGTAGTCAACCCTAGATGGAAGGTATTTTTACGTATACCTCACAATTCTAAGACATTGTCTACAGGTAAGTGCACTAAGTTGGCCCCACGGTTTTGTGGACCTTTTACAATCCTCAAACACATTGGTTCATCAACCTATCATCTCGCTCTTCCTTATGGCGCTAAAATCCATCTAGTTTTTCATGTAAGTCGGCTAAAAGAACTTCTTGGTTTTTGTAACAATACAGTGACAATTGAAACTCTAGTTACTTCTGAAGAAGTATCTTCTAAACCACATGTATCAGAAAGAATTCTCAATGTTAAAACAAAAAATTTGTGTCCTAAAATAATGCGAGAATTTAAAATTAAATGGATGGATAAGTCTATAAAAGATGTCACATGGGAACACGAAAATACTCTTAGAAATCACTTCCCTAACTTTCCATTGCAAGAGTGCAATGTTTTAAGAGGGGAAGACTATTACAGGCATGACCATATAATATCACATGGTGAGAATGTAACGTAGTATTCTATACACGTGGATAAAGTGTGAGGGTTAAACGAGAGTGTGAAGAAGGGGAGGATTACTTTTAATACTCAGGATTGAGATAACCCATTAGGCCAAGTGTGAACTTGCCTGGGGGACTTGGTTTGGCTATAAATATGAGGCCTAGCCACCCTCATTTCATGATCTCTTGACTACGTCAAGACTCTGTTCTTGTGGTGGGTCAACTCTTGTAGCAAGTGCGCCAGCACCAGGTACGACTCGACGCCATGGCGGTGGTATGGGATGCCAATCGAGGCTCGAGTCCGTCTCGATCCCTTTGCTTGGGGGTGGTCGGGTGGATCGGCACCCTTCTTTCTCTCTCTCCTTTCTTATAATCTATCTTTGTTATGCATATCATATGCTTACTTTAGATTTAAGCTCTAACATCGAATGATGTTTTTCAAGATTTTCTCGATATCTTCATTATAATTTACTTGGATGAGATTTTGATCTACTCGAAGACCCAAGACGAGCATGATACACATGTTTGTCAGGTACTACGTCGCCTACGAGAATATGGTCTCTACGCAAAATTAGAGAAGTGCAATTTCGGTCAAAATCAAGTGGAATTTTTGGGGTATGTTGTATCATCAGATGGTATCTCTATGGACCCCACAAAGATTCAAACAATTAGCAGACGCCCCTTTCAATGCGTGATGTGCAGTGTTTTCTCAGGTTTGCAAATTTTTACCGTAAATTTATTAAAAATTATTTTAACGTCAGGCTTCCGCTCTAGATAGAAAAACATCTCTAGATAGAGCGTGTTTTATATGCCGATCATAATGGGCAACCTCGTGTAGTCAACCCTAGATGGAAGGTATTTTTACGTATACCTCACAATTCTAAGACATTGTCTACAGGTAAGTGCACTAAGTTGGCCCCACGGTTTTGTGGACCTTTTACAATCCTCAAACACATTGGTTCATCAAC
This sequence comes from Azolla caroliniana, assembly GCF_043228905.1. Taxonomy (NCBI): domain Eukaryota; kingdom Viridiplantae; phylum Streptophyta; class Polypodiopsida; order Salviniales; family Salviniaceae; genus Azolla; species Azolla caroliniana. The sequence goes on from NW_028230447.1 coordinate 9,063,039, forward strand.
CTATCATCTCGCTCTTCCTTATGGCGCTAAAATCCATCTAGTTTTTCATGTAAGTCGGCTAAAAGAACTTCTTGGTTTTTGTAACAATACAGTGACAATTGAAACTCTAGTTACTTCTGAAGAAGTATCTTCTAAACCACATGTATCAGAAAGAATTCTCAATGTTAAAACAAAAAATTTGTGTCCTAAAATAATGCGAGAATTTAAAATTAAATGGATGGATAAGTCTATAAAAGATGTCACATGGGAACACGAAAATACTCTTAGAAATCACTTCCCTAACTTTCCATTGCAAGAGTGCAATGTTTTAAGAGGGGAAGACTATTACAGGCATGACCATATAATATCACATGGTGAGAATGTAACGTAGTATTCTATACACGTGGATAAAGTGTGAGGGTTAAACGAGAGTGTGAAGAAGGGGAGGATTACTTTTAATACTCAGGATTGAGATAACCCATTAGGCCAAGTGTGAACTTGCCTGGGGGACTTGGTTTGGCTATAAATATGAGGCCTAGCCACCCTCATTTCATGATCTCTTGACTACGTCAAGACTCTGTTCTTGTGGTGGGTCAACTCTTGTAGCAAGTGCGCCAGCACCAGGTACGACTCGACGCCATGGCGGTGGTATGGGATGCCAATCGAGGCTCGAGTCCGTCTCGATCCCTTTGCTTGGGGGTGGTCGGGTGGATCGGCACCCTTCTTTCTCTCTCTCCTTTCTTATAATCTATCTTTGTTATGCATATCATATGCTTACTTTAGATTTAAGCTCTAACATCGAATGATGTTTTTCAAGATTTTCTCGATATCTTCATTATAATTTACTTGGATGAGATTTTGATCTACTCGAAGACCCAAGACGAGCATGATACACATGTTTGTCAGGTACTACGTCGCCTACGAGAATATGGTCTCTACGCAAAATTAGAGAAGTGCAATTTCGGTCAAAATCAAGTGGAATTTTTGGGGTATGTTGTATCATCAGATGGTATCTCTATGGACCCCACAAAGATTCAAACAATTAGCAGACGCCCCTTTCAATGCGTGATGTGCAGTGTTTTCTCAGGTTTGCAAATTTTTACCGTAAATTTATTAAAAATTATTTTAACGTCAGGCTTCCGCTCTAGATAGAAAAACATCTCTAGATAGAGCGTGTTTTATATGCCGATCATAATGGGCAACCTCGTGTAGTCAACCCTAGATGGAAGGTATTTTTACGTATACCTCACAATTCTAAGACATTGTCTACAGGTAAGTGCACTAAGTTGGCCCCACGGTTTTGTGGACCTTTTACAATCCTCAAACACATTGGTTCATCAACCTATCATCTCGCTCTTCCTTATGGCGCTAAAATCCATCTAGTTTTTCATGTAAGTCGGCTAAAAGAACTTCTTGGTTTTTGTAACAATACAGTGACAATTGAAACTCTAGTTACTTCTGAAGAAGTATCTTCTAAACCACATGTATCAGAAAGAATTCTCAATGTTAAAACAAAAAATTTGTGTCCTAAAATAATGCGAGAATTTAAAATTAAATGGATGGATAAGTCTATAAAAGATGTCACATGGGAACACGAAAATACTCTTAGAAATCACTTCCCTAACTTTCCATTGCAAGAGTGCAATGTTTTAAGAGGGGAAGACTATTACAGGCATGACCATATAATATCACATGGTGAGAATGTAACGTAGTATTCTATACACGTGGATAAAGTGTGAGGGTTAAACGAGAGTGTGAAGAAGGGGAGGATTACTTTTAATACTCAGGATTGAGATAACCCATTAGGCCAAGTGTGAACTTGCCTGGGGGACTTGGTTTGGCTATAAATATGAGGCCTAGCCACCCTCATTTCATGATCTCTTGACTACGTCAAGACTCTGTTCTTGTGGTGGGTCAACTCTTGTAGCAAGTGCGCCAGCACCAGGTACGACTCGACGCCATGGCGGTGGTATGGGATGCCAATCGAGGCTCGAGTCCGTCTCGATCCCTTTGCTTGGGGGTGGTCGGGTGGATCGGCACCCTTCTTTCTCTCTCTCCTTTCTTATAATCTATCTTTGTTATGCATATCATATGCTTACTTTAGATTTAAGCTCTAACATCGAATGATGTTTTTCAAGATTTTCTCGATATCTTCATTATAATTTACTTGGATGAGATTTTGATCTACTCGAAGACCCAAGACGAGCATGATACACATGTTTGTCAGGTACTACGTCGCCTACGAGAATATGGTCTCTACGCAAAATTAGAGAAGTGCAATTTCGGTCAAAATCAAGTGGAATTTTTGGGGTATGTTGTATCATCAGATGGTATCTCTATGGACCCCACAAAGATTCAAACAATTAGCAGACGCCCCTTTCAATGCGTGATGTGCAGTGTTTTCTCAGGTTTGCAAATTTTTACCGTAAATTTATTAAAAATTATTTTAACGTCAGGCTTCCGCTCTAGATAGAAAAACATCTCTAGATAGAGCGTGTTTTATATGCCGATCATAATGGGCAACCTCGTGTAGTCAACCCTAGATGGAAGGTATTTTTACGTATACCTCACAATTCTAAGACATTGTCTACAGGTAAGTGCACTAAGTTGGCCCCACGGTTTTGTGGACCTTTTACAATCCTCAAACACATTGGTTCATCAACCTATCATCTCGCTCTTCCTTATGGCGCTAAAATCCATCTAGTTTTTCATGTAAGTCGGCTAAAAGAACTTCTTGGTTTTTGTAACAATACAGTGACAATTGAAACTCTAGTTACTTCTGAAGAAGTATCTTCTAAACCACATGTATCAGAAAGAATTCTCAATGTTAAAACAAAAAATTTGTGTCCTAAAATAATGCGAGAATTTAAAATTAAATGGATGGATAAGTCTATAAAAGATGTCACATGGGAACACGAAAATACTCTTAGAAATCACTTCCCTAACTTTCCATTGCAAGAGTGCAATGTTTTAAGAGGGGAAGACTATTACAGGCATGACCATATAATATCACATGGTGAGAATGTAACGTAGTATTCTATACACGTGGATAAAGTGTGAGGGTTAAACGAGAGTGTGAAGAAGGGGAGGATTACTTTTAATACTCAGGATTGAGATAACCCATTAGGCCAAGTGTGAACTTGCCTGGGGGACTTGGTTTGGCTATAAATATGAGGCCTAGCCACCCTCATTTCATGATCTCTTGACTACGTCAAGACTCTGTTCTTGTGGTGGGTCAACTCTTGTAGCAAGTGCGCCAGCACCAGGTACGACTCGACGCCATGGCGGTGGTATGGGATGCCAATCGAGGCTCGAGTCCGTCTCGATCCCTTTGCTTGGGGGTGGTCGGGTGGATCGGCACCCTTCTTTCTCTCTCTCCTTTCTTATAATCTATCTTTGTTATGCATATCATATGCTTACTTTAGATTTAAGCTCTAACATCGAATGATGTTTTTCAAGATTTTCTCGATATCTTCATTATAATTTACTTGGATGAGATTTTGATCTACTCGAAGACCCAAGACGAGCATGATACACATGTTTGTCAGGTACTACGTCGCCTACGAGAATATGGTCTCTACGCAAAATTAGAGAAGTGCAATTTCGGTCAAAATCAAGTGGAATTTTTGGGGTATGTTGTATCATCAGATGGTATCTCTATGGACCCCACAAAGATTCAAACAATTAGCAGACGCCCCTTTCAATGCGTGATGTGCAGTGTTTTCTCAGGTTTGCAAATTTTTACCGTAAATTTATTAAAAATTATTTTAACGTCAGGCTTCCGCTCTAGATAGAAAAACATCTCTAGATAGAGCGTGTTTTATATGCCGATCATAATGGGCAACCTCGTGTAGTCAACCCTAGATGGAAGGTATTTTTACGTATACCTCACAATTCTAAGACATTGTCTACAGGTAAGTGCACTAAGTTGGCCCCACGGTTTTGTGGACCTTTTACAATCCTCAAACACATTGGTTCATCAACCTATCATCTCGCTCTTCCTTATGGCGCTAAAATCCATCTAGTTTTTCATGTAAGTCGGCTAAAAGAACTTCTTGGTTTTTGTAACAATACAGTGACAATTGAAACTCTAGTTACTTCTGAAGAAGTATCTTCTAAACCACATGTATCAGAAAGAATTCTCAATGTTAAAACAAAAAATTTGTGTCCTAAAATAATGCGAGAATTTAAAATTAAATGGATGGATAAGTCTATAAAAGATGTCACATGGGAACACGAAAATACTCTTAGAAATCACTTCCCTAACTTTCCATTGCAAGAGTGCAATGTTTTAAGAGGGGAAGACTATTACAGGCATGACCATATAATATCACATGGTGAGAATGTAACGTAGTATTCTATACACGTGGATAAAGTGTGAGGGTTAAACGAGAGTGTGAAGAAGGGGAGGATTACTTTTAATACTCAGGATTGAGATAACCCATTAGGCCAAGTGTGAACTTGCCTGGGGGACTTGGTTTGGCTATAAATATGAGGCCTAGCCACCCTCATTTCATGATCTCTTGACTACGTCAAGACTCTGTTCTTGTGGTGGGTCAACTCTTGTAGCAAGTGCGCCAGCACCAGGTACGACTCGACGCCATGGCGGTGGTATGGGATGCCAATCGAGGCTCGAGTCCGTCTCGATCCCTTTGCTTGGGGGTGGTCGGGTGGATCGGCACCCTTCTTTCTCTCTCTCCTTTCTTATAATCTATCTTTGTTATGCATATCATATGCTTACTTTAGATTTAAGCTCTAACATCGAATGATGTTTTTCAAGATTTTCTCGATATCTTCATTATAATTTACTTGGATGAGATTTTGATCTACTCGAAGACCCAAGACGAGCATGATACACATGTTTGTCAGGTACTACGTCGCCTACGAGAATATGGTCTCTACGCAAAATTAGAGAAGTGCAATTTCGGTCAAAATCAAGTGGAATTTTTGGGGTATGTTGTATCATCAGATGGTATCTCTATGGACCCCACAAAGATTCAAACAATTAGCAGACGCCCCTTTCAATGCGTGATGTGCAGTGTTTTCTCAGGTTTGCAAATTTTTACCGTAAATTTATTAAAAATTATTTTAACGTCAGGCTTCCGCTCACTCAACTCACACACAAAAATCAACCATCTTGACATATTTCCAAGATGCTCGAGTCTTGAGTCGGCGACAAGCTCGTTGGGCACAATGTTTTACTCACTTCAACTTTGTAATCATATATTGCCCTAGGATGCGGCAAGGACATCTTTCTCAACGTTCTTATATGGAACTTCGTCTAGGAGAACCAGTATCTGAGCATCAAAAACAAATCCTTTTGGGTCCTGATTGTTTACGCTTAATGGCATCTAATGCCATAACAACACCTAGAGATTCCTGTCTTCTTCATGCCATTCGCGATCATATATTCACTGATGAATTTGCCAAAGATATTTTGGATCATATTGTCCCAAATCGTGCTTTTTCCTCGTAATCGAAAAACCCTCGTAATGACTATAATTAGTTCCATTGGCATGGTGGTTTATTGTTTCGACAAAGCCTATTGTATGTTCCTGATGGTCTTCCACAACTGCAAGTCTTACAACACTTCCATGACACACCAATGGCTGGACATTTCAGCATCCACAAGAATTTCGAGTTAATTTCTCGCCGATATTGGTGGCCATGACTTCGCCATTTTGTTACGGATTATGTTCATAGTTGTGATACATGTTGCCGATCAAAAAAACCTTGAAATCATCTATATGGCTTATTACCGCCAATACTTATTCCTGAGAGCCCATGGAAATCTATTTCCTTGGACATCATTATAGATCTTCCACCTTCCAAGGGTTTTGATTCTATTCTCACAGTAGTAGATCGTTTTACAAAGATGGCGCATTTTCTTCCATGCACGAAGGCCATTACTAACCAAGAGACAGTTGATCTATTCATGCGAGAGGTATTTCGGCATCATGGTCTTCCAGATGATATTATCAGTGATCGGGGTCCCCAGTTTATCTCAAAATTTTGGCGGCTTCCAGCTACCATCCAAACTCTTACATACTTCTTGCAAACTCTCTTCTGGCTACCATCCAAAAACTAATGGGACGAGTGAATGCACCAACCAAATAGTCGAGCAATATCTTCGTTGTTTTGTCAACTATCAACAAGATGATTGGGTTGATCTATTACATTTGGCGGAATTTGCTTACAACAACTTAGAACATTCTTCTACGGGATATTCCCCATTTTTTACGAACATTGGGTACCATCCTCGTTGGACGATGCTTGAACATCCCGAACTCCCAACAAACCCGGTTGCCGAAGATCGGCTCATTCGACTCCAAGAAATTCAGGATATACTTTCGCAGCATTTATGTGATGCTCAAAACACTCAAAAGAAGGTTGTTGACCGTCATCGATGTGATTCATCGACTACTTTTTAAATGGGAGATCGAGTATGGCTCTTACAAAGTAGCATTAAAACCAGCAAACCTTGCTGCAAACTAGATTATCAACATTTTGGCCCATATGTGATCTCTGGTAAGATCAAGGATGTGGCATTTTGCCTTGATCTTCCTCCTCATATGCGTCTTCACCCAGTCTTCCATGTTTCACTTTTGGAGCCCTACACAACAAGCTCTATTCCGGGTCATCTTACATCTCCCCCACCTCCAATCAAAGTTTCTGATGACTCTGAATATGAAGTTGTTGCCATTCTCGACTAAACAATTGTCCACAACAAACTATATTATTTGGTTGACTGGTTAGGTTATACACCTAATGATCAAACATGGCAGCCTGTCGATCATCTTGTTAATGCCTCCGACATGGTTGTTGCATTTCACAACAAATATCCCCAATATGAAGTTGTTGTCATTCTCGACTAAACGATTGTTGCATATTATTTGGTTGACTGGTTAGGTTATACACCTAATGATCAAACATGGCAGCCTGTCGAGCATCTTGCTAATGCCTCCGACATGGTTGCTGCATTTCACAACAAATATCCCCAATATGAAGTTGTTGCCATTCTCGACTAAACGATTGTCCGCAACAAACTATATTATTTGGTTGACTGGTTAGGTTATACACCTAATGATCAAACATGGCAGCCTGTCGAGCATCTTGCTAATGCCTCTGACATGGTTGTTGCATTTCACAACAAATATCCCCGTAAACCAAGTCCGAACTCTTCTCTTCCGACTCATAGAACTCATCGTTGAAAAGAGAGATAATGGCATGAAGACATACATTTTGGCTTACAAGGATTTGAACCCACAACTTCTTGGTCTATGTGTTAAACCTTTAACCATTATACTAACATATAATTATAATAATTATAAGTTATTACAAGATATTTAGAGTATTCTAGAACATTCTAGAATATTTCATGATTATCTTAAATATCTTAAATATTCTATAACATTCTAGAATACTCCATAAGGACCTATAAATAGGTGTCCATACATTCATCACAACTCATTCGATTCAACACCAATCTTTAGCCCTTAGACTTTTGTAACCATTTTTCTCTTACAATATAAACTCATTTCCATTTCTAATCTTCTTCTCTCTATTTCTGTCTCTCTCTCTCTCTCTTCATCTTTTTTCTACTTTCTATCTCTCCCGCTCAAAAGTCACGACAGAGGTTTGGTGAAGATGTCAACAACTTGTTGGTCAGTTAGAACATATTGCAGTTCCACTTCACCTCTGAGAACTCACTCATGCATGAAGTGGTACTACTCTTCAATGTGCTTTGTCCAAGCATGGAAGACGGGGTTCTTAGCGAGATGGATGTTGTTGAAGTTGTCATAGTAGATCCTCGTTGGATCGGCAACCTCCACCTGCAGATCCTTCAAAAGCCGCTTGAGCCATATGGCTTCGCATCTTGCAACAGCCGCTCCTCTATATTCGGCCTCGGTGCTCAACAATGCCACTATCATTTGATTCTTGCTACATTAGGCGATCGTCGCGCTTCCCAATAACAACACATATTCAGACATTGATCAATGATCATCAGCATTTCCGGCCCAATCAGCATCCATGTACCCGACTAACTGTTCAGCTACACCAGTCCGATACAGGATCCTACAATCCTTCGTGCCGCTCACATAGCGCAATATCTAATGTGCACACGGAAGGTGTTGGGAATTCGACTTCAACATGAATTGACTTATCAATCCGACCGGATAGTTGAGATCTGGCTAAGTGAGGGTCAAATAGATGAGGCTTCCGACAATCTATTGGAACCGTGCAATGTCACAAGCTAGCCCCGATTCGTGGCGAAGCTTGACTTTCCTGTCGAGAAGAGTTGAAACGGATTTGCAATATGTCATGCCGAATTTGAAGAGCATATTCAACACATAATGTCTTTAACTTATCAATATGCCTTTTGGGGTTCACATTACTTCAATCTTGAGGAAGTAATGAAGGTCCCCTAGATCCTTCATCTCGAACGCTATTGATAATTGAGACTTAACTCGGCCGATTTCTTCAAGGTCAGCAGCGAACTTCGATCCTGAGGAAGTAATGAAGGTCCCCTAGATCCTTTATCTAGAACGCAAGTACATACACTTCTTGGCCAGGGCACCCAAGAGTGAAGGTGGAACTCATATTTTGTGTATGGTGCTATATTGCTAAATTAATTTTACTTCTTTTTTCCCTTTTTACTGAGGGGTTTCTTTACTGCTATTTAATCTTTACTGAGGGTGTGTCGGCTATAGTCGTTGACAAAGGAGACGAAGTATCAACTCCCGCCAATGCTCACGTTCTACGCATCAATCTTGTTACCGCTCCAATTTCGCTCGTTGGGGAAAGGAAGCCGGTGTTGCTTCCCTAATTGACAGGCTTCACAATTTTAGGCCTTCCCGCCACTGAACTTTGGCAAGCTGAATATGATTTTCCTCACTTGCAACATAAGTCAAGCCTCCCTTTATAAGAAGGTAGCTAGCCTCCTTATATAGGCAAAAACCCTAGGCCCTAGTGTGTTCGCATTTGAGAGCTTTATTTGAAGTAGTCAAGTGATAACACACCTAATAGTTATCTCACACCATAGAATTGAATATTACAATTCATACCCTCATTTCTTTCAAAATTAACCCACTCGTACTCATCATAAGATTAGGAAAAACTATGGAAACCTATCTCTTGATAAATTATGGTTATGCATGTAACACAGAAAAACAATGAAATAAAGAAACACTTCGGCGTGTTTCAATTATTTTCCCAAACTTCTCCAAAAGTGACACAAACGTATACTTATAGTGAGACATATTGAATCACCAATAGAGAAGACGAACACTCCACCAACGGAAAAATTTCTACTCTCTCTCTCTCTCTCTCTCTCTCTCTCTCTCTCTCTCTCGATGTGTGTTTAGGGAAAAGTGATGAGAGTGGTCAACTATGCACACTTTGCCCTAAACAAGTTTGAGAATCTAAGTATCACACTTTGATACAATGTTATGCCTTTAATCATATTCGACTATGCTTTCTACACATCTTCGACCAAGCCCAATCCTTGCATGAATTTCTCTCACAACCACAACGTGCACTCTCGATTGCAAGATTCATTGGTAAAGTTATTGAACACTGAGAGTCTCTACTCACTTTCACATGTATCACGTGAAAGGGAATATTTTTGGTCTCATAGGTCATATTTGACCTCCGAAGACGATCATAATAGAATCTATCTATCTATTTATCTCTACTTCTAATATTTCTTTCCATATCTCTCAAACTTGTCACATATAAGAAGGATATGTGTTGTAGGATGAGGCACAAGTATGTCTTAAATGCTTGATAATTGCAACAATTTGATTGAGACATCGTGTTAATGTAGACTCACTCACTTGCTAGGTTCTTTGACTTCCAAAACCCTAGATGCATGACTATAAGGCCAAACTTGACAAATCGATATGTAAGGTAGCGTTAGAGGGATGAATCTAGTATAATTATATATGAAAAAACATTATATTATAACTTTTTTCAACAACATTGAATGTTGTAGGATCGAATTTGGTGATCTCATCAATTAAATTATTTCATTTAGATTACATGAGCCAAATTTGGACTTAGAAGACATTAATATATCTTCCTTTCTTCCTTTCTTTCTCCCTCTCCCTCTTTGAATCAATGCTCTAGGGAGAAATGTGGTACATGTTCAAGCATCAAATCATTCTCCATAGAAATACATTGCATGAGTCTAGTGCAAGAAACAAATTCGAAGAGATGAGACTAGGCACCTATCAGTGCATGGCGTGGCTCTCAAATTTTCTCTCTTTTTTCTTCATTCGATTGTAATGGAAACCATAAAATCCAAACCCCTAATGATAACTATTAGGCTATGAAACACATGATCACGAGTTCATCTTTGTTCCACCACAAATTAGGTTGTCACCTAGACTATATGTGACATCAACATATCCCAAAGTATGACAACCTCATGGTCTTCTAAAAGTATTATATTGACACTTGCATATCGAACTAAGTGACTCGATTGGTTCCAACAAAATCTCTACATATTGATGAACCGAACCAACGACCTCACGACATCTAGATGGTAGACGCTATGGATGGCATCAGTCTCTCTCTCTCTCTCTCTCTCTCTCTCTCTCAAACAACATCCATACTAAGTGTCAACAACTCTAAAACAATGATTATGCTTGTGAAGAGCCAAAAAAAAGACAAACCATGCATTATGTACAATAATGAGCCCGACCCATTTGAATGTGTGAAAATCTTCAAATATCTTGGCTTTGAAGTTCCTTCAAATCATAGATGGAATGAATGTGCTACACACCACGTAGAGGTGGGAAATAGAACATATTTTGCATTTGAGAACACATGCAAGCATGGAGATATGAAGTATTGGGTCCTTAGAGAAATACCTTTTCGATACTTTGGTGACATCGGTGCTTCTCTATGGGGTGGAAGTTTGGGGTGGCAGCATCCCTAAGTGTATACTTGGAAAGAGATTGAAAATGTCCAAACATTTTCTTACAAAGTTTTTACAAGTTAAGAAACAAACTCCATATACCCCCCCCCCCCCCCCCCCCCTCCTCCTTGCGACAAGATCACTTCCCATTGAGCATAATATGTGAAGCATGAACCTCCACATTTGTCCCATGTCATCAACACATTGGCGTTGCAAAAAGGCCTCATTCATAGAGCAATCAAGTGATGCATTATGAAGCAAGTGTGACGCATCCCATCTACCAAGCCATTTTGCCATATTTTGCATCCAACCAGAACACAAAATTGCAAAAGACTCATAATTTTGTGTTCTGGTTGGATGCAAAATATGGCAAAATGGCTTGGTAGATGGGATGCGTCACACTTGCTTCATAATGCATCATTGGATTGCTCTATGAATGAGGCCTTTTTGCAACGCCAATGTGTTGATGACATGGGACAAATGTGGAGGTTCACGCTTCACACATTATACTACACCTAGCTACAAAACCATATTCTTCGTGGAACAGGGAAACCGTACACATCGACACATGTTAGAGCTCATCCCGTTGTCTGCCATCCAAACCGTTACTTCCGAGCGACTTAGCTCACATGCATTGTGATATGAGAGAAGGCATTGGGGCACAAGTGATAAGAGTGGTTGACTATGCACACTTTGCCCTAAACAAGTTTGAGAGTCTGAGTATCACACTTTGATACAATGCTCTCCCTTTTGATCATATTCGGCCATGCTTTCCATACATATTCGACCAACCCCAATCCTTGCACGAATTTCTCTTCTCTCACAGCCACAATGTGCACTACTCGATTGCAAGATTCATTGGTAAAGTTCTTGAACATCGAGATGCGCTACTCACTTTCACACGTATCACATGAAATGTAATATTTTTGGTCTCATAGGTCATATTTGACCTCCGAAGACGATAATAGAATCTCTCTCTCTCTCTCTCTCTCTCTCTCTTGCATGCGAGCATTCTCTTGTGCGCTCTACTCCATTTTATTGCCCATTTTACCCGTCTCTCTCTCTCACACGCGCGCACGCGTTCTCACATGCACTCCACCCATCCATTTCAGTGGCCTCTCTCTCTCTCACACACACACACACTCACATGCCCGTCCATTTTATGGGCGACGAGTCCATTTTATGGGCGACGAGGCAACGACAATACATAATCATCATGGATTATGGATTATGGATCATACATCATGCATCATACATCATGCATCATGATCATCATCATCATCATCATCATCATCATCAATATCAAAAGGACTATGAAAATGTGGAACAAAAGGTCCAAGAGAAAGAAAGAAACCTTGTACTTGTTGAACTGGGAAATCCTCTCCTCTCTCTCTCTCTCTCTCTCTCTCAGATCTTCCATTTTCCTGTGATTCCCCTTGGAGAGAGAGCGTGGAGATCGCCATGGCCATAGGCCATCTTCTCCTTCCTCACCACTTTCCTCCTTCTTCTTGCATCTCTAATTCCTGCAGAAACTCTTGGAATTCAGTGAATCTTGCAGCGAAGAAGACTGTCTAACCAACACTCACTCACTGAACTCCCTCTCCCCCTCCTTCTCCCTCTCCTTCTCCTTCTCCCTCTCTTTCTCTCTCTCTCTCTCTCTCTCTCTCTCTCTCTCTCTCTCTCTCTTCATGTGGGAAATTGTTCTGAAGAATTGGGTCTTGATTTAAGAGAACAGATGTAAGCGAATCCCCGAGCTTTTCAACAGATGGCTCTGTGCTCTCTCTCTTCTTGTAACTGTTTCTTTCTTTAAAAAAAGAACGGTTTCTTTCAGATCTTCTCCTCCACAGATCGGTAAGAATTCGTGCCATTTCTTTTGTTTACTGTTTCCTTCTCCTTCTTCGTTGTGTGTTTGTTTGGCTGTATCTATGCCCATTGTGATGAATTCTGGTCACAAAATGGCACTTTCAGTGCATTGGTTCTGGAAGGAAATTAGAACAGGTATCTTTCAACAGAAATGATTGATGTTACTGCTTCCTTAGTTTGTATTTCTTTTTCCGTGTTAGAATGATGGACTCTGCACACCAAATGGTTCCTGTAAGGCAAGAATGGTGGATTCTTAAGGTTCCTATCTTCTTCAAATCTGTTCGTTTGTATTTCTTTTTCCATGTCTGTATGCGTGATCAGTGTGAATTGTGAGAAATTCTGGTAACACAATTCCCCCTTTAGAGAATATCTTAGAAATCAGATGAATCGAACAGCTAAGTTAACAGAAAAATTGACGGAATATTGGTTTTTTTTCCTCTGCTTCAAACCTGTTTGTTGGAGATCTTGTTATCATCCCTTTCTGGTTTCCGCTTCCTTTTTATATCTTCCTCTGTTTGTATTATGAGATTGCTGAATTCTATTAGTCTTAGAAGCCCCGAAAGGTAGATGAACAGAACAGGTGTTTTGAGAAGAGAATTGATAACGTTCTCTGTGCCTCAATCTTGTTTGTTTGAGAGCTTGGAAGCATTCTTTCTGTTTGTTTTTCTTTGTTTTGTTTTCCGTTTCTCTCTGGCCGCATGAATGATCAATATGCTGACATCTGGTCAAATAATGGTCCCTCTAGAGGGCATACAGAAAGAAGAGTTATGCCGTTAACAGAAATGATGGATATTTTAAGGTTTCTCTATCTTCTTGAACCTTGTTTGATTGAGATATTTTTGGCATCCAGGGGGGATGAAATTATGGTGTAATTTGAAATATTTGATTCTAATGTCATTCGTAACAAAATTTGACAGATAAACAGCTAGCTTGAAAAGCCTAGTCTAGAAAACAGATGAAAGAACAGGTCTATTATGAACAGAAATGAGGGAGCTTTATGGTTTTTCTTTCTCTTCTTCAATCTTATTTCCTGGGAAACTTGGAAACGTCTACGGCAAGAAGAAATCATGGTGCCTGCAAAGCTTATTTTCTGAGTTTCTCTTTTCGTGATAAGATTTGGCAGATATGGTGAAAATTTTAAGATTTCTCTCTGCTTTGAAGATAGATGACTAGCTGTTTGTTTGAGATCATGGAAGCGTCTAAGGGGAGAAGAAATCACGGGTTTTGCAAGCTTATTTTCTGAGTTTGTCTTGTGATTTTGTGTTGAGATTTGATAGATATGCTGAGATTGTTTGAGATTTCTCTCTGCTTCAATCTTGTTTATTTGAGAACTTGGAACATATAGGGGAAGAAAACACTATGGCAATTTGCAAGCTTCCTTATAAGTGTCATTTTTTGATGAAATTTGACAGATAGACAACTAGCTGTTTGTTTGAGATCTTGGAAGCATCTAGGGGGAGAAGAAATCGTGGTGTTTGCAAGCTTACGCCTGAGATTCTCTTGCCATTTTGTTATGAAATTTGACAGATATGATGAAGTTTTACGATTTCTGTCTGCTCCGATCCGGACGTATCTAACGGAAGAAGAAACAACAGTGTTTGCAAGCTTTCCTTATAAGCTTCTGTTGTGGTTTTCTGATGAAATTTGATAAATAGGAAGGCAGTCATTTTTTAGAGAACTTGGAAGTATCTAAGGGGAAGAAGAAATCATGGCTGCCTTATAAAAGATTGTCTTGTTATTAGTGATGAAAATCAGCAGATAAGTGCCACTAGTTGTTTTGCACACCTTGTTGAAGCTTTGTGTGTGTGTGTGTGTGTGTGTGTGTGTGAAAGAGCTTGAGAAGCCATGCCTCAAAAGGATGATCTTGATGATGATGATGATGGATCTGAGTCATCCTCTACAGAAGATGTAAGCGAGGAGTCACAAGACTCCTTAACAATGGAGGATGAGACTGCCCCTTCTGCAAACACTACAACTCTGTCTTCGTATACTGGCTCCGGTGAAGGTGAAGGAGCTATTGTGAAACCTCCTTATGTTACAGGAGCCCATGACAAAGATAACATGATGATGGGAGGAATGTTGTTGTCACAAGGTTTTATTACTCCCAGTGAAGAGGAGAAGAAGAAAGAGCATAAGAAGAGATCGAAGAATTGGACTCGAGCAGAAACATTGAAGCTGATTAAGGCAAGAAGCGAGCTCGATGAAAGGTTTAGAAGAAGTGGTCGGAAAGTCCCACTTTGGGATGAAATCGCTCTTTCTTTGCAAAGAGCGAATTTCTCTCGTGATGGTCAACAATGCAAAGATAAGTGGGAGAAGCTCACTGCAGGTTATAAGGAGGTCCGGGATGGTTCAAGAGAGAAAGAAGATCATCCATTCTATGAAGAGCTCCATTCTTTGCTTTCATGGAAATCTTACAAAAGAGAGAATGAAGATGGGATTAATGTGAGAAGAGAAGATACCCCTGGTTCTAGTGATGGCAACAATGCAAAAAGGGTGAAATTCGAGCTCGGAAATGATCATAATATCCATAGTCGGAGTCAAGTAGGGCCATCATTTGCAATGAATAATAATAATAATAATAATAATAATAATAGTAATAGTAATAGCCTAGGGGATATTCCCATGGATCCGAGAGATGTTCGGAAGCGAGAATATATATCTCCTCTGAAGTCGAAGAATTGTCATAGTAATAATAGTAGAGAAGGATCCTTTTCTTTGCTAGACCTTGAGGTCATACAAGAACTCCTTGACACTGTTATCACCAAGCAGCAAGTGTTTTTCAAAGAGCTATTGGATGCTGTTGACAGGAAAGAACAACTTATTGAACAAATGAGATATGAAAGAGAAGAGAAATGGAGAGCAGAGGAACGGGCGCAACGATATGCTTTCAACAATGCAATGATTGTATTAACACAAAGGCTTTTAGGAGAGAAGCCTCCTATTGGAATGAATACAACTGTGATTTCTCCTACAAATACTACAGCAACCACAACATCCTCTCCTCCGACGATGGCGATGACAACAAATGGACTACTTTTGAACCCCAAGAAAAGGTCTAAAAACTGGAAAAAATCTGAGGTTTTTACGCTCATAAAGCTACGGAGGGATATGGAAAGTCGTTTTTTGCAATCCACTAGGAGAGCAGGGCTTTGGGAAGAGATGGGAGAAAAACTGGCATCAATGGGCATTCAACGGGATGGTAAACAATGCCGAGAGAAATGGGATAAGCTAATGGCTGAATACAAGGATGTGATTGATGGACGGAAAGATAGGGAAGAGAGTCCCTACTTTAAGGAGCTCTCGACATTCATGAAGAAAGTTAAGGAGACGGAAGAAGCTAACTCTTCTTTGGATGTGATGACTGTTCATAACAAGAAAGAGCCTGAGGAGGTGGTGGCTATAGAGACAAGCTACCCCATTTCATGAGAAACAGAGAAGGAAATTCCCATTTTGTCTACACTACAATATTGTGGTCTCTTTTTCCTTTCTAGTTCCAATTCAAGAAAAAGATCACATTGACAATAATAAAAAGACCATGAGAATCAATATTCTGAAATAACAGCCATATTATATACAAGATGCACAAGACACTTTTATCTCATAGTGTATTCTTTTCTGGACAGGCTGATTGTGAGATTCAGAATCAGGTTTAGGTTTAGATATAGGTATAGATTTTGGATTCTAGATGCTTTTCTTTTTATTGTACAACTACAGAATTTGATACATTCCGGAACAGATAAACATGGGATATGTTATAATTTGCTTATAATTGTCCACTCTTTCCACATAGAGAATGCATTGTTGTGGACAAGAAGAGATAAGTTCTATTTGCATTAGTGGACAAGGGATCAAAAACTTTACCTTAATGCTAAAAACACTTCAGATTAAAATGTGTTCCTTTGCTTCTGTATACAGAAATGCTATTAACGTCAGTCTTAGATCAAATATTTGGATCCACACCCCACTATAATTTAGTCTGTCTTATCTCTTGTTGCCAAAATTGTAAAGACTTGGAAACGAATTCTAATTCTCGTATTTCTTTAGGCAAAGGGTGAAGAAGTTTCCTATATAAAGATATATGGTGTCTGAAGAGGCTTAAATGTTAAATAGTATATGCCTCATCATACAACTTGTGGAATACCTTACTTTCACTGTGGTGTATTTTTATCGACGCTGAAATCGGCAATGTAATGTCAACTACATGCAAATCAACAGATGTATTGGATATTAATGCTTACAGTATTATTAACGTAAATTGTATTCAAATTAATCAAAATCTGATGACATTGTGTGATATTTTAGCACTTCTCCAAATGATCAATACTTGATCATAAACTTGCAAATTAGTAGTCGACTGTACTGTCTGTGAAATGGTAATGCTTGACAAGACCTCCACACTTACTTATCCTTAATTCCTTACTAGTAACTTAATCTGTTGACTGATTTTTATACTAGACAATTTTGTCATGCATTCATCCCAGAAAATTTTGTTACTACCAACACACTATCAATTGCTTAACATTGTAATATGGATAACAATGCTACCATCATCAGTTGCTTAATCTGGTACCACAATATTGATTGTTTGTGGTTGACATTTTGGCAACAGAGATCTATAATATGACAAGAAATGCCAAAGATCACCTTTTTAGCCTTGCTATTGACGATCACACACCCATGAAACGAAGCTAAAATGGTAAAGACACCAACTAACAAACGTGATCGAGCATCCTAGGCATGAAAGCACTACTAAAGTCATAGGTGTTGCAAATTTGTTAGCCCTTGAGGATTGATGGAACTGTTTCCTTGTGATCCTAATGTTTTCAAAATAATGCTCTTTTCAGTTATTGGTTTATAAAAAAAGCTCTTCCCAAAAAACGATTGGCAAATGTGTAATTTAAGCGATTACTCAATGTCGAGGTGCCAACCAACAAATACAGTGACTGAATAACAACAATTTGTGGATGATTATTGTAGCTCTAGAATATAATAGTAGCTAGTTCACGATCTGGCCACTAATCAACATCACATTATTAAATTAGCACAGAACGTAAGGCACTTGATTCTTCTGCATTTTCAAATCAATATCAGCAAAACATACAGATAAAGACTGTTTATATGAGAATATCTCTAATCAGAATCAACCTGTATGCAGTTTATCTGATGTATTACATCTTGCGTACTGATTATTATTGTTATTGCAAAATCCTAAGAGGAAAATTATTGTGTATATATGTAGTGTACTTCAGTTTTGGTAGTATATACTATTGTAGTATGAGCCTTCAATGCTATCTCACCCCCCAATATTTTTAATATTAGGGTTTTTAGATCAAATTAGCCTACACAAAGTTCAGTTTTTTTCCTACATACAAGATGAATCGAGGGGGTGCCAGATGAACTAACATTGTGAAGGTCATGTAATTAGGTAAGACATTTTACCACGTTCATCAAGGTTTTGAATCAAGCATCATCAAGGGCAGCCACACCAGGTAAAACCTTCCCTTCTAATAGCTCCAAACTTGCTCCACCACCAGTGGATATGTGGCTTACCTTATCAGCCACACCTACTTTCTCTACTGCAGCAACAGAGTCTCCTCCTCCAACTATTGTAGTAACGCCTTTCCCAGTTAATTCAGCTAGTTTCCTCGCAATAGCCTGAAAAAAAGGAACATATGTTGATGCCTCTACATGACCATTATTATGGCCTCCAATGAGACCTGAGACCTAGCACAGATTCTCGCCGTTGTACATTTAACTTGACAAGATAATAAAAAACTACTCTTACTTACCAAAACCATACAGCTTTGAACATATTTTGTAATCATGGGTAACTGACGCCAATCAAAAGTGCAATTTTTATCTCAACTGAAACTTCGAAATCTCAAAACAATTCAAAATCAATGGGCTGATGGTAATGTTACGGGCATGACCATAATTTATCCCGTGAAAGTTTGAACCGTAGTATCCTACACATGAGGATACGAGTGTGAGGGTTAATCACGAGTGTAAAGGGGGAGGATTACTTTTAATCCTAGGAATTAAGCCAACCCATAAGGGTCAAGCGTGAACTTGCCTTGGGGCTTTAAGTCTGGCTATAAATATGAGGCCTAGCTACCCTCATTAGTCACCTTATTCGACTACGTCACGACCATGATCTTGTGGTGAATAGACTCTTGTAGCAAGCACGCCAATACTAGGTACAACTCAATGCTATGGCGGTGATATGGGACGCCGATCAAGGCTCGAGTCCGTCTCGATCCCTTTGCTCAAGGGGGGGTCGGGTGATCAACCCCAAAATATTTACTTGGTACGAAGATGGCCCACTATAAGACACTTCTTACACACATTGGAGGATGGATTCATCATTAGGCTACCTTATATGGACATACATCTATTCTATGCACTGTGCAGTGTGATAGGGCAGCTGCGAACTTCATCACATCAATTACAGATTTGAGGTAGGCAGATATACACGAATACCTCTAGGAGAAAGAATTTGCCAATTGTGTCATCAAGGAGTGGAATCCGAAGATTTGAGGTAGGCAGATATACACGAATACCTCTAGGAGAAAGAATTTGCCAATTGTGTCATCAAGGAGTGGAATCCGAAGGACACTATGTTTGCCACTATAGTGTCTTTATAGGGAGATACCATTGCCTCATTAAACAATGCTTTGGCCCGCTATGCAAGGTAATAGAATATGAGGACCAACGGTGCCTAGGACTTTTCTTGTTAGAGCTCAAGAGACATCGGGAAAAGTTGTTGAAGAATACAGCCGCCACACAAGCTTCCACAAAGAACAATCACAACTTTCTTTAGTCTCATCACTCCTACTAATGCTACAAGTCAATCAAGGGATACACAAATGGGCTCTCGGCCAGGACATAACAAAGGGGTTATAATTGATCGGGCAATAGCAATTTGTCGTGCACGTAGGCCCAGCCCCAGGACCACGACCTCAACACCCTTGTCATCGACAAATAAAGGCCGTTATCACAAGTGTTTCCCTCACTTCGGAGACCTTTCCATTCTGGATCGACCCATGCTAGAGATCTTTCGAAGACAAAAGCTACAATATATCTAACTTGAGAATCTCACATGTGCCGAAAACCAGATTCCCTCGTCTCTTTTTATCTTATTTACTTTTATATTTATGGAGTAATATTTATTTTATTTTGATTTGGTGCTCTCAAAGACGAGACAATACTTAAGATGTAATCTCTTGTTTGGTCTTATAGGCCATTTTGGCCTCTTAAAAGACGTTAATATATCTTTCTTCTTTCTTTCTTTCTTATGTATCTACCATTTATTTCCTTATTTCATGCTTACATTAGAAATAATCTCTCACAGGTAAGGCCATAGATTGAGAGTTCAAATCCCAGTCATGTACGAGGGAGGGATAAGTCCTGATCATGGAATTAATCACTTATGGAGCGCATTCTAATGATATCTACTAAAATAATGTTATCCATATACTTGTCTGAAGTCCCTACATTTAGTTGCCACAAAAGATAAGCAACCCCTCCCTTCCCCTCTGAGCATGAAGAGAATAACCAAAAGCAACTTTCATACCCAAAACAAGAAAGCATGGAAACCAACACAAACCTCAGTGCCTGAAGCGAACTTATCAAACTCAAAAACTCCCATTGGACCATTCCAGATCACAGTTTTTGTGGTATCCAATACATCACTGAAGGCCTTGATCGAGTCAGGGCCAATGTCCAAACCCATCCATCCATCAGGAATTGCCGAGGCAGGAACAATCTATGAGAAAGAAACAACTTGAAAATTTCATGAAATCTTGCAAATCATTCTAACTCCAAGAGAGATTATTCATACTCGAACAGAAAGTAATATACAGCAACCCAAGGATCATACCTTGCTCTCAGCATCAGGTGCAAACTTGTCTGCTATAACCACATCAGTTGGCAATAGAAGCGAGATGCCTTTGGCCTTGGCTTTCTTAATCAGGCTTGTTGCGAGTTCCAACTTGTCTTCTTCCACCAAGGAAGAACCCACCGACAAACCTTGAGCTTTATAGAAAGTAAAGATCATTCCACCACCAAGTAAAAGAATATCACATTTCTCCAGCAGAGATTCAATGACTCCTATTTTCGAAGATACTTTAGACCCTCCTATTATGGCTGCGAACGGCCGAGTGGGAGTGGAGACAGCACCAACCAAATAGTCTAGTTCCTGTGTTAATTGCAATTAGTTACTAAACAATCTAATAATCCAAATATTTAGCTCCTATGGTATCACCACGACAAGTTACATGACTAAGAGAAAGAGAAAACTTTGGAATGGAAAATACCAACAGAAAGATCTGAGAGCAATGACATGTAGCTCCTTGTTATAAGCTCAAAAAGTAATAGTTATACGGAGAACCTCTCGAAATGCTCCTGAGTTTTTCTATTATTTCCACAGAAGGCCCTTAAGCCTCTGTCATTTCCTTGGTTAAACCAATTATATTTGCGGCACAAAGCTATTTAAGCGATTATATGGTCAATCCATCCTCTTTTTCTCTCTTTCAGGCACTTATGTGTGGACTCAAAACAATTATATGGTCAATTCATCCCCTATTTTTCTCTATTCGGCATGTTGTCAAAGGGTGTCTGATGAAATAATGAAAATTAGGGGATTTTGAGAAACTAATGAAAAACCCAGGAACCTGGGAAAATGGAGATATGTAGCTTTTGGGAAAAAGAAAGGAAAACCTATGCGTATCTAGGGAATTATATAACTAGGAAAAAGTTGCACAATTTGTGGAAACAGCAAGAATGTGAAGGTAACAGCAACAGTTAGATTACCTTCTGAAGGAGAAAGCCAGCCACAGATGGACTAAGGTACTTTGTTACACCTTCTGTTGAAGCATGTGCTCTATGGGCAGTACCAAATGCATCATTCACATAAAGATCAGCAACCGATGCCAACTTCTTTGCATGTTCAGGATCATTTTTCTCTTCTTCTTTGTAGAACCTCACATTTTCCAGAAGCAAAACATCACCATCTTTAAGAAGAGCTACCTTCTTCTCTACTTCCTCTCCAATTGAATCATCTGCTTTCTCAACCTATTTAGATTAACAAGGATTGTTCAGATTCCAAAGACAAGACATTTCAATCTCTACACCAGTGATAGATTGGATGTATTGTATATATATATATATATATATATAAACATACCTTAACTCCCAGAAGCTCGGAAAGTCTAGGAACAAGTGGAGTCAATCGGTATTTCTCAGTCACGCCCTTTGGTCGTCCCTGCTCAATTTGTAAAAGGAAGAAGTTATCATTTTCTAATACTTGATACAACACTTTCAGATATGATGTATGACTTCTTGCTTTGTATGTCAATCTCAAAAGGTGCAAATCTCGATGCTTCCATGACAGAACGAGAAAAGAAAAGTAGATTATAATACTGATCTGATGCTTACAATACTAATCTCATGCAATGCGTGTCATCGAACGCAAGGAATTAAAAGTACGTTTGTTTTATCACATATCAAAGAACTCAAATATTTTTCCGATACGTTTTGCCAGAGTCTCATGGCTTTGTGAGTTATCGAACAAGGAATTAGATTGTTCTCTGTCGCACAAGTATATTAAGAGCTTCTATGCTTAGAAATGCAGACAGAATGAGTCGAAATCCAAAGGCAGGTATTACCATTCTAATACGATGCTTGTAATACAAATCTGATGTATAATATCAAAAAAATTCTGGCTCTGTGTTATTGCACGAGTAATCAAAGTGTATAGCCTCACACTAGTCAAGGACTTGGATGCATGTTTTAAATCTTTTTAATTCAACAAAAAGAACATCACGTTATTTTTGAAAAATCACTAAATATTCTGAAACAAGCCAAAAAAGTAAGAATAAAATATTCTAGCAGAGATGCAGGAAACAACAAATTCCAATTTATTTTTGAACTACAGACAGCAGATTACAGCATCAACGCTATTCCTCTTCAAACAAAGGCCACAAATTAGAGAAGAAAAAAGTGTTGAAGCCTTTTAAATACATTCCTTCCGAGGCAAGGCAAGGCAAGGCAAGGTACTAGCAATACTAATATTAATACTAACATTAGTCATTCTGAAACAAGCAGACAATGATTAATAATGAGAGAATAGTTTTACAGAAATCTTTTGGAATCCAAAGAACGACGAATAATGAAAAGGAAGGAGAGAGAGAGAGAGAGAGAGATGGGAGCCCTTACAAGGTGACTAGTGAGAATGACCTTAGCAGCATGATGGATGAGATAGGTAATGGTGGGGACGGCAGCTCTGATCCTTGTGTCGTCAGTGATATGGAACTTGTCATCAAGCGGGACATTGAGATCCACCCTCACAAGAACCTTCTTCCCTCGCAGATCTTCTTCTGTGAGGTCTCCAACGCTTCTTTTCGCCATAGACATGATGAGCGAAGAAGAGCTACGGCGAGCTGGAGCTGGGTGTCCAATAGGAGGAGGGTTGATGGATCGAGAGATGGAGATGGAGATGGAAGGGAAGAGTTGGAAATGCGAAGAAGAAGACGAATAAGGAGAGGCCTGCTGGATTCTACTAGTGTTGAAGAAGAAGGAGGAGGACGTGAGGCGAGAGAAGGATGAAGGCTCTTTCATCTTCATCCCCATCCTCATCGTCATCGTAGAAGCAGAAGCAGAAGAAGAAGAAGGAATCGCCGCCATAGCGAAGAAGGTTGGTTGGTTGGGGTCAGCAGCAGGAATGGCAGAACGTTACAGAGGAGACAAGACAAGACAAGACAGACAAACTACAGAGACTGAAGAAGAAGAAGAAGAAGAAGAAGAAACAGAGAGCTTTTAATGTATTTATTTATTTTTGTATTTTTGTATTTATTTATTTGTGTATTTGTGTATTTATTTGTGTATTTGTGTATGTATTTGTGTATTTGTGTATTTGTGTATTTATTTATTTATTTGTGTATCTGTGTATTCTTGTATTTATTTATTTGTTTGTTTGTTTGTTTGTTTATTTTTGTATTTTTGTATTTATTTATTTGTGTATTTGTGTATGTATTTGTATATGTATTTGTGTATTTGTGTATTTATTTATTTATTTATTTATTTGTGTATCTGTGTATTCTTGTATTTATTTATTTATTTGTTTGTTTGTTTATTTATTATTTGTTTGTTTGTTTGTTTGTTCATTTATTTATTTGTGTAATCTTGTATTTATTTATTTATTTGTGTATTTGTGTAATCTTGTATTTATTTATTTATTTTGTGCATTTATTTATTTATTTATTTGTGTATTTGTGTAATCTTGTATTTATTTATTTATTTTGTGCATTTATTTATTTATTTATTTATTTATTTGTGTATTTGTGTAATCTTGTCTTTATTTATTTATTTGTGTATTTATTTATTTATTTATTTGTGTATTTTTGCATTTATTTAAAAATTTACTTTAAAAAATAAATGAAAAAATAAAAACCCCTCTAGAGATAGATTACAGCCCCTCAAAAGTCTTCTTTTGTGTGCGTGTGTGTGTGTGTTTTGGGGTGGGGGTTCACAACAAGAAGCACAACAAGAAGGCATTTGCCAAGTTCCACATTATATGTATGCTTTCTTTCTAAGCTTTTCGCACCATCACTCGTATATATTGGCGACAAATTTTAATATGTTGTATGGTAGAAGTAGAGATGTGTGAAAGTCGAGGCTTGAACCCAAGGTCTGTTAATGCATCACAATCTACTTCATGGCTCTCTCTAATGGATTCTCTCGACCAATTTATTTGGGGGTGTAATTGGCTTTCAAAGGTTTTGAGATTGGGTGTATGGAAATGCTTGCATCAAGATAAGCTTGGGCTTATTACCTTTTGATCTATGCAATATAAGCACACTTGGAAAAGCTCTGATGATCAGCCCACCGAATTTGCATCTATCTTCAAACCAATATGTTATAGACATAAATTTATTTATAGTAGGTGGGATGGAATGTGTGTGATAGATACATGATCAGCCATTTTGGGCTGAGTGGTTGCATATGGCAACATTTGGGCAAGGTGTGGTGTCATATGAACATTTTCCCACATGTATTGACTAAGATTATTTCGAAGGAGTTTGATTCTAATTTTCAAGAAGAGGTAAGGAAGGTTTTGTAACACCTTCTAAACGTCGAAAAAATCTTAGTTGGGACGGGATAACAAATGAGCTTTTTAAGAAATATGCATGCATTCTTAAAGAAGACATTCACCCATGTGTTTAAGCAATGATAAGATTATTGTTTAATTCCATTGGTTAATTTAGTTCCGAAGGTAGCATCTCTTGCATCATTCCATCAATGGAGAGTAATTTCCTTTATCGTGGGATATATAGAAGGTGTTTGCAATGACGTACGTCATCAAACTAATTTTGCAAGTCTTTACCACAGTTTATTAATTTAACTCAATATGGTTTTATTGCAAGTAGAAGTATATTGCATAATGTGTTGAATGTTCAAATGACAACAAATTATGTCAAGCATGTAAATTCATAATTGATTATGATGTACTTAGATACAATCATGCAATTATCTCGTCTTGATGTAGAGCGTGAGTCTTGGGCCTTGCATATGTCAATTTATATTTTTAATTGAGTGAAATGCAACACCTCGTGTAATGCTTGATGGTAGAGTCAGTGCTACAATAATTTCCACTCAATCCTTTACTCTTTGTTATTGCTACATATCCTTTGCTATTAATGTTATCAAATTTTGTAATTGGTGGTGATATTGTGAGGTTATATCTTCCATTTGAAGGACATAATTAATAGTACAAGCTTTGGTCAATGATTCCATCGTGGTTTACATGCCTTTGAAAGCTAAATTTGGGCTCAAATTTCCTTGGCTTCAGGGTTGCATATTATTTGGAGAAACTCTCTCTCAATCTTTTGTACTGAGTCCACTTTAGAAAGTTTCGGATGCTAGGAACCAATTTGTAACTTAGATACGATCATTTGACATTTACAGTATTCATTGGGCTTTCATGCAACAAATGCTCAAGTAATTGACTAGATTCACAAGTTGAAGAGCAAGTTTATGTGGTGTCACAATTGTGACCATTCCATGTGCAACTTTAAAGTGGTGTAATCTATTTTAGACCCATGCTTTATATTCTTACCATCGCTTCCTCGGACTATGAAGGTATTACAAGAAATATTGCAACATCAAAAGTTGATGTTGTGGATGAAGAAGGAAATCTTAGGCATGACATGGATTTCATGATCATTTGGCTACTCTCAAGCAACTAGGTGGTTTTGCAATATTGAATTTGAATATGCATTTGATGGCTCATAAATTCTTGTTATTGCGAGATATATATTGACAAGATCAATCATGAGTATAAATGATTTAGCATTTATTGACAAAGAAGGAAATGTGCATGGGAGAAGCAAGATAATGGCATCGTGGTGGTGATTGTTTAATGAAACAAAAGAAACTACTTTCTTCTCAATGGTTTACATTAGTTTGGAAAGGAAAATTGAGATCTAAATTCAATCGATTGATTCAATTAGGGGTTGTCAAAAGTGAATGATATAGTTGATACTGGAATTCAAAGGCTATTGGATATTGATGATGCTAAAATGTTGAGAGACAAGCTCAACATTGGGTATGTAAACGGGTACATAACCCAGTACGTAGACTGGGTGCGTAAAACCGTACGCAAAGTATGGTCGTGGCTGTGTTTAAACCAAGAGGCCGTTAGAACGTTATTCCTCGTAAGGAATAGTTTTGGGAGTTAGTGTAGAAGGCTCATTTATGAGCGGTCAAGTACTGGCAGTACTTGTGTGAGCCCAATAGTTGGGGCTTGTGTAAAAGGTGCTCATTGAGCACGAAATATGTATAGAGAACATACAGAGAATTATTTTGAAATAGTTTTGTAGTTTCTGCTCTCTCTCTCTCTCTCTCTCTCTCTCTCTCTCTCTCTCTCTCTCTCTCTCTCTCTTCCTCTCATTCTCTATGATTTATGAGTTTCACCGAACCGTCGTACTTCCGAACCGTGAACTCTATGTTCTTACGCATACGCTTCCGCACACATATTCTTTACATGGTATCAGAGCGCGAGGGTTGAGACTCCTCTGCAGCCGACATAAAAGCTTGCGATAAAGACAGAGTTAAGTTTTTTGTTTTCGGAAAGGATAAGACAACAATATGGACAGAGGAATGGGAAACTTGCTACCAACTGAGAAGCTCGACAAGAGCAACTACGCATCTTGGTCGTACAAGATGCACCAGTACCTGCTTGGTCATGGCTATTGTAGTTATGTCAATGGAGCTAATGATGCAACACTCGAATCGACACAGAGAGACTTTTCGGCTTGGGAACAAGCGGCAAGCAGAGTTCTTTATTGCTTCGCGTCCTGCGTGAGCGACCGACTCTTGAGCTATATTCAGGATGCTAAGACGCCAAAGGACATGTGGGAGAATCTCAAGAGGATTTTCGCCGCTAGCACAATAGCCATGAAGCTGCAACTCAGGCAGGAGCTTAGCAATGTCCGAATGAAAGATCTGTCTGTGGCCGATTACACAACCTGAATCAAGGAGATCCGCAACTCTCTCACCTCCGTCAACGTGAATGTTGAGGAGGACGAAATGGTGCAGGTGTGTCTTGATGGGTTAGCATCAAAGTTCAGAGTGTTTCGGACGACAGTCTACACAAGGGAGATTATGCCTTCGTTCTTCGAGCTTCAGTCGATGTTGCTCGTAGAGGAAAATCACACGGGTGCGTCGACGAGTACACACACTGATAGCAAGATGTTGTACATGGAGGAAGATAGGCCCCGTGGTCGTGGCGGACAAGGCGGATCAATGCGCAATGGAGGCGGCCAAAAAGAGCAGAACGTGCAGCATAATCGAAATGCCGGAAGTAATTCTGAACTCTCCTGAAGTAGGGGAAGCCATAGCGATGCCGGAAGCCGTCAAGAGAAGGTTGTAACGAAATGTTGGTATTGTGGCACGAAAGGCCACAGGGAGAGCAAGTGCTGGAAGAAGAGAGCCAATTCGGACAAAGCCGGATCGAGCGGAAGAGATGTAGGAAGGCGTCAAAAATCGCACTACGCCGAGGGCTCTGAACAAGTCGGAAGTGGATTGGGCCTAACCTTCGTAATAAAGCACAAGGCCAATTCAATGGCCGTGAACACCTCGAAATCGAGCGAGGTGTGGTATGTTGATTCCGGAGCGTCGAATCATATGATGAGTCACGAGGAATCGTTCTTGTACTTGGAGAAATCGGAAAAGCAAGGAGTGGTCGAAACGGGAGATGACACTTCGCATACCATCGAACATGTCGGAGAAGTTCCCCTCAGCCACGTCGGGCAGAAAGAGAAACTCATGAATGTGTTGCACGTCCCGACAATAACCAAGAACCTGGTGTCGGTCGGTCAGATCGTCGATCAGGGGATGCAAGTTCGATTCACGCACCTCGGGTGCTACATCGAAGAAGAAGGCAAAGTAATCGTGCAAGGGTGTTGTGAAGGGAGGATGTTCATCCTCGACACCAATAAAGCCGGAACCGCATTGTTCGCGAAAGGACAAAAGGTCGAGTTGGACATCGATTTGTGGCACAAGCAATTCGGCCATGTTAACTTCCCACGGCTTCGTGAAATGCAGACGGAGAACATTGTTTTCGGATTGCCAAAATTTCGGGGCCGTAATGGCCAAGTCTGCGAATCCTGCCAACTCCGAAAGCAGCACCGACTTCCATTCCCCAATGAGCGTAATCGTAGTCGAAATCCTTTGGATTTGATCCATTCGGATGTGTGGGGACCGACACAGAACGTGAGTCTCGGTGGAAGCCGTTACTTTGCAACCTTTATCGATGACTTCACACGGCATACCTGGGCGTGCTTGATCGCGAAAAAGAGCGAAGTCTTCACGTGGTTCCTAAAGGTGAAGAGCCTTGCAGAAAGGGAAACTGGATGAAAGATCAAGTGCCTACGGTGTAGCCGAGCGGAAGAATTAGACAATCACCAAATTATAGTTTTACTTGGCAAAAGTGGCAAAGCATAACACTATTACAAGGATGTTGATAATGAAGAAAATAATCAACCTTGGATGTTGTTTGAATGGTGGTACAACATTTTTTATGCTAAATACTAATATGTTGTATAATCATTCTATGGCATCACTTTCATGGCTCTTATCTAAAGCACATCATTGTAGGGAAGTATGAAGCAAGGTGGTGAAAAATGGTATCATGTAGTTGAGATTCCTGATTGTAATTTAGGTTCAATCCCAAAGGGGTGATATTCAATGGCTATTAGGTTCAATATTCGAGGGGTGAGGATTGGCATAAGGCACATGCTTCTCTGGTACTGTTCAACTGGAAGATAGTGTACATTTCATTCAATGCCATATATTGCACATGATATTCATAAACATTTACATAAATTTGATAAGCTTTGTATTCTTTTTATGTGATTCCCTATAATGGATTTTTTGTCAATATGTACACAAAATGGTCCAAAGGAAGAGGAAATCATGTTTCACTTTTTAGGGTATTGGGGGTTGCAACTTAATTCAAGTTTGAAAGTAGGGATGTAGTAAATCTATTATAAAGTTGAAATGCATACTTATGTGGCCACTATGGATGTTACAACATGTTGAGCTTCTTTCCTCATGTGGATGTTCACCTCTCTTAACCACACTTCGAATGTCCATCTACCTACATAAGCAAGTAGGACAACAATGTTGTAATGGTGGTTTTACATAAAATTAATATATTTATGTGGTTTACCCAAAGAGGTAGATTTTTAAAGTTCGCGGAAGACTAATTGTAATCTATGATACATAGAGAGATAGATTATATTATCATCTTCGGAGGTCAAATAAGAGAGAGAGAGAGAGAGAGAGAGAGAGAGAGACACACACACACACACACACACACACAAGATTGAAGAGTGTTTGGGGGTGTATATGGAGTAAATGGGGTCTCCATCCTTAGGGGATCCCAAATAAAATATTTTTTCTTTTTATTGTATTATGTGTGTCTGTATATATAATTCCTAGTTTTGTTGGATCTTTCTATGAAGCCTAAGCATGTGCGATGAGGCATTATGGACACATCCAAGATTGGCCGTCAATTGTGCATATTTCGTCTGGAACAAGCTCATATGTTTGAGTTATCTCACATTACTTTATCATAACGTGTCCCTCCTCACCTTGGACCACAATTGATTTTGCTTTCCCCCACACACTGTCATTCTTGACCAACACATTATATAAATTTCCCTGATAACCATATTGTCCACACTCAATTTCAAAACCTTCTTTTGTGGTCTTAAATAATACCCTTTGTTTAGATTTTCTTTGCAAAACCTTCTTTAGTGGTCTTAAATAATGCCCTTTCTTTAGATATATTGTTATCAAATTCAAGGAATCTCCTTCACAATATGTAGGGGCTAATACCATGGGCTGGTTGTTGCTTAATTAACCATGAGCCATCAAGAAATACGAATATTCTTTTTTTGTAAAAATAGTAACCATATGTATGTTTCTAAAGATTGTATGGTATTTATTATTAGGACATTTCTTTCCTTTTTAATTCTTGTGACTAATTGGCCTATGCAAGGGATACAACTAATGGTATCAACTAAAAGGAACGAACACCATTAAATAATAGGAAATTATAGTGTCTTTTAAAGTCATGTAGGAATGTCTACATGAAAAGGCATATTGTATTTATTGTGCATTCAATGTGAACATGCAATCCTATTATTTTCTTTTTAGTGTTACTTTGCGTCATGTTTTTAAAGGAACATTTGTGCATGAACCATATTAAATAACAAGCACTCATATGTGTAATCCTAAGTAAACGAGGTTAAATTGGCCCATTTGCTACTCATAAGTACACTATCAAACACATACTCTTAAGTAGACAGTTCCATAGACATTAATCCATAAAAAGACATCTAAAGCCAAAAATGAATCATCCATCAACAAACCAAATGTAGACATAAAAAGTTGCTAAGGCAATCAAGGTAACATGTTGATGATATTGCAGTAAACTTATTGTTATCCTTAAGCAACTTAGCCTCATAGATCATGCCATGTAGAAACATCCTAGTCAATATCATGTAGCTATTTGTCTAGGTAGTCTAAGTGTATCCATAGCATCTTCATAGGAATTAAGGCAAAGCTTGCAAATTGTACATATGCACATGATAAATATCTCATTAGTTCTCTTTTTTATAAGGCTCGTGAAAGAATGTTTAAATCCATTACTTTAACTTGAGTACCCAACCAAGTGGTTTGCACACATAGGTCAACAATCAAGATGTCCATGTTATTTGTGGGTGGTGATATATGCTGCTAGATATTGTTATGTCGTGAACATGTGGCTTGAGATAAGTGTTGAACCTTGATTTAAGAGTGGATATTGGGCTAATAAAGAAACATAAAAGTATGAACACATGACTACATGAATACATGAGTTGAATTGAGATTAAGATTATTAGCTAGAACTTAGATGGGGGTGTAAGCTTGATGCTCTTTTAATCCCCTCTGAAATTAAAACCGTCCTCTTAAGAAACAAAATGTCTCCCCAATCTCCCATTTTTTTTTGCTTGTATGGTTTCAGTTTATATGTGTCACAACACAATGACATGAAATAGATAGTTGGTGAGGATTGAACCTACAACCTCACATCAACAAGATGTCATGCTCAACCATTTTAATATGAGCATGCATTTTAGTATTTTATAGTCTAGCATATAATACATTTCAGAATCAAAATATTCTAGTCGTTAGTATATTCTAGAAATATTCAATCTCGGAACTTGTATAAATACTTGTAACCTCCTTGTCCCTTTCAAGGGATTCAACACCAGTCATTGACACATCAATCTAGTATTCTCGTTTCATTCCATCTTGTCTCCTTGATCTTTATCTCTATCTTCATGCTCTTGTGTCGTTCCCAGCTTCTTAAGCTCCACACTCTTAGCCCCATGATCCGTGCGTGTGAGTCTACGGTTGGTGTGTCAGTGACAATATGCTCTACATCTCAACTTCTTTTGATATTTTACGCTTGTTTTTAATGATCATGCTTACTTTTAATGGCCACACATTAAGACTAAATAAATGCCTCTAGGAGCTAAATATTGTTGTTATTCCTAGGTCGGACTTGCCTCTAACACAAGGTGTCCCTTCGGAACATTTCACCAAAGGGTGGTTATGGTAAGGGATTCAACACTTAACAACCATAATCGGTTGTCTTCCGGTTCGGTATCTGTATTCACAACACACCTCAAGTACACACATAAGATTCATACATTGAGTGCATAATGGAATAGAATATGAAGATCCACAAGATATAATAACAAAACTTCCTTATATTAATATTCTGTCCCTTAATACATCCATACCCGGATCCTTTGATAGGTATTCGGTTCTGTGTTACAAAACGGTGCCTAATCGGCAACCGGCTACGAATCGGTCTGGATCTGGATCGGCATACCTATTCCGGATCCGTCCGTTCCTCTAATTAATAATATTATTTTATATCCGGAAACCGGCTCGTCCATTCCTCATTACATACTTGGTTGCCAACGACCAACACATGGCACGCCCGTGGGACAGTACCTTGTACGTTGAACCCACGAGTAGCTTCACTACTCTTCATCAAGTATGTCCAAAATACTCTGGTCAAGGGGTTTGAGAGGTTCCTCGCTTTGCTGCTCCCGCTCTGTTTGCTCCTCGCGCTGCTCCTCATGCTGGTCTTTTTGTTAAGGATTAGGTAATTAATTAAGGAATAATTATTACCTAATTATGTGATTAAGTTAAGCGTGGAAGATTAAGTGATATGTGTGTATGTGTGTGAGAGGAAGAGAGAGAGAGAGAGAGAGAGAGAGAGAGAGAGAGATGGGGGATGAGTAAGTATATTAACTTAGCATTATCATCAACTATCATCAAATCCAAAAACATTTATTACATGCATAGGGCAAGATTCAAACCCTATACCTCCACGTAGACAAACCCCACCCTTACCATTGTACTAACTTATCCTAAATGTTCTAAATATAGATTTAATACATATAAGACCTTTATTTATGCCTACCTTTATTAAAAGGTAAGTCATGCATTTTTTTTAGAATACGTGAATACTTTATTTATAAGAAAAATGTACACCAATAAAAAATGACTCGTGCACATCTAGCGAGCATGAGCACTATATTTAGGAAATAAAAGCATAGTGTAAAAAAAGCAGCTCATGCACATTTAGTGTGCATGAACACTTTAGAAAAAGCATGAAGCTATGCTTAGCCTCTTCCATCCTTATATAAGGAGGAGAGAAAGATGTATGGGTGGTTGTTGATTTTTTTACAAGGATTTTGATCAATCTAATATATTCGTGGGATTCACGATTTTTCCCATCTATTTCTCTCTTACATTCTAAGTATCAATTAATACACTATACTCGTGGGATTCACGAGTTTCATATCTTCCTTCAAATATTTCTCGTTCTTGCAATCCATTCATAAGGAGCCTTATCTCATATTCATCTTTCTCCTAGTCCAAAACCTTAGTGGTTCCCACCCGACTCACGCAACGATCTGGAGCCGAAAGGCACGACAGCACTGTCGAGCACCGAAGCCGAGTATGGAGGAGCGGTTGTCGCAACATGCGAAGCCATATGGTTGAAGCGGCTACTTAAGGATCTGCAGGTGGAGGTATCCGATCCAACGACAATCTACTGCGACAACCTCAACAACATCCAACTAGCTAAGAACCCCGTCTTCCATGCCCGGAATAAGCACATTGAGGTGCACTACCATTTCGTCCGTGAGCGTGTCCTCTCCAGTGAAGTTGAACTTCAGTATGTTCTGACGGATCGGCAGAACGCCAACATCTTCACCAAGCCTCTTGGTCTGGACAAGTTGTGGTAATTCTCGGGTGTGCTTGGGTTGCGTCACCTCGACGTGCCGAACTTGAGGGGGAGGGACGTTCCGGAAGACGAAGACCGCGACACCGAGTCAGATGACGAATTCGATTTCGGACCGGCTGAAGAAGCCGAGGGCGGACCCGCGAAAGATTCCGAAAGCGGACATAAGGGGAGTAGTCGAAAGAAAGAGCCGAAGCCAACCAAGGGCGAGAAGACCGAGGATGAGTTGGAGACAGCCAACTCAGACGAGAGCGAAAACTGATCGGAGGAAGCCGAGTCGGTTCGGATGTTTGATTCGGATACGTTGAATCAACCAAGGGCCAAGCAGAAGAGAAGGCAGTAGAAGAGGCGCCAACACCGCAACAGCAAGGAAGCTGAGAAGGGCCGTGTGAGCAGACAAGCCGACCAAAAGGGTCGAGGCGTGCGGAATCGAACAGGTCGAGGAGTGCGAGTGAGGCGTGAAGCCAGAAGGAATCGGGGAGAGATCCGGAAGAGCAGATGGAACCTCAAGTTGAGCTTGAGGGGGAGTGTTGAGATACAAGCTCAACATTGGCCGGATTAGCTGTGCAAGCCGAGAACCGGATCGGTTGGGGCCGATCGTTTAGGCCGGACCCATGCGTAAAACGGGTACATAAACTAGTACACAAACCGGTGCGTAACGAGAAGCCGTAGCGGTGCGTAAACCGTGAGGCCATTGGGATATTCCGTGTAGGAATATATTTTGGGAGTTAGGGTAGAGCTCAGTTATGATCATTGAAGTACGTGTCAGTACTTCTGTCAGTCCGTATGGACATGTATAAAAGTGCTCACTGAGCACATCCTATGTACAGATTGAGTATTATTTTGAATTGTTTTTTCTGTGTGTTCTCTCTCTCTGTCTCTCCCGCGTAATGTGTATATACAAGCTCTCCATTAAACCTAGGTATTTTTTGCGTTCGATTTCCTATTGCTTCTGCATGCTATTCTTCACACTTATGAATAACACAAGATGGGGGATGAGTAAGTATATTAACTTAGCATTATCATCAACTATCATCAAATCCAAAAATACCTTCAATGAGGTATATATAGGTTTCATGTGCAAGGGTGCACATGTGCTAGGAGAATATAGGTACAATGTGTAAGTCCTATATTAAATGAGCATGGAGTGGTTGATCTACAATGTATCCCACTCAAGTACAAAATCCTATTTAAGGCTTTATGGTCAACACACTAACTAGATTCTATCTATGTAACTACTAAGTTACATGTGTTGACTAACTAACTAAACTAAGTTGAGCTTGATCTCTCAACACTTTTCTATATCTGACATTTCTAGTTTCTCTTGCTCCTTCTGCTCGCGGTTCTTCTTCTATTACCTCCCGTTGCTCGTTCGACATTTGTTGGTTCTGAGCTGGCTTCTTCCGGCTACTCAGTTCTGTCTCTGTCTGACTGCGCTACTCTTGCCTCGGTTCCATTTGGTGGCTGATCCGGAGATTGTTCTTCATCACTTATGTGGATCGCTGTCGTCCTCCGCGATGCCTCCTTTTGTCGACGTTGCTGTTCGAATTGCTCGAATTGTAATTGGGTGATGGGTTGGGCATCATCTAACCGTTCTACCAGCCTTCTAACAGCAACCAATTGCTCCTCGGCCAATGATAGAAAGTCATCCAACAACTCTTCCCTGATGGTGACAATGCTTTCCGCATCCATCTTATAGAAGTGGTCATCGTCTCTTTTTCGGTTCTTTGCATCCGCTCATAGGACCTGTAATTCAGCTGCTTGTTGCGTCCACTTTGTCCACCATTCTACCGAGCTTTCGTCGATCATTCTCTTTGTTTGTTCTTTCCATGCCAGCACAATAACCCAGATTCGGTTGACCCCCAGTTTGGACCTGTCCTCGGCAACCTGCTTGTCCTCCTTTAGCTTCTTTATCAGAGTTGTGGTTGCTTGGGCCTGCGCCCCGTAATCCAACAATTGGGTCTGATAGGTCGTCTAAACCCTATCCAGAACCATTTTTACTCTATTAAAATACTATCAAAGCCTTTGGAAGGTGGCAGATCTATAATGAAATCCATAGAAATACACTGCCATGGCTTGCTGGGAGGTGGTAATGGTTGTAGTAAGCCATAAGGATGATGCCTGGGTATTTTGGCGCAACAATAGGTGTCACATGTGCGAACGTAATCTTCGACAAATTTTTCATGTGAGGCCACCAAAACGAAGGTTTGACCAGCTCAATGGTCTTGGCAATACCAAATGTCTAGCCATGGGGGCATCATGACAATGTTCTAACACTTGAAGTCGGGGTGATCTGTTAGGGATGTAAAGGAGATTCTTGTAGAAGAGTAAGCCATCTTGCCACTTGAAGTCCTGATAATGTTGAGATGATCCTTGAAATGTGGAGCAAGATGGACGGCTTGAACCAATGTGGGCTAAGACATCCTTAGCAAAAACATCAGAGTGAAGTTGTTGCCGAATAGTGTCAAGAAGGCTAGAATCAAGTGGCATGGCATAAATTGTTGTTGCCTGTAGCTTTGATGGCCTGAGAAAAATCTTCATTTGATTGTCAAAGGCCAGATCTCCAGGTCGAAGAGCTAGATACGAACGCCGAGACAAAGCATTTGCTTTCCCTTGTTGTTTTCCGGGGCGAAAAATGATCTTGAAATTGAAACGCGTTACAAATTGGGTCCACCGAGCTTGTCTTCTATTTAATACTCGAGTTTGAAAATATGTGAGATTTTTGTGATCACTATAAATGATAATTTGATGAGGCGATCCTTCTAGAAAATGACACCATTGCTCGAATGAGTCGACCACAGCTAGTAACTCCTTGTCATGCACCTCATAGTTTATCTCTGAAACAATAAATTTTTTCGAGTGAAATGCGACTGGATGAGTCTGCCCGTCCTCACGATAGGATATTCCCCAATGTGAAGTCTGACGCATCCGCCTCACTAGTAAATGGCTTTTCGGGATCAATATGCGCTAGGATAGGTGTTGATGTGAATGCCTCTTTCAGCTCAGTAAAAGCCTTGTCCGTTTTGATACTCCAAAAAAATTCTTGATTTTTCTTGGTGAGTTGGGTGAGGGGCAACACAATGCTTCAATAATTACGTATGAATTTGTGATAGAAGTTCGCAAATATGAGGAAACATTAGACATCCCGAACTAAGCATGAGGGTTTCCATTCCAATATTGTTTGGACTTTTGCCGGATCCATGAAAATACCCTTGGATGAAATAGTGTATCCCAAAAATTTGACTTGTTTGCAATCAAAACTACATTTCTCAAGTTTGGGATAAAGACCATACTTTCTTAGGCGTTCAAGTACTTTCCACACATGTATATCAGGCTCCTCTTGTGTTTTAGAGTGAATCAACATATCATCGAGGTAGATGATGAGAAAGATATCCAAGAAATCCTGAAAATGTCATTTGCCATATGTTGAAATATTGTGGGTGCATTTGTGAGCCCCGAAAGGCATGACTGTATACTCGAAATGACCATACTGAGTATGAAATGCAATTTTCCACTCATCTCCCGGTCGAATTTGAACAAGATTATATGCACCCCTTAGATCAATTTTGGTAAAATGCTTTGCCCCACCAATGTGTTCTAAGAGACTGGAGATTATAGGTAGAGCATACCTATTCCTTATGGTGACTTTATTTAAGCCTCGATAGTCCACGACCAAACGAAGGGAGCCGTCCTTTTTCTTCACAGAAAAGATAGGAGCACCTTTTGGAGATTTTGAATGTCGAATAAACCCATGTGTAAGATTTTCCTCGATGAATTCTCGAAGAACCTCAAGCTCAGTGGGTGATAAATTGTAAATTGGACCCCACGGTGGCTCTTTTCCTGGTTGGAGATCAATAGGACAGTCATACGACCGATGCTTTGGAAGAACACTAGTTTTGACTTTGTCGAAAACATCAACATAGTCTGGATAGTTTATGGGAATTTGGATGTCTGAATTCCCTTGAGTGGCACTAGAAGGTGTCACTGATACTGCAAATAAGAAAAGGTCCTCCTTGCCTCCCACTTGGTGCAATTATTACAATGTGATGGCTAAAATTTGATGAAAAGGAGATGGTGCATTGGTAGAACTATATTCTTCAAGAGAATAATCCTGAGTTCGATCCTTGGCAATGATATTTTCTGCTGAAGGGCACCAAATTTCCCACTTCCTCCATGTTAACTGTTTTTGGGGAAACACCTTCGATGAGCCCACAGGCTATCGGTATCAAGGGATCGTGTTACGTTTTTGTGAAGATTCCGGGCCATGGTGAGAAACCGGGGAATATCGGAAGAATCGGCGGGGTGCACCATGTGCACTTACCCTTGTAAAAACATGTGAATAGTAGGAATCAAGTCGGGATAGAGAATCCCATGTAAGTCGGGATTTATCCCACATTGTAACGCATCCCTCTCCTTGTTCTATAAAAGGAAGGGAGCGCTCTTTGTGAAGGGGTTGCCAATTTTGAGTTAGGAGGGTATACCACTTAGGTCTAGGGTTGGTAGAGTTCTTCCTCTTCATCTTATTCTTGTTCCCTTAGGGTTTGTACTTGGGTCTTCACCCTATTTCGTTTAGGGTTTCATCTTGTCTTCTTCTTCTTCTTCTTCTTCTGCCCCTTCGTGTCTGTTTAGGGTTTTGGCTCGGTGAAGAGCTTGTATGTTTTGTGGGGGTTTACTTCTACTCGGCCTCCTGTGCAAGACCCTGCTCGGTGCGACGAGCCCGAGAGCTCCCCCGACAGCGGCTTGGCGGCAGACTGCTGTTGTAACGTAACCTACCTTGGTCCGGCTCGAAGCCGGGGTTGTATCTCTCCCTGTAATATATATACATACATTCGTGTTTGTTTGTGCATATCGGTGTATTGGGTGGTGTCGGAAGCACAACCCCTTGCTTCTTGTGCATAAGAGTTGGTGACGTGCGCACGCTCTCCCTCTCCTTTGTCTCTCTCCCTCCCTCTCGTGTTCGATTGCAACCGGGTCGTGTCCGGTGTCGGTTTTCTTGGCATCCCTCTTCTCCCTCGTCCGAGACCCTTGTGGTCCCGCCCCTTCTACACGCACGCGCGTAATAACGCGACAACGTGGAAGCCTCTTCTACAGAGAAGACGATAGGATTACGATGAGCGTACACGGCTACACCCGTTAGGTATAAAGGGAGCTCAGTTTACGTGTATGGGGAGAGTACACAGATAAAAGAATAGTAAGAGCGAAACTTATATTAAATGATAAGCTCACAGTGATTATAGCACACGGCTCTCGGTCGGAACAGTTCGTGTAGAGCTTGGTGCTACAATATTAATCTCCCTAAAATGATCTAGAAAAAAATCCCCCCTTGAGGTATGCATAACTCGGGTTATATAGTTTTCCTCTTGAGACAGAACCGAGCCATCGGCTGATTGTGAGGGCTAAAACTCAGCTATCTCTAGTTTTACCTATTTCCTCACCTACTCTTCTACCTAACGACGAGTTTACATAATGTATTTATATTTCTGGCCTATGGACAACACCTGGCACGCCTGTGGGACAGGACCTTGTCCATCGGACCCATGGTTCACAATGTGGAGGGGTAACCATGGATTTGGCAAACAAAACAAATTACAAAAATTGCCCGTTTATACAAGGGCTGATAGGTTTGATTTACTCCTCTTCTAATATGCCGAGGATATCCTCGGGGGCGTGGGGTTGGTGATGGAGGTTTTGTTGCCGAGTCAGGGATGGCTATGTCATCGTGTGCGCTGCCCTCTGTTGGTACCGATTCAGGCAGGGTCGTGGTTGTAGGTTGTGGCTCGGGTGGGATGTGGGGATTTGTAGGGGCAGGTTCCTCCGGTCTGGCTTCCGTGGTGGGTGGCTCGGGTCCTTGCTCGTTGGTCGTGGGAGCTCTGTTAATCCCGGTAGCTAGGAGTTCCTCCTCGTAAGTTTCGGCTTCTAAGAGAAACACCATTAGATCGTCGTTGAATTCCTCTAAAAGTTGCTCAATGGCCACGGTGTGGGATGCTGCGCAGGTATGATATTCCTCAATCAAGTCTTCATGGAGGGTCTGGATGCTGGTGTCATCCATCTTGTAAAACCCTCGGCCCTCCTTCCGTCGGTTCTCGGCATCCGCGCGTAGTATGTGTAGGTTCGCGGCTTGGGGTGACCACTCCTGCCAGACATGGTCAAGCGTTTCCTCGATCTTCTTGGTGAATTGTTGGCGATACTTGTTGATCAGGATCTTGATTTTAGTATCGTCCATGCCGATGCTAGCTCAGTGAACTTCCACTTCCTCCCTTGCGGCCTTGGCTTCTTCTTGGCTTTTGCGGACGAGGAGCGCTAAAGTAGCTCGATTATCTTTTACTTTTTTCGGTGATGAGTGCGATTGTCTGCTCATAACGTTTGGTGAGCTGAGCTACAGTTTCGTCCATGTCTTGTCTCCAAGCGTCCCAATGTTGTTCTCTGGCGGCGATGTGCTCTGTTTGCAATTGGTGATATGCATCGGAAATTTTTTCCCTTTGCTCTTTCAAGATCCTCCATTTTTGCATGTGTTCATTTGCCAATTCTTGTAATGCCCTTTAGTGACGTCGTAATTCCTGGTTGTTTGCGAAGAGCTTGCGTTCTCGTTGGCTATTCCGCTTAGCTTCTTTGATGAAACGTTCTTTGGCCTCGGTGATAGAGACCTGAAGGGTCATCACCTCTCTTTCTTGTTCTTTGAGTGCGACCAAGTTTTCAGCAAGCAATCGCTTGAGGTTAGCTTCACAGCCCGCGGCTTGTTCCCATAGTTGGCCAAGAATGTTGTTGTGGTTCTGTTTTGCTCACTCGGCCA
Organism: Azolla caroliniana; assembly: GCF_043228905.1. Lineage (NCBI taxonomy): Eukaryota > Viridiplantae > Streptophyta > Polypodiopsida > Salviniales > Salviniaceae > Azolla > Azolla caroliniana. The sequence continues at coordinate 9,103,464 of NW_028230447.1, forward strand.
GAGCGATCTGGGCCTTAAGCTCCTCTTGGTAGTCCCAGAGGGGAGGCCCTGTCTGGGTTGCCGCTTGCTGGATTCGGGGAGGGGGTTCCCTATTCGTCAGTGTCGATCGTTCCATGACGATAGATGGTGGTGGCGTTTGCATGGAGGTGTGGCTGGTTTGGGTGTGCGGGCTTATATCTGCCTGTGACGATGACTTGCTTGTCTGTACCAATTCCTTCATTGTGTTGGCATCAACCGTGGCTACCTTGGGGTAAGCTGTGTCGTCTTTGTGTGCATCGGTACCCGCAACACTTAGGCTCAGGTTCGGAAGAGTGGCTGGTGAGACATCGTCACTCGGCGCAGGGAGGCTTAAGGGCGGATGTTCTGGATGTTGCTGCTTCAATGACGTCACTTTCTCCTCTGCGGCTTGCCATAGCTCGGTAGCCCGTTTGGCTTGCTAATGCGCCGTTTTGATACGACGGGCCATGTCTTTGGCTACCTGAGTAGTGTGGTGCAGATTTCGATATGCCTCGACTAAGGCCGTGTTCAGATCTGGTAGCTCCATGAGGAGAGAAGCATTCTGTGCTTGCTTCTTCCGCCCTATCTTCTGTAAGGTTCGATCCTCGTGAGGTTTGATGTCTCCCATTAGAGCACGTTGGATCATCTTTGTTTCCGCGTGCTCTTCGGCCATATGAGCGGCGGCAACTACTTGGGCGCGCGCGAGGAAATCCATTAAATCATATGTTGTGCCCAGTCGAAGTAGTGCATTGAACTCGTATGCCTCTGCGGGGATATCTTTGTAACCGAGGACTTCCTCCCTGATATCTGCGTGGTTTGTCCATGCTCGATCCTACCAACTTGGAGGCATGACTCCGCTGGTACCATGGCCGTGGAGGTCGGGCTGGCCTTTTTTGATCTCTGATGATGGGTGCCCTCGGTTTCTGTGGTTGACTCTCGAATGATGCGGTGTCTTTTTGGCGGCTGATCCTGTGAGTCTGGGGCCGGTGGTGTTGGCTCCTCGGCTTGTTTCCTCTTTTGTTGTCGTATGCTCGAGTGTTGCTGGCTTGTGGGCCATGGGCTCGGTTGTGGAGAGGGCATTGATGTCCTTGGTGTTTTCTGGCGTATGGTGACACCCTCAGTGATGGGCTCCTCGGCCTCGTCCCATTCAACATGGGTCGCTGTTAATGCCCGTTGTTTTTGTGTTTTTGGTGGGGGTGGTGCCGGGGCGGAAGTAGGGTTCCGAACGGTCGAGGGAGGTGGAGAAGGCGAGGGGTCTTCCCATTCTTCTTGGGTTAATGCCAAAATCTTCTCCTGTTGTTTCCTTGGTGGTGGTGGGGAGGTAAGGATGCGACGAGGGGAAACCGAAGGAGGTGGGTAGAGGATTGTGAGGAAGTGATTAATCACAAGCAACAAGCGCTTACTGGTTTGAAAAGATTCGAGTGCCGCACAGACTCCTTCACCGGTGATGATTCCCCAATCAATTTTGTGGCCTTCATATGCCCGGATGATGATGGTAGCTTTGTTCTGTGGCATACTTGTGGGATTTGTATGCACAAAGGCGTATTCCATCAAAATCCGAGCGATCTCCCCAAAAGCTTTGTTTGGCCCTCCATAAGTGCGGTAAGCTTTACCCGACATTGAATACATCCCAAAATATTCCTTGAGGATTGAGTGGGGAGGGATTTCGACCTCATGGTCTCTTCCCTGCGCAAGGTCCAGAGCCGCGCGAATCATGTTGTTGGATACTGTGTCAGGGTGGATTCTGCGTGCTATTGCTGGGGTGTCAGGGTGCGCTGGGGCGTCGATGATCCGTAAGTACCCACCCAGTCCTCGTTGATGTAGCCAAGAATGGGTTTCATGCGATGCTGCGAGAGGCATGGTGGATGCGATGGTTTGCTGACAGGAGGCGTGGGGGGAAGCGATGAGACGAGGGCGAGACAAAGAGTTGGAAGAACACTGTTGTTTTGTGCAAGGGCTATGAGGGCGAGAGGAGGCCGGTTTGTAGAGGCGATGAGAACGAGAGCGAGCTTGGGAGCTTGAAGGCGGTGAAGGCAAGAATGCGTCTGTGTGAGTGAGTGTGTTGTGTGTGGGGTAATTTCTTTTATGTGACTGCCTAGGGTTTTGTGTAGGGAGAAGATCCTTGAGATTCTTGGTCGTGGCTGCCCTAATAAGGTATTATGGCCACGCGTCCCAGGAGTGCTATGTCTGGTGTGCATGCTCCTTAGATATTCTATTTTAAAGTGAATGTGACTAGTTGGTGCGCCTAAGAAAATTCGTGATTTGGGGTGATTAGTTAGGTAGTTTTAGGTAAGGTTAATTTAACTGCTAAAAACCATTCCTACTATATACATTTGGTGGGTAGGTCATTATTTTACCGAGGGGGGACATGTGGCTACCTTCGAGGCGTCGTCCATGAACTGGTCTGTGTCGTCGGTCTCGGCGAAAGGATTAATTGGGGTCTTCCCATGGTAAGGTCGAAGTCGGAAGCCATTTACCCAACTCTTGACGATGTCCCCGGCAAGTGTGCCGAGTTGGAATGTGCCGTTAAACTCGTCAATTATCTAGAAGGGGCCTGTCCATCGGAATCGTAATTTCCCCAGCATAGCACCGAGTCGTGTTTGGAAGACCAGCATTGGTTTGCCGATGGTAAGTGCTTTCTCTCTACCATTCCGGTGTCGATCGACGAAGGCTTTGCGTTGTTCCAGGTGAGCCATGTTGGCCACTCGATGTTCGCCGAGTTCGAGGAGTTGTTCGAGCCGAGATTGCTCTGATTGGTCCTCGGGTAACCTTTCCTTAACCTGAACTCGGAGACTCGGAGCTTTGAACTCGATCGGCATGACTACTTCCAAACCAAAGGCCATCCGAAACGGTGTAGACTGAATGCTAGTTTTGAATGGGGTGCGATACGCCCACAAGGCACTCTGGAGCTTGTCATCCCAATCGGTGCGGTTCTCATTGACGATCTTTTTCAGGATTGTTTGCAAAATTTTATTAGTAGACTCCGCCAATCCGTTTGCTTGTGGATAATACAACGTACTTTTCTTATGTACGACTGCGTAGTGTGTAGTGAGCTCGCGAATTATGTGGTTTATAAAATGCCCGCCTTGGTCACTAATGAGGTCGATTGGGCATCCATATCGGCACCATAGATGTTCGTATACGAATTTTGCCGTGGATGCAGCTATGTTGTCCCGTAGTGCCTTAGCCTCGACCCATTTTGTGCAATAGTCTGTGGCCACGATGATGTATTTGTTACCGGTGCCAGGGAAGCCCACTGTGGAATTGCCGGCGGGCATTATGCCGGCGACGCAACCGCTCGGAAAATATGGCAGAGCGGACTGTGGTGGCCGACCACCCTAAAAGATGCCGTGAAGTATAGCAGAGAATGCGATTTGTGTCAACGACTGGGCCAACCCACAGAGCAGGCCCGGATGCCACACCACCCGGTCTTGCCCTTAGAACCGTTTCAAAAGTGGGGGTTGGACTTTGTCGGTCCCTTCAAACCACCGGCAATGCGAACCGGAAATCGGTATGTCATAGTGGCGACCGACTATTGCACCAAATGGGTAGAAGCAAAGGCCTTACGGGACAACACGGCCGCTTCCACGGCAAAGTTTCTGTACGAATGCATATGGTGCCGGTATGGATGCCCGATCGAGCTTATAAGTGACCAAGGAGGACATTTTCTCGGGCAGGTAGTAGAAAGCCTGACGTCATTTTACGCGGTGGTACATAAAAAGAGTACACCCTACTACCCTCAAGCCAATGGACTAGTGGAATCAACGAACAAAACTCTGCAGAACATCCTACGAAAAATCGTCAACGAGAACTGGACCGACTGGGCGTACCGAACAACGTACAAAACCAGCATCCAGACAACCCCGTTCCGACTAGCATTCGGGTTAGAAGCGGTCATGCCGGTAGTGTTCCAGATCCCCAGCTTACGGATTCAGGTAAAGGAGTGCTTAAGTGAGAACGAGTCCGAACGAATCCGACTGGCAACGCTGTTGGAATTAGAGGAAAACCGAATAGCCAGCTTACTACAACTCGAACTGGAGCAAAGGAGGAGAAAAGCCTTCGTGGACCGACACCGGCGTGGCAATGAAAAGGAGTTTGAAGTCGGGAAACCGGTGCTACTATTCCAGACAAGGATGGGGAACATGGCGGGAAAGTTGCGGTTTCGATGGACCGGACCGTTCTGGATCACCAAGGAGTACAATGGGTCGTATCAGCTCGGCACGTTGTCTGGAGATGTCATCGGCAAGTGGGCAAATGGATTTCGGCTAAAGCCGTATAAAGGAAATATGCCAGCCAACCCGTTCAAGCGAAACCTGGAAATCCGGCAAGAGGAAGAACCGACACCGACAGACGCTGCTGAAGACATTCGGACCGAGGAAGAACCGACACCGATACTGACGAGGACCATCCCGGAAAACCGACACGAACCGACCCGAACCGACCTGAACAAAGCGGGGGGGACCAGCAAATGACGTGGTCCAAGCAAAAGAAAAGAAAGAAAAAAAAAAATAAAAAAAAAAATGACGTGGGCAGAATCGACGCGAATCATCGTAATGATGGGGAGATCACAAGAGGTGGGAGCGCCACCATGCAACGAAGAGGCGCCATGCATTAAAGAAGGACGTGTGCGCACTTGCTATTTAAAGCAGAGAACGTGGGCACTCACACGCGGCAAACAAGAAAGGACATACTAATTATGGCGGGAGAGGAACATGCGGGGGAAACGAAAAAGGACGGCTCGAGGCACAACCCACTATATAAGACACAGGCCTGCGAAGGGCTCACGTTTTACGAATTTTCCTACATACAGGCGCAGAAGCACAGAAGAGCGACCCGACGCACAGAGCACACACAGCGCGATCCCGAACACCAGGCAGCAGATGAAGAATTCGAAGCAATGGTACTGTCGGAAGAGGCACGCCAATGGATGAGGGAGAACGGGTTAAAAGGCTTGCTGCGGATCGCCGACGCTCCACCACACGCAGAACCAGAGCAGGCGGCAGCATCGATCGATATATCAGAAGTCACGGAAGGAGCGGTGCAGGCACTCACGGGGATCAAAGCAGGAGGACTGCAAACAATCGAAAACCCTTCCAGGGAAATCCTGTTCGAATATTTCGGGGAATACTCTATCAGCAGCAAGGCGTACCGAACGCAGGGCGGAGAGAACCTGCTGTTCGGAGAAGTAGCCCGCGCTATGATGGAATACGGATTCGTGAATCCCCGTCCCCCAGCCATAGCCAAGTATCGGGCAACATTCTTGATAGCAGCGTACGAGGGCTTACAAATAGACTGGCTCCATTTCATAACCGAAGGATTGAAGGAGGCCATCAAAAATCTGGTGGAAGGAAAAAGGCCATGGGCCGGGATAACACAATGGCTAACGGTGTTAGTCCCACCGGTACTCCCCATCACACAAAAGAAAAGAGGTCAGCAGGAGACGACGCCGAAACAGGTCACAAAGCGCCGACAGATCTTGGAGAAACACACCCCCGGATGGACCCCGCAAGAAGCAGAACAGCAGGGGGAAGGACCATCCCGACAGCAACAGGAACCGGCCACAAAGGCAAAACCGGCAGGTAAAGGCAAAGGGAAAGCGGCTGAGGAGGAACCGGTAGCGCGCAAACCAATCCATATAACGCTGCGACGGCCGGAACCGGAACCAGAGGTCTCTAGACAAAAGGTCCGTCTGGTACCCGCACCGGAGGGGGAAACTGAAACAGAAGACTCATCCGAACCCCTGGTAAGACTCCCAGCAAGACAAGGTCGGGAGAAACGGGCGAAAGGACCGGCTCCACCAGTGGACAGAACTCAGCAGAGGGCGCAAGGACCATCTCCAGTAGCCGAGGCGGAAATAGCACCGGAACCTGTACCCAGGGAAGCAGCACCGACACCGGTTGGGCCGGACTTCAGAAAACCGGTCATCCCAGAGAAGAAGAAGGAACGAGTGCCGGAACCGGAGCCAGAGAAGAGGCCGGAAAATCAGCCTGGCTTAAGTGAGCAAGGCCACCCCGAAATCGGAAGAACAAAGCCACAATGGCTGAGATGGCTTTCGGAGCAGTTATCGGGAGTAGCGGACCAGTTAGAGAAAGAAGAAACGTGCCGGCAACAGCTGACGCATACAACAACGCAGGAGTTGGTCGCGCTCCGAACACAGATCGAGGAAATGCAAGGGGAGCTGTTGGAGGCAAGGGAAGGAATCCAACAAGCACAAGCTGTCACCGAGCCGGTCGGGACAACAAGGAAGCAACCAGAACCGGAATCGGAACCGGTAGCCTTGCAAACCGGCCCTGAGACCGAAAAAATAATAGAAACCTTACGAGAGGAGTTACAAGCTCAGGAGGCATTAAGGGAAAGAGAAAGGGAGCAGCGGAAAGCGGTGGAGGATGACAGACGAAAAATGGAAGAAGGCCTCCGGAAAGGTCGAGCCGCTAATGACCGACTGCAAGAAGAAAAAGAGAAGCTGCAGAAGGAGAAGGACCGACTACGTCGACATGCCGAACAAGAGATAGAACGACTGCAGGAAGAACTCCGACAACAGAAGGACCGGGACGATCGGTTAAGAGCTCAGGCAACCCGACGCCTGAAGCAGAAGACAGAGGACTTCGACCGTCTCTACAGAGATCACAAGCAGGCCGAGTCGGACAACAAAAAACGAGCAGCAGACTACGACCGGCAAATAGAGAAGCTGAAAGAGCAGCTCAAAGAGACCCGATTAGACCTGGCTAAGGCGATGGATGAGGTCAGTGCCAACAAGGAAGCATTGTCGGCGGAAATAGCCCAAGCAACGGAGAGAAGGAAGGAATTAGAGGCGCTAAGGCGGGAAAAGCTGGACCTGACCAAGATCAGGAATGAAGAAAAGGAAAAATCGACCTTCACGATCAGCAAACTGCAGAGTACCTATGAAAAGCAGAAAGCAGATTACGAGGCCTAGGCTCAGATAATGGCCGACATTATAAAACGGGCAAGGAAGGAAAAGCAGGAAGCTTATGCGCATGCTAAGGCAGGAGTTGACCGGATCAAGCTCATCATGTCAGGATGGAGTACCCGAGCTCAGGCAAGTATCAACGAAAGTACGGAAAAGCTATGGAAGGAGTGGTCACAACAGGCAGCCGAGCTGCAGACACTCCGAGCGGATGCCGAGAATCGGAAGAAGACCGGCGACAGGTTCTACAAGATGGATGAAGAAAGTATCGTCGCCATTCGGGAGGAATTGTCGGAGGATTTCTACACTTTAGCAGAAGAACACCTCAAAGAAATCCGAGGGTTGGTAGAGAGGTTGGATGACGGGCAGCTCGCAACTCAGTTGGAGTTGGAGAGATACGAGCAGGACCGGGTACGACAGGAAGCTAAGGGAAGAACGACGCCAACCACTATTGGTGAGGGAACGCGACCGGATGAAGATGAACCAACCGACACCGAACAACCCCGACAAGGAATACCTGAAGACGAACTCGAAGAAGAGCAGGAGCGGACCGATGCCGGAGAAGAAGAAGAGCTGAGACCGGAAGACACCAGAGCAGAGGAAGGAGGCATATCAAGTCGACCAGTCGAGACCGGAGAAAGCGACACCGGTAACAGAACAGAGCCAGGAACGGAGGGAGAATAGGAAGAACCCGGACGAAGCGGTGAGGAAGCACCGGCACCACGGAATCAAGCAGAGCCGGAGCAGAAAATTTTTACGGAACAGCCTACCCAACAGGAGGTCGGAGACCAGGCAGGCAAGGAACAGGAACAGGAGGAAGAAGCACCACTTGACACTATCGAGCAAAGTGTGCTCGATATTTTGGAGGAAGACTGAGGCCGGGTGTGGATTCGAAGTGCAAGGCACTTTCCCACGGGCGTGCCATGTGTTGGCCGGTCAGAAGAGCAAGGACAAGTGGGAAGGTGGATCGGATAATAGGAAGTAATAGTAGAATTATTATTCGGAGGGACGGATTCGGTACAGTTGTACCGATCCGGATCCGAACCGATTCGGATGTCGGTTGCCTAAGCGCACCGATTGTAACCTTGCCGGATGCCTATAAAAGGATCCGATGATTTGTAAAGTGTTCGACGGAAGTAATACAATAGTAATTGTCGTGTATTTATCTGTATCTCATATTGTTTGCCGTCCGTGCTTAATTGTAATCATCTTATGCGTGTAACCTAGCATCCAATCCTTACCACCCCTTTGGAGAAGTGTCGGGTAGACACCTGTGTTGAGGCTAGTCCGGCCAGACAGACAACAGACAATACCTTGTACGTCGAATCCACAACCGACCCTTGCTATTCTTCATCCAAAATATCCAGAATGCTTTGTTCGAGAGTCTCCAATGGTTCATCTGGAATTGGTTGTTGTTGTTGTTGTTGTTGCTCTATTGATGTCTGCTGCAACGGGTCCGTTGATGGCTACTGCAGCTGCTCCTCCGTTTGTTGCTCTGACACCGGCGTCTCCGTCGTTGCTCCCTTCGTCGTAGTGGTCTCCGGTTGACTGGTTCCGGGTTGGGACTCAGCCGGCGACGGTTCCTCATCACTAAGGTGAACCGTTGCCGCTTCTCGTGCTTTTTCTTCCCGAACCCGGGACCGCTCGTAGCTTTCAAACTGGATTTGAGCGTCCAACCTATCATCGTCTAGCTGAGCTACGAGCTGCCTGACCTGCGCCAACTGTTCATCCGCCAGGACTTGGAAGTCGTTGGCCAGCTCGTCCCGTATGGCGGTGAAGTCCTCGGAAGTCAACGTATAACAATCATCTCCTTCCTTTCGCCGGTTTGCCACGTCTGCCCGTAGCAATTGGAGTTCCACCGCGTTTTGTGCCCACTTTGTCCACCATCTTACGGAGCTTTCATCAATCAAGTGTTTTGTCTGATTCAACCATGCCCGGAGGATGGACTGAATCCAGCCCGTTCCCAATTGCGATTTGGTTTCCGCCACTTGCCGTTCCTCCTTCAGCTGTTTGATGATTTTGACGTTGTCTTCCACCTGCGCCTTGTAATGCGTCAATTGCCTTTGATATGTGCTTTGTAATTTCTGCAATACTGTTGATGCTCTCTCTTTTTCTTCCTGCTGCTGCCTCTGGAGCTCCATCCGGACCTTCTCCGCCTCGTCCAAGCGTCTTGTATTTTCCGCACGTTCGTCGGCGATCGCCGTCGCGGCCCGATCAACTTCCTGCTGGAGCTCGGCCATCCGTTCCTTATGCTCCGTTTCTAGCCGTTTGTAGTCTCAGTGCAGGTGCTCAAAATCATCTGTCTTTTGCTTGAGCCGTGCGTTGATCTGTCGACGGGCCCGGTCCTCGCGGTCCTTCTGCTGGCGGAGCTCTTCCTTTAGCCGTTCAATTTCCGTTTCCGCCGTCTTCCGCAACTTGTTCTTTTCCTGCAACACTTTGTCTTTTTCCTCCCTTAGCCGGTCGTACGCTTGATGGCCTTTCCGGAGGCTCTCCTCTGCCCGGCGGAGGTTCTCAGCAGTCTTCTTTAATTCGGCTTCGGCCGCTGTCTTCAATTCTCGTTCACGGCTGCTTAGCGCTTCCTGTGCGGCAAGTTCATCTCTCAATTCCGCAAGCTCCTGGGCTTGCGTCGCATCTCTTGCCGGAACGGTTTCCGTTGCCAGGGTCTTATTGGTATGTACAGGTCGATCCGTTTCTTTATTCTGTACACTTACCGGAGTCACCGGTGATTGGATCCGTGTTGCCGTTAAGGCCATTTTGGCCATCTCTGTCGTGACCTGATCCAAGTCTTTTTCAAGGCACCGGATTCTGGACCGGGCCGTCTCTAGTTGTTCGGTTGTGACGAGCAACCGTTTGCTTTGCGTTCTTTCTTCCGCCTCAATATACCCCAATGCTTCGGCTATGTTATGTACACATAACGTTGGTGAGGGTAGGTCACTAATATTTACATTAGTGAAGGGTATGTTCACTATTATTAAAAAGGGGACTAATGATTGGATAGAATGAATGATATGTGCATGCACTATCATGATTTAGACAACCAATGAATAGAGAGCCTTTTTAGAAAGGCACATCTATTCAAGGGGCCTAGGAAAAGGTATAAATATGAGGCTTAGCTACCCTCATAGGGATCATCACGTCGGAAGGCTGCTGTTGTAGACACCGGTGGTGCGGGCTAGGCTTTCGTCTCGACGATCGTGTTTATCTCTTCCAAGGTATTAGTCATCCTAATATCCGGCGGTATGGGACGTCGGTGGTAGGTTGGCTATGTCTAGATCATAGCTCGGGGGTGGTCGGGTGGAACGGGTTCTTCTATCCAATCTATTTTCTTCCTTTTTACTTGATTTGGTCTATTGATTAGTAATAGACTCTTAACAGGCTATCTGTTCGCCTATCCACCGGAGCCACAGGCTACCGGTGCCTTGTTGTGCTTGCACGCAGGTTTGACAGATGGGCTTACTTGTAGATGGGTGGTCCCGCCTGGTTGCGCCGAGTTGTAGTTCCGTTTCTGCCCGTGGACCACCGTGCTGTTCTGGTTCCCCTTGCGCTTCTTCTTGGCTGGCAGAGGGAGGCTGCATTGACCTTTCCGGCTCTGGCGGGATGGGACTTGCCGGTGTTGCCGGTGGTGCCGGGGCTTCTGATTCCGGTGCCATGCGCACCGGTTCCGGTACCTTCCTTGGTGTGGGAGTCTCAATATGGGGAGCCGGTGTTCCCTCCGTCTGAGGGTCCGAACGTTTCCCGACTGCCTCAACGGTCCTTGCTCCGTAGGCTCCTCCTCTATTTCCTCTTCCTGAGTCCCGACATTGAGTTTTGCCGCCAAGGGGTCCGCTTCTCTATTCATCGGTCGGCGGAGTGTAATCTTTACGGGCCGTGCCGGTGGTTCCTCCTGCGCATCTGTTGGCCGCTTCCCGCTGTCGCTCTCCTTTCCCGCCTGTTCTGCATCCGCCGCCTTCCCCTTAGTGGCCTTAGAGGCCAATAGCTGTTGTCGTTTGGAAGCCGTCTTTGGAGTGCCGTCCGCCACTCTTCCTCGCTTCTTGGGCTAGACGGGCTGGACGGGTGGCACAAGCAAGGTGAGCCACTGCGTTACGGCGTGCCATATCCTCCGTCCGTCTCGGCCTTCTTTGCCGTCTTTGCCTCTAACGATCTCGATCGCCGCACACAACCCGTCTGCGATCAATACCGGCCAATCCACCTTGATCCCTTCATAGGTGGCGATGATCATCCCTGCGCGGTTCTGCGGCATGACAGGGGGTCTAGGGTACACGTGGCCGTATTCGTGGAGCACACGAGCAATCTCGCGGAACAACATATCTCCGCCGCCCTGTGTCTGGTAGCCCTTGCTGGCTAGAGAGTACTCACCAAAATACCTGATGAGTTGCTCCGGGGTTGGATTGTCAATCGTGAGTATGCCTCCCTCCGGAAGGCCTGTTAACGCTCGAATCGCCTCTGCCGTTATGACCTCTGTGTTGATTTCTTTGATCACTTTGTCGGCTTCTTTGTGTGGCGGTACTTCCATAATCATCAAGAAGCCCTCGAGCTCGTGTTGCTTTAGCCATGTCTTGGCGGCTTCCGACAACGTTTGCGGGTCCATGTCTGTGTCGAGGTCGGATTGCGGTGGCGAGGTTGGATGGTGATGAGAGTGAGATTGAGAGAGAGAGAGTTCAGAAGGCGGGGGTTCTCTGTGCGTAGGTTCTCGTCTGATGATCTTGCAGCGTCTTGGTGCTTCTGTGCTCCTGGGTTCGCGAAAGTAAAGGGTCTCTATGCGCAGTGGTTTTTGTCTGTGCATTCTGGCGCCTTTTTCGAGTGTGTGCATGTCGTGTACTAAAATAGCATTATGTCCTGTGGTGGCGCTTTAAATGCCCACTACGTACCTTTTCGCTCCTCGCTCTTTCATCCATTCATTCCTCGCATTTGCATGATTGTTTTTTTTTTTTTGTTCTTATTATTATTAGTGTGACGTTACTTGTCCGTTAGTCCTCTCGGGCCCTTACCGGCCTCATTCTCCCCAGTTACCGGCTCGCCGTCTCCGCCGTCTTGGTGGTTGCCGTTTCCCTCACTGGTGTCGGTCCTTTGCTCAAATGGGTTCTTAGGCATCGGTCCTCTATATGGCTTCAATCGGAATCCGTTGACCCATTTGCCTAGCACTTCGCCGGCAAGTGTCCCTAATTGGTAGGACCCATTATACTCCCGTGTTAGCCAATACGGTCCGGTCCATCTAAACCGTAGTTTACCCGGCATCTTGCCCATCCGGGTCTGAAATACTAACACCGGTTTGCCGATTGCGAACATTTTTTCGTTTCCTTTCCTGTGCCGGTCGACAAATGCTTTCCATCGCCGTTGTTCCAGTTCTAAGTGCAAGATGCTTGCCAGTTGTTGTTCCTCGAGTTCACACAGCGCTGTCAACCGTATTGCCTCTGACTCCTTCTCGTTCAGCCGTTCCCGTAGCTGGATCCGTAAGCTGGGTACTTGGAATTCCACCGGCATTACCGCCTCTAGTCCGAACACTAACCGGAATGGTGTTGTTCGGATGCTCGTCTTGTATGCCGTCCGGTATGCCCAAAGTGCGCTATGTAGCTTGGTATGCCAATCTGTTCGGTTTTCGTTGACGATCTTCCAGAGGATATTCTGGAGCGTCTTGTTCGTTGATTCCGCTAACCCGTTCGCTTGCGGATAGTAAGGTGTGCTCCGTTTGTGGACAACGGCATAGAATGTCGTCAGGCTTTCCACTACTTGGCCGAGAAAGTGCCCCCCTTGGTCGCTTATTAATTCGATTGGGCATCCGTAACGTCACCAGATGTACTCGTATAGAAATTTTGCCGTTGACGCAGCGGTGTTGTCCCTTAAAGCTTTGGCCTCCACCCATTTTGTGCAGTAATCCGTCGCAACGATGACGTACCGATTACCTGTTCTCATTGCCGGTGGCTTGAACGGTCCAACAAAGTCCAGCCCCCACTTCTGGAATGGCTCGAGTGGTAGTACCGGCTGGTGTGGCATACGCGCCTGCTTCGTTGGCTGGCCCATTCGCTGGCATAGGTCACATTCTTTTGTGTACCGTACCGCATCTCTTAATGTCGTTGGCCACCATAAGCCACTTTGCCATATTTTCCTGGCCGTCGCATCTCCGGCATAGTGACCTCCGGCAACTCCGCAGTGGGCTTCCCTCAGTATTAGTTCCTTTTCATCGCTGCACACCGCCCATCTCCATATGCCGTCCGCGCCCTTGTGGTATAGTGTGTCTTGCAATAAGCAGAAATGTCGGCTTTGCACCGCCAGGCGTTTCCGTTCGTCCCGGTTCATCTCTTCCGGAGGCAGTCCTGTGCTCAGAAACTGGTGCATATTTGTGAGCCATTTGTCTTCCTGTGCCACTGTCTCATCTGCTGCTGTCTCCGTAGTGACTCGAAACAGCTCCGCATCCGGAAACTCATCCGCTACTCCGTCACCCGTCTCTCCGGACTCTAATCGGCTTAAGTAATCCGCTACGGCATACTGTATACCGGGTTGGTGGAATATTTCAAACTCGAATTCCTGTAACAGTAATGTCCACCGGGCCAATTTGCCGGTGAGTGACGCTTTGGACACCAGGTAAAGGAGTGCCAAATGATCTACATGGAAGGAAAACTTCCTTCCCAATAGATTATCCCTAGAGCTTCCCGTTCCGTGGTAGAGTAGTTCCGTTCTGCTTGGGATAGCTTTCGGCTGGCATAGTACACTGGCCGGTACCACTTTGGCTCCGTAAGCTGCATCAGTACGCTTCCAATTGCGATGTCGGAGGCGTCCACGAACATGTGAAATTCTTTACTCCAATCCGGAGGTTGCACTACTGGTGCCTGCGACAATAGTACCTTGAGGGCCCTGTACGCCCTATCCTCGGTGTCGGTCCACTAGAATGGTGTCCGATGTACGACGGCATGCAACGGTGTAGCCAGGTCGGACAAGTATCAGAGCATCCGGCTGTGCCACCGGATCTGGCCTAAGAACCGGCTTAATGCCTTTGCCGTTACCGGCGCCGGTGCTTCCAATATGGCTTTCACTTTGTCCGGGTCGACTGCAATACCTTCCTGGCTCACAATATGTCCTAATAGCGTTCCACTGGACACTCCAAATACACATTTTGCCGGATTCAAGCTTAGCCGGTACGCTCTACACTTTTCAAGACAAAGGCAGAGGTGCTGAAAATGGTCCTCCGCCCGCCTATAGACGGCGAAATTGTCAAGGAAAACCTGCATAAAAGCTGGAATATATTCACCAAAGATTTCCAAGATGATTCGTTGAAATGTTATCGGTGCCGTTTTGAGTCCGAACATCATCACCACGGCCACAAACACCCCCCATTCGGTGACGAAAGCCGTTTTCTCTTGGTCGTCGGGGTGCATCCGGATCTGATTATACCCGCTGAATCCATCTAGGAAACTATAGACCTCATGGCCGGCGACGGCATCCAACACTCCATCGGTGAACGGAAGTGGAAACGCATCCGTTACCGTAGCTGCATTGAGTTTCCGGTAGTCCACACAAACTCGAATTTTTCCGTTCTTCTTCGGTACGACTACGATCGGGCTCAGCCATGTCGCTTTCTTTACCGGACGGATAAAGCCAACTCTTAGCAGTTTGTCGATTTCCTCCTTGACTTTGGCGGCATAATTGGGATTCATCTGGTACCGTCTTTGTGCCACTGGTTTTGCGTCCTTGCTCAAGTGCACCTGATGCTGGTATAACTGAGGGTCGAGTCCTCGCATGTCTTCGTATGACCAGGCGAACACATCGCGAAATTCCATGAGAAGTGTGATCATCGCCGTTTTGTCTTCGGACTTCATCTCCTTGGCGATGTGCACCGGTTTTGCTTCGTCCATGGTCCCTCGGTTCACCTCTTCCAGTTGCGACGCTTTTACGCGCTGTTAAACGGCCATTTCCCGTTCCAATGCTTCCTGCGCTTGCCGTAACTCCCGGATTGCGTCTTTATCTGGTTCTGCTTCAGCCTCTTCCGGTTGCGGTAAGTATGGTGCTACTGCTTCGGCAATGTCAATTTCGAAGAGGGGTATGATCTTCGGGTTTTCCTGCAAGTACTGAGCTTCTTCCTCGTCAGCTAACCCTTCTAGCATGTTGATGCATTCCGCATACAACGGTGTACATTCCTTGCCAGTGCTCGTCCTTGGCTGTGTTGGTACCCGTATCTTGGCTTTTCCTCGCCGGAAGGTAATTATATTTCTCCTCCAGTTCTGTTTGATATGTGCCGTTTTTAACCATGGCCGCCCCATCAATAGTGGGTATGCGCCTTGTGCCTGTAATTGTAGCACTACTGCCGAGATGTGAAATGTATGACCGCCGACGGTGACTTTTAATTTCCGTATTAATCCTGTCGGCCGCACTGAGCTTGTATCGGCCATCCGCAACCAGAACGGACACGGCTCCCACTCGTGGATTCCTAGGGCATCACACGTCCGGAGGCTTATTACATTCACCCCAGAGCCTCCGTCTATAACTGTGCCGGGGAGTTCTTTTCCTTTTACAATGGCCATGATTACCGGACTGCTGGTGTCCACCACCGTTGGTCCCTCCTCCGGATTCGAGAAGAGTACCGGTGCGGGTGATGGTTCTCCTGCCGTCATGGCCGTCTTCAGTCCTTCCGTGAATCTTGGCACAAGTTGTAGGAGTCTTCCTAGTGGCAGCGTAATTTGGCATTCTTGCAACGCCTGCCATGTCTCGTTCTCGGAGTGACTGCTGCCGGCAAGCACTACGGTGTTCTCCTTTTGCCGCTGTAAGTCTGTGACGTTCTCTCATTTGCTTTCTTTACCCATTCTGTCGCTTGTTTCCGGATGGTCTCCTGCGTCTCCCATTCCTTGGCCATGCCCTTCGACCTTGTGGTCACCTGTTGCAGATCTGCCACCTCAGGGACTACCATATTTACCGCTGGTCATTTTTCATAGCTCTTCATCGGGCAATGATTACTATAATGGCCTTCCTGTCGGCAGTAGTAGTAGTAGGCTTTCCGGGTATTGCTGGATTCGGCATTATCTGTTGTACCCGGGGCAGGTCCTACGGTACGCGCGGGATTTTGGACCGGTTGGCTGCTTGGAGCTCCTTGTTTCGGATCCCGTGGGTAGCCGCCTTTTTTAAAATACCGTTTTTTGTTATAGCTCTTCTTATTGCGGTACTCTTGACGGGGTTGCTCGTTATATCTGCCGTATTCCTCCCGTTGCTGACGATACCCGGGGGAGTGCTCTCGGTCGTAATGTTCGTATCGTCTATTGTAATCCCGGTACCGATCATGCCGGTCATAGTTATCCCGCCGATCACCGTACCGGACATCATTCTCCCGTCGATCACCATATCGGACATCCTGTGCCGGTTGGTCGCGGTCCATTCGCCGCCAGCGTTCCTATTCTTCATCCGGTCAATGACCTGGTCGATGGTACTTGTGCGGAAGTCAATTACCGTGCGGAGCTTGTCTTTTCCATCTCTCTCACCCGGTCAATGACCTGGTCGATGGTACTTGTGCGGAAGTCAATTACCGTGCAAACCGTGCGTAGGGGTTCCTGGAGCGCGTTTAGGAATATAGTCTGTAATTCCTCCTCCGGGGGTGCGCGGGCAATCTGACTATGCATCCGTTGAAACCGGATGACAAATTGGGGAATGCTCTCCCCTGCCTCCTGTCGGATGGTATAAAATAAGCCTACCATTACGGTCTGGTCCACCTCCTTTTGGAAAAAATGCAAGAATTTAGCTTTTAAATCTGCAAAGGTGTTGATGGTAGACGAGTCCTGCGTCCAGCGCTATCTTGCTGCCGGTCCCTCCAATGTGACGCCAAATTCCGCTATCTTAGAGCATTCTTCTTCATCCGGGGTCAATCGCTGGGACACATGGTTGGCTTCCCATGTCTGTTCAAAGGCATGCACATGAGCTTCCGCGTCCGGATCATCTCTATACTTGGAGTACTGGAACGGCATGTCGTCGTCCGGTATCGGTGCACAAGGTGGCAGTGTTGGTGCTCGTTCCGGAATTTTCTCCGGCGTCGGTGGTCTTTCCCGATTTGTTTCCGGTGTCGGTGGTTTTTCCTCTTCTTTTGGTGACGGAGGCCTCTCCTCTTCGACTTCCGATGTTGGAGGTCGCTCTTCCTCTACTGATTCCGGGGGTTCCAACGTTAGCACTTCCGGTTCCGGTGTCGGTAAGGTATCCGATCCTTCGTCCTCCGGTCCGCCCGGGGTTTCGTTGCTGCTACGGTAGTTCGTGTGCATGCTGTATTCCCCTTCGGAGTCCGATTCATACGCTGAAAAGGCTTCTGCTTCGCCTTCTCCGTTTGCCAACGCGTGGAGAAGGGATTCGGTTTCCCGGAGGCTTCTTAGGCTGCTTCCGTCGTCCGGGTGCGATGTTTGCTGTAACCAGAGGGAGTCCTCCGCTACTCTCCGGATTACGTTGGAAAACGAGCGATCCGCCTTGTTGGGAGACAGGTCCCTCCGGATGGGAAGGGAGAAGAACAGTGCCGATGAACAAACTCGGCCTCGGCCGAAACCGGATGAGGAGTACTCGACTACGGAGAGCCGGATGATGCAGATCCGGTGTGAACCGGATGAGGAGTACCCGGCTAAGGAGAGCCGGATGGTGCAGGCCCGGTGTGAACCGGATGAGGAGTACCCGGCTACGGAGAGCCGGATGACGCAGACCCGGTGCGAACCAGAGGAAGAGACATATTCGTAAATATGTTTCTGAGAGCCCATCGAGGCCACATTTGTAAATAGCCGAAAAGTCATATTAGTATAAAAATGACTTAGGGCAAGCTTTTAGTTGTTGTCATTTTGGTGGTTGTCAATTTTGTTGTTGTCATTCTTGTTGGTGCAAGAATAGAGAGAGCACGTAACAGTGTACAGAGAGAGAGAGAGAGAGAAAGAGGTCGCTGCCTCTGTTGTAACCGCCGCCTGTGGCGAAGATCGTGAGCACGAGGTCGTTGCCTCCGTGAACTCACCGTTTTGTACATTACTACATAGTGACAGTTTGCAGCCTGTGGGCTGCCGTGGTTTTTCCCCCAGTTTGGGGTTTTCCACGTAAACCTCCTGTGTATCTTCCTCTTCTCTGTGTCGTGTTTTATTTCCCGTTTTTCTGTGTATCATTCTAAGCTGGTTGTGGCCGAGCGTTGTGCATAAGGAGCGTTGAGTTCCCGTCAAGTGGTATCAGAGCAAATCGACACAGAAAATGGACGAATCGTTTGGTGGCATGTTCAAGCTCACCGGCTCCAACTATTCAGTGTGGAAGTCGAAGATGAGGGACATGCTCGTGGTTAAAGATCTTTGGCTACCGGTTCAGTTCGGGGACAAGATATGGGAGGTGATGCACATGAAGACAACGGCGTACATACGGTGCTTCATCGACATGAGCCTATACAACAACTTCAATGGAGAGAGCAAGGCTCATGAGCTTTGGGAGAAGATCGACATAATGTTTCAGAACAAAAATGCTCTCAATCAGGTTTCGGTATTCCGGAAGCTAGTAAGACTCCAGTACCAAGATGGCTCCAGCATGGCGGAGCACATGAATGCCTTCCAGGGGCTGATCCACCAGGCAACTTCATTGGAAGTGCCTCTCGCCGATGAGGTACTAGCGCTACTCCTGCTCGGTTCCCTCCCGGATAGCTGGGAGACGTTGGTTGTCACTTTGGGCAACGCCGGGCCGGAAGGAAAGCGGTTATCCCTAGCAAGAGTAAAGTCGAGCTTGCTAGATGAGGAGGCGCGTCCGAAAGATAAGGATACGAGCTCCGACTCCAAAGCGCTCCTTACCGAATCGGAACGCGAAAGACATAGAAACCGTACTCCCCAGAACCGGGAGAAGTCGGGGACACGGTCAAAGTCAAGGGGGAGGCCCACTTGCTTCTATTGCGGCAAGCCGGGTCACTTCCAAAAGAACTGTCGGCATTTCCGAAAAGACAAGGAAACTGATGGTACCGATTCGAAGCAAACCCCGGACCGGAATGGTAAAGACCGGAGGGGGCCGGACCGGAAGGGAACGACGGCAATCGCGGCAAGTGAAGAAGAGTTGATGCTCATCACCGAGGAGAGTGAGATAAACCTTGCCGGTGACGAGATGACCTCGGTGATAGATTCCGGAGCGTCGTTCCATCTTACCCCGGACCGGAAATGCTTCTCATCCTACTCAGCCGGTGATCACGGCTGTGTCCGGATGGGGAATGAAGGGACATGCCGAATTGTCGGCATAGGAGACGTGTGGCTGTCGACACCAACCGGATGCAAGCTGCTGCTGAAGGATGTCCGACACATTCCGGAGGTTCGTCTGAACCTGATATCAGCCGGTCGCCTAGATGATGAAGGCTACACGGGTAGCATCCGGAATGGTGTCATGAAGTTCAGCAAAGGGATCCTGATTGTCGCTCGGGCCCGGAAGGTCAACACGTTGTACCTGATGAATGCTCGGTTATGCCCGGAAGAAGTGAACGTGGCATCCAACACTACCGGTGAGCTGTGGCACAAGAGGCTGTGTCACATGAGCGAGAAGGGGATGAAGAGGCTTGCAGACGACAGCCTCATTCCAGTGAAGAACGTGCACTTGGAGAAGTGCACTGATTGTCTGGCCGGTAAGCAAAACCGGACCTCCTTCCGACCAAGGCCACCGATGAGACGTAATGCACCACTGGAGTTGGTGCATACGGATGTGTGTCAGGTAGACACGAAGTCACATGCCGGAGCGCAGTACTTCGTGACGTTCATAGATGACCACAGCCGGAAGCTGTGGGCCACACCGTTGAAGACGAAGGATCAGGTGTTATCCGTCTTCAAAGAGCTCCACACGAGAGTGGAAAGAGAAACCGGCCGGAAGCTGAAGGCGGTTCGAGCAGATAACGGAGGAGAGTACCGGGGGCAGTTCGAGGATTACTGCCGCTCGAAGGGAATCCGGTTCGAATTTACCGTGCCAAAGACGCCGGAACTAAACGGACTGGCTGAGAGGATGAACCGGACCATAATGGAGAGGGTCCGGAGTATGCTAGCGCATGCAAAACTACCCAAGAAGTTTTGGGCTGAGGCACTGTCGACGGCGACATACGTGATAAATAGATCACCCTCAGTACCCTTGGATGGAGACACGCCACAGAGAGTATGGACCGGTAAGGAAGTGTCCTACCGGCATCTGAAGGTGTTCGGGTGTCTCGTGTACATGCATGTAGCAAAGGACCAGAGAGGAAAGTTAGATCCAAAGACCCGGCCATGCATATTCCTCGGTTACGGTGACGATGAGTTCGGCTACCGAGTGTGGGACCCGGTCGACAAGAAGGTATTCTGGAGTCGAGATATTATCTTCATGGAGAACAAGACGCTCGCCGACTGGGAGTCGGAGAAGAAGATAATGAACTCCGAGTCGACCGTTAAGGATCGGTTCTATGATGAGCAGACCCAACCGGCGAGAGACCGGTTAGCACTCGAAGAACCAGCCGGATACGGTGAGGATACCAAATAGGCTGAAGAAGAAGTAGATGAAGCTGAAACCGGAACCGGCCAAGACCCCGAATCAGATTCGGATGAAGAGCAAATGGAGGAGCCGGCTACCGAAGGCCAAAGACGGAGATATCCTCTCAGAGAGAGAAGGGCCCCCCGGAGATTTCCGGATGCAGAGCATGTTCTGCTGACTGATGAGGGGGAGCCGGAAAGCTTCAAAGAAGCGGAGGATGACACCCACAACCGAAAATGGTTAAGTGCCATGCAGGACGAGATGGATTCCCTGCATGAGAACCATACGTACGAATTGGTGGAGCTGCCGAAAGGAAAGCGGGCGCTCCGAAACAAGTGGGTGTACAAGTTGAAACCGGGAGATGTCGGCAACCCTCCGAGATACAAAGCCAGGATCCTGGTGAAGGGGTTCCAGCAGAAGAAGGGCGTGGACTTCGACGAGATATTTGCCCCGGTAGTAAAGATGACCTCCATCCGGACGGTGCTGAGTATAGTGGCAAGCATGGACCTTGAGGTAGAGCAGCTGGACGTGAAGATGGCATTCCTTCACGATGACCTCGAAGAGGAGATCTACATGCAGCAACGAGAAGGATTTGTGGAGAAAGGGAAGGAGAACCTGGTTTGCCGGCTGAAGAAGAGCCTCTACGGGTTGAAGCAGGCCCCCAGGCAATGGTACCGGAAGTTCGACTCCTTCATGACCGATCAAGGGTACCACAAGACGCAGGCCGATCACTACGTGTTTGTGAAGAAGTTCGAAGGAGGCGACTTCCTGATACTTCTTCTGTACGTGGATGATATGTTGATCGTTGGACGTGACCAAGGGAAAATACGGATGCTGAAGAAGGCTCTCAACCGGACCTTCTCAATGAAAGACTTGGGTCCGGCAAGACAGATGCTGGGGATGCACATCATCCGGAACCGGTCAGCGAAGCAATTATGGCTGTCATAGGAGAAGTATGTGACAAAGGTGCTTCACCGGTTCAACATGTCAGAAGCAAAATCGGTCGGATCGACACTTCCGGCAAACTGCAAGCTATCCGGTTAGCTAAGCCCGAAGACGAAAGCAGAGAAGGTGGATATGATGAAGATTCCATATGCCTCTGCCGTCGGGAGCTTGATGTACGCAATGGTTTGTACCCGACCAGACATAGGATACGCAGTCGGAGTGGTGAGCCGGTTTATGAGCAATCCCGGCAAGGAGCACTGGAACGCCGTCAAATGGATACTCCGGTATTTGAAGGGCACTTCAAATATGTGTCTCTGATTCGGATCCGGAAAACCTCAACTGGATGGTTTCACCGATTCGGACATGTCGGCTGATGTGGATACCAGCCGGTCTACATCCAGGTATATAATGACATATGCAGGGGGAGCTGTTTCGTGGCAGTCGAGGCTGCAGAAGACGGTTGCATTGTCAACCACGGAGGCGGAGTACATGGCAGCGGTGGAAGTCGGCAAGGAAATATTATGGATGAAGGACTTCATCGGAGAGCTCGGTATCCGGCAAGAGGAATACCGACTCTATTGCGACAGTCAAAGTGCCATCCACCTTCCTAAAAATGCGGCCTACCATTCCCGGACAAAGCATATCCAGTGGAGGTATCACTGGAACCGGGAAAGAGTAGATGACCAGGAGTTCACACTAACGAAGATCCACACGGCCGAGAACGGGTCAGATATGCAGACCAAAGTGTTGACACTCGACAAGCTGGACGCATGCCGGAAGAGGATCGGACTGGTAAGACACCCCATGTCGGAGTGAAGGGGGAGTTTGTTGGGAGACAGGTCCCTCCGGATGGGAAGGGAGAAGAACAATGCCGATGAACAAACTCGGCCGAAACCGGATGAGGAGTACTCGGCTACGGAGAGCCGGATGATGCAGACCCGATGTG
Organism: Azolla caroliniana; assembly: GCF_043228905.1. Taxonomy (NCBI): domain Eukaryota; kingdom Viridiplantae; phylum Streptophyta; class Polypodiopsida; order Salviniales; family Salviniaceae; genus Azolla; species Azolla caroliniana. Next base: position 9,125,720 of record NW_028230447.1, read on the forward strand.
AACCGGATGAGGAGTACCCGGCTACGGAGAGCCGAATGGTGCAGGCCCAGTGTGAACCGGATGAGGAGTACCCGGCTACGGAGAGCCGGATGACGCAGACCCGGTGCGAACCGGAGGAAGAGACATATTCGTAAATATGTTTCTGAGAGCCCATCGAGGCTACATTTGTAAATAGCCGAAAAGTCATATTAGTATAAAAATGACTTAGGGCAAGCTTTTAGTTGTTGTTGTCATTTTGGTGGTTGTCAATTTTGTTGTTGTCATTCTTGTTGGTGCAAGAATAGAGAGAGCATGTAACAGTGTACAGAGAGAGGGAGAGAGAGAAAGAGGTCGCTGCCTCTGTTGTAACCGCCGCATGTGGCGAAGATCGTGAGCACGAGGTCGTTGCCTCCGTGAACTCACCGTTTTGTACATTACTACATAGTGACAGTTTGCAGCCTGTGGGCTGCCGTGGTTTTTCCCCCAGTTTGGGGTTTTCCACGTAAACCTCCTGTGTATCTTCCTCTTCTCTGTGTCGTGTTTTATTTCCCGTTTTTCTGTGTATCATTCTAAGCTCGGTTGTGGCCGAGCGTTGTGCATAAGGAGCGTTGAGTTCGCGTCACGCTCTAATTTCCTGCGCCGCTTGCTGGAAAGCCTCGCGTCTCCTTTGCCTTTCGGCAAGGCGTCGAGTTCGATCTGTAACCAGGTCGTGCGTTGATCTAGACATCCATCCGTGTTGTCGTTCGCTGCAAAAACAGGAATTGTGGTCGCCAAAAACTGTGTTAACTCTTAGGGCCGGACAATGGTCTAACACAGGGTGTCTACGGAAGACACTTCACCAAAGGGTGTTACGGCAACCGGATTAGACTCAACGCTTAATCCGACTTAATTAAGTTACTTAGCATGATCGTCTTTCATAATCACACGCGTAAGATATAACAATTAAGACAGAACGACAATTAACACAGAGAGATAACAACGCTAAGCTTTTATTAATTAACCGCTATTCATTACATTGTATTCGGGCCTTTAAATAGGTTTCCAGTCTGTATTACAAAACGGTGCCATCCGCACCTGTTCGGCATTGGTCCGGATCCGGTACGGCATACCGATTCCGGTTCGTCCGTCCACACTCATAGCTTAATTACAACCACATTCCTACTACTTAAATAACTCTCCGTTTCCCACTCTGGACTCCTTTGCCGACCGGTAACATTGTTTAATATTTGCTATGTGCAGCCAGGGTCGGCCAAGTAGCATTAGGTAAGCGCCCGGAGATTCGAGGTGTAACACGATTGCCGAGATAGTGAACATGTGGCCGCCTAACGTGAAGTCAAGGTGGCGGATTAACCCGATGGGGCGAACCGATCGTGTATCGGCCATCCGAAACCAAAAGGGGCAAGGTTCCCATTTGTTTAGGCCGAGGGTGTGACATGTGGCCTCGCTGATGACATTCATGCCGGAGCCAACGTCCATTATGCACCCATGAAGGTTGTGTCCTTTAATCATGATTTTCACGGCTGGATTCTGGGAATCCATGAGGGGTGGGCCTGTCCTTGGCTCCGTTAGGTTAACAGGGGGTGCGACCGATTTGTCATTAGCCATGAGTATAGTCAAGGTATCCCAAAAGCGCGGCATTATGTAATGGAAGCGAGATCCTAACACTTGTAAGGGCTTCCCATAGATGGTCATCTTCTGCCAAGGTGGATGGTCCTACGGCCGGTGGTGCACCGATGGTCACGTCCTGGATCTCTATGTGCATCCGTGCCACATTGCTTTTATTGGCGGTCTCAATCCATTCCTTGGCTGCTTGTCGGACGTCATCTTGTTCTTGCCATTGGCTGGCTTGGGTCTTGCTACGTGTAGTGACGTGTTGAACGTTGGCCATAATAGTATTCACAGCCGGGGCCTTGCCGCGGTTCGTGGTTGGGCATTGGGTAGCGTAGTGGCCGGGTTGGTTACATTTAAAGCAGGTAACGGATACCGAGTTGCTGGTGTCACCATGCTCAGTGTGTGGAAAAGGTTGTGAGTGGTTCCCGGCCACTTGTGTAGGCGTGTTGGCCCGTGGCGCGTTGTGCGAGACGTTTGGAGGGGGGTCCTGACGGGGATTGTCATTTTGTCGTCGATTGTTCTGCGAACCTCTATAAGAGTTTCTTCGCTTGTTTCGTAAATACCACTGATCGTACCAGTCATCCCAGTTGTCGTCATACCGATCATACTCATCGTTTGCTCTATATTGGTCGTCATGGTACTGGTCACAACGGTTGTCTGATCTCCTGCGATTGTCGTGGCGGTACCGGTTGTCGTCGCGGCGGTAGTCGTCGTCGCTTGTTTGCCCAATGTCGGTATGACTGACGTTCATCCTACCGGGAGTATGTATTGCGCAGCTCGATTTGGCGAACCAGAGCCGTCATTGTGCGGTTGAGCATGTTGTACTCACATTGTTCGATCGTGTGAGCTTGGGACTGACATATTGGGTAGTGTGGCCGGTGATGGCACTCAAGAGCCAGATGGCCTGAGCCTGAGCAAGCCGTGCATTGGAGGGCTTGTTGGAATCGATTGTCCTCCTGAGGAAGGGAGATTTGCAAAGAGCCCATGGAGAAAGCCGTGTTATGCTGTGTCTGATCGATGGCGAGGACGCGTGCGATGACTTGCTCGATAGTTTGGTTAGAGAAATTTGTAAGTGCGAGAGTCGTCCGTAGAGGCTCCCGTAGGCTGGACAGGAAGGTATCAGGAATGTGATGAGTGGAGACATCGTCGGCCAGTTGTCGGTAGAGATCCTGAAACCGGATCATGAACTGGGCGACTGTCTCGTGAGGTTCTTAGCTCATGGAAAAGAATTGCCGGAGTAGTTCACGCTTCGGAACTTGGTGGTGAAATAATTCTAGAAACTTTGTCCGGACGTGCTGGAACGATGTGACCTCCCCCATGTCGAGGTGGGAGTACCATCGAGCAGCTGGGCCATCGAGGGATAAAGCAAATTCCGCGATTTTGGAGGCCTCAATTTCGACAGCCGATAACCGCTCCGTCAAGTGGTTGGCCTGCCATGTGGACAGGAAAGCATGGGTGTGTGATTCAGCGTTGGGGCTGTCGGTATATGTGGGTAAGGGTAAGGCATGGTATCGAGATCTGGGTCCTCAGGTAAAGCCGGAAAAGGGTTAGGGTCAGGTTGGGTGACCTCTGGAGGGCTCGGCGGGGAGGTCGGTGCGGAATCAACTCGCGACTGGGTATCGGGTGGCGAGGATTGCAACCGGTGAGCCTCTGATAGTTCCTGGAACGATTGGTCAGCGACCGCCGAGTCGGAAGTTCCTTTGATTGGCTTTGGGCGTGGGGCAGGTGGCCTAGACTGCATGATGCGATTTGGCACCGTAATGGCGGCTGGGTTTTGCCTCCTATGTAGTTCGCTGTGACCTTTCAGCTATAACCGGGCGTGCCAAATTGTTTTAACCGTTTATGGGGAAACACCTTTGATGAGCCCATAGGCTATCGGTATCAAGGGATCGTGTTATGTGGAAGCCTCTTCTACAGAGAAGACGATAGGATTACGAGGAGCGTGACAGGAACACACGCTCCGTTTCCACACCTCTCGGCCACAACCGAGTCTAAAATCGAACACAGAAAACGGATAGTGAAACGCACGGCACAAAGGGGAGAAGAGTACACAAGATGTTTACGTGGAAAACCCAAACTAGGGAAAAACCACGGCAGCCCACAGGATGCAAACTAACACTATGTTACAATGTACAACAGTAAAGCACCGAGGCAACAACCTCGAGCTTTCTATCTTCGCCACAGGTGGCGGTTACAACAGAGGCAACAACCTCTTTCTCTCTCACTCGCTCTCTGATCTTGCACCAACAAGAATGACAACCACATAATCAGTTTGCCCTAAGTCATATTTATACTAATATGACTTTTTAGCTATTTACAAATATAGTCCCGATGGACTCTCAGAAACATATTTACGAATATGTCCCTTCATCCGGTGAGCACTTCTCACCGGGTCTTCACCATCCGGCTCTTGCCGGGTACTCGTCATCCGGTTCTCATTGGGTCCTCCGTAGCCGGGTACTCGTCATCCGGCGCTTGCCGAGTACACCACATCCGGTTCTCACCGGGTCTTCCGTTGCCGGGTACTTGTCATCCAGCGCTTGCCGGGTACACCACATCCGGTTCTCACTGGGTCTTCCGTAGCCGGGTACTCCACATCCGGTTTCGGCCTCGGCTGAGTTTGCTCATCAGTATTGTTCTTCTCATTTCCCATCCGGAGGGACTTGTTTCCTAACAGAGCGTACACGGCTACACCCATTAGGTATAAACGGAGCTCGGTTTACGAGTACGGGGAGAATACACAGATAAAAGAATAGTAAGAGCGAAACTTATATTAAATGATAAGCTCACAGTGATTACAGTAGACGGCTCTCGGCCGGAACAGTTCGTGCAGAGCTCGGTGCTACGATATTAATCTCCCTAAAATGATCTAGAAAAAAACTCCTCCCTTGAGGTATGCATAACTCGGGTTATATAATTTTCCTCTTGAGACAGAGCCGAGCCATCGGTTGATTGTGAGGGCTAAAACTCGGCTATCTCTAGTTTTACCTATTTCCTCACCCACTCTTCTACCTAACGACGAGTTTACATAATGTATTTATATTTCTGGCCTATGGACAACACTCCAATCGATTCTAGGGTTATGTAGCTCGAACCATGGCGGAGGACGATTGGATGCTCAGGACTACAGATTATTTTAAAGGAAACTACACATCCTAAATCACCTAAGAGTATGTGTATTGGCTCAGACTCTTCGAATATCTTCCCGGAAGCTATGGGACGTCCATCAATCAGTACTACGGAAACTGGACAAGGAAGTGTATGCAAGGGTATTTGGTGTTTTTGGGAAAAATCTCTATCCATGAAACAAGATTTGCCTCTAGTATCTAAGAGGGCTTGGACTTGAAGTTGACAACTTAGTGTCCTAACTTGTACTTGGGCTGAGAAGACTCTACTAACAGGCTTGGAAGAAATGGAACCCACACTAGGTTGTACATATCTAGGGTTGTCCAACCAAATGACTCCTATTTTGGCCGGACTTGTTCGTTCAACTCCTCTTCTAATTGGCTTAGGACTTCAAACTTATTGGACAAGGGTGGATTTTTCATAATATTAGATTCACAAACTGCTTCTAAAATGTTTGACTCATTTTTATTGTCATAGTGAATTTGATTTACTTGACGTCTCGACCTACAAGAGCAATGAATGGCTATATGTCCTGGACCTCCACAATATAAGCACTGATGGTTTGTTCGGCGTCATTGCTTCTCTTCGTCTGACAACGGTCCTCGTCATTCAGTGATATCGATCTCCGTGGGTGCAGGACTATCCATTGGGACTAGACTACGTGTTTGCCTTGGACTTGGAGTAGGGCTATATGTTTGCCTTGGGAATGATTGCGCCGTTACTGATGCATAAGTTGGTGTGAATCTTGATCTTGTTATTTGTTGTTGTCACTCACATTGACGCTCAAAAAGGCGGTTATCACACCGTATTGCTCGAATAATGGCTTCTGTAAGTGACCTTTGATCCTCGGGGAAGGTAAGAAGCAAGTCTTTGACATCACTACGAAGGCCTGAATGGAATTCCTCCATTAGGGCTTGTTCATCCCAAGGAATATCGCTTGCGATGAGACGGAAATTGACTGCATATGTTGAAGCTGGCTGATCACCTTGACGTAGTGTACGAATCTTGTTGATAGTTGTTCTTGCTCCATCAGTATCTCCGAAACAAGCCTTAAATTCTTTGATAAATTCCTCAAAATTATTTAGTAGAGGAGAATTTGTCTCTAGCAATGGAGCAAACCATGACAACGCTATGCCAGTCAATAAGGTGCCCACTAACCCGACTCGTGATGCATCTGTCGGATAACGTGTGGGATCCATTAGAATCACCAACCGCACTTGATTCAAGAAACCTTAGAAATGCAACCTCGAACCATCAAATTTAGCAAGGAGGCTGATTTTGGGCTCCTTGATAAGTCCTTGAACTTGGACCCTTTGTTGTTGTAACACTACAATTGTTGACTCTAACTGTTGAACCCGTCGCGTGAACTCCTCTTGTTGTTGCTACTTCTCTATAGTAACCTTTTGTAGATCCCCAAGTAGACGTTGATTCTCTACTTCAAGAGATGCGAACTTGGATTTAAGATTCTCCATTTTTGCAACAAGGATGAGATATTCTTCTGAGTTAATGGCGGCCATGGTTTCGTGATGGTTACAAAGGAGGATGAGAGAGACAAAGAGAGAGAGAGAGGGAATTCGAATCCTTGGTGGACGATGAACTTCGAATCAAACTGTTAGAACAAATCAAGATATTGAACGATTGAAGGAAGGTATAAGAGAATAGAAGAAGAGAGGAGAATGGAATGATAAGAGAAGAGTGGATTTATTAGAATCGAATGAGTACAAGGATGAGTTGGATACAAGGTAGGCTTGGAGCTGAAGACTGGTGTTATTGTACGCAAACTCTCCAAGATGCAATATATGACTCCAATCATCTTGTTCATAATTGATGAAACATCGAAGATATTGCTAAAGTGTTTGATTTGTGCACTCGGTTTGGCCATTAGTTTCGGATGATATGCTGAAGAGAGTTTGCAAGAGATTCAGAGCCCGTTACATAGGTGCTTCAAAAAATGAGAGATAAATTGCGGATCATGATCACTAATTATGTCGTTTGGAAGACCATGATGGGGAAATACTTCATGCATAATGATATCTGCTGTTTCTTGACTACTGATGCTATTTAGACAGGGCAAAAAATGTGCCATCTTGGTAAATTGATCCACTATAGTTAAAATAGCATCAAAACCTTGTGAAGGTGCTAGATCTGTAATTAAATCCATAGAAATTGACTGCCATGGTTTGCTCGGAGTCGGCAATGGTTGTAACAACCCATAAGGATGATGCTTAGGCATTTTGGCTTGACAACATGTGTCACATGTGCGAACGTAATCTTCAACAAATTGTTAAAAATGAGGCCACCAAAATGATCGCTTCACTAGCTCCATGGTCTTCGCAATATCAAAGTGTCCGGCCATACGGGCATCATGACAGTGCTCCAACACTCGAAGGCATGATGATCCATCAGGGACATAAAAGAGATTCTTGTAGAAAAGTAAGTTATCTTGCCGCTTGAACTCCTTATAGTGTCGAAATGTCCTTGGCAATGCATGATTTGGACCAAAGTGGGTGAAGACATCCTTAGCAAAATCCTCAGAGTGAAGTTGTTGTCGAATAGTATCAAGAAGACTTGAATCCAGTGGTGTGGCACAAACCGTGGTTGCTTGTAGTTTTGATGGACCAAGGAGAACTTGTTTTTGATTGTCGAAAGCTGGATCTCTAGAGGGAAGTGCCAAATATGAGCGTCGAGATAGAGCATTCGCTTACCCTTGTTCTTTCCCTGAGCGTAAAATGATCTTGAAACCAAAACGAGTTAAATATTGCGCCCACTGAGCTTGTCGCCTATTTGGCACTCGAGCTGTCTGAAAATATGTAAGATTTTTGTGGTCAGTATTAATTATGATTTGATGAGGCGAACCTTCCAAGAAATGTTGCATTGCGCAAAAGAGTCGACCACAACTAGTAACTCTTTGTCATGCACCTCGTAGTTGATCTCCGCAACATTAAATTTCTTGAGTGAAACGCGACTGGATGCAATTGCTCATCTTCACTTGGTTGTGGTAGGATGTTGCCCAATGCAAAGTCGGATGCATCTGCCTCAATGGTAAATGGCTTTTCTCAATCAACATGAGCTAAGACAAGAGCTGATGTGAATGCCTCCTTCAATTGAGTAAAGGCTTTGTCCGCTTCCGGAGTCCAAACAAATGCTTGATTTTTCTTGGTGAGTTGAGTGAGCAACAATACTATCTTCGAATAATTCCATATGAATTTGCGGTAGAAGTTGGAAAATCCAAGGAAACACTTGACATTGTGGACGGAACTTGGAGTATGTCATTCCAATATTGTTTGAATTTTCGCTGGATCCATGAACATACCTTTGGATGGAATGGTATAACCCAAGAACTCAACTTTTTTGCAATCAAAACTGCACTTCTCCAGTTCGGCATAAAGACCATACTCTTTTAAGCATTGGAGTACCTTCCGCACATGTATATCATGCTCCGCCTGTGTTCTAGAGTAAATCAATAGATCATCTAAATAGATGATGAGAAAGATATCTAGAAAATCTTGAAAAATGTCATTTGCCATATGTTGCCATTTGTGAGCCCAAAAGGCATTACTGTATACTCGAAATGGCCATACCAAGTGTGAAATGCGGTCCTCCACTCATTTCCCAGTCGAATATGGACAAGATTATATGCACCCCTTAGATCAAGTTTGGTAAAATGCTTTGCCCACCAATGCACTCTAAAAGATTGGAAATTAAAGGTAGAGCATACCTATTTCTTATTGTGACTTTATTTAAAGGTAGAGCTCTGTTAGTGACAGATTGTAGATCGGACCCCATGGTGGCTCTTTTCCTGGCTGTAGATCAATGGGACAATCATATGGCCGATGCTTTGGAAGTACACTAGCTTGGATGTGCATTCATCGTCCACCGAGTATGGCATCCCATATTTGCGAAAAATGGGGAATATCCTATAGAAGAATGGGCTGAGTTGTTATAAGCGAATTCAACCAAGTACAAAAAATCAACCCAATCATATTGTTGATAGTTGATGAAACAACGAAGATATTGATCCAAAGTCTGGTTGGTACGCTTAGTTTGGCCATTAGTTTCGGGATGATAGCCCGAAGAAAGCTTAACCGAAATGTGGAGAAGTTTGAACATGTGCTTCCAAAACATTGAGATGAATTGTGGACCATGATCACTAATAATATCATCTGGCAGACCAAGATGCCTAAATACCTCCCGCATAATGAGATCGGCAACCTCTTGACTTGGACTAGACTTCGTACATGGCAAGAAATGTGCCATTTCGGTAAGTCGATCAACCACTGTGAGAATTGCATCAAAACCTTTTGAAACTAGGAGATAAGTAATTAAATCCAAGGATATAAACATCCAAAGTTTTCCAGAATGGGAAGTGGTTGTAGTAAGCCTTAGGATCGGTGTCGAGGACTCTTTGATCAACAACATATATCACAACTGCGAACATACTCCTCAACAAAATGACGAAGGCGAGGCCACCAAAAGTGTCGAGAAATTAATTCTAGAGTTTTGCGAACTCCAAAATGACCAACCATTGGTGAGTCATGGCAATGTTATAAGACTTGTAGTCGTGGGGGACCATCAACAACATACAATAGGTTTTGTCGAAACAGAAAACCACCATGTCAATAGAACTGATGATAGTCCTTACGAGGGTTTTTCGACTGCGAGCAAGAAGCACGATCTGGGACGATATGATCCAAAACATCCTTGGCGAAGTCATTAGTGGCCATATGATCTTGAATGGAATCAAGAAGAGTGGAATCTTCAAGAGTTGTTATGGCATTAACTACCATTAATCGTAGGCAATTAGGACCCAAAAGGATTTATTTTTGATGCTCAAATGCAGGTTCCCCTGGACGAAGTTCCATATAAGAGTGCCGAGAAAGAGCATCTGCTTTGCCTTGTTGCATCCTAGGGTGATATATGATAACAAAGTTGAAGTGGGTAAAAAATTGCGCCTACCGGGCTTGTCCCCGACTCATGACTAGAGCATTTTGGAAATATGTCAAGTTCTTATGATCGTTGTAAACAATGATCTGTTGAGAAGAATCTTCTAGAAATGTCGCCATTGTTGAAAAGAATCCACAATTGCAAGAAGTTCTTTGTCATAGATCTTGTAGTTGATCTCTGCAGCTTCAAACTTTCAGGAATGAAAGGCGACAAGGTGTAGCTGTCCATCATCTTTAGTCTGCGATAGGACACTCCCTAGTGCAAAATCGGATGCATCAACTTCAAGGATGAAGTGTTTTGTTGGGTCGACATGTGCTAAGATAGGCGCCATTGTAAATGCTTGTTTTAAACTTTCGAATGCCTTGGCTACATGTGAACTCCATATAAATGGCTAATTTTTGTGTGTGAGTTGAGTGAGCGGAAGCACGACCTTAGAATAATCTTTAATAAATTTTCAATAAAAATTTGCACACCCGAGAAAACATTGCACATCGCGCACTGAAAGGGGCGTTTGCCACTCTAAAATTGCTTGTACCTTCATGGGGTCCATAGCAATACCATCTGATGATACAATATACCCCAAAAATTCCACTTGATTTGGCCGAAACTACACTTTTCTAATTTTGCATAGAGAGCATATTCTCGGAGTCGACGCAATACTTGACGAACATGTTAATCATGCTCCTCTTGGGTTTACGAGTAGATTAAAATATCATCCAGGTAAACTATAGTGAAGATATTGTAAAAATCTCGAAAGATATCATTCGCCATATGATGGAAAACTGTAGGTGCATTCGTGAGACTGAATGGCATCATAGTATACTCAAAATGTCAATAGCGAGTGCAAAAATTTGTCTTCCATTCATACCTTGGACAAATCCGAACTAGATTATATGCGCTACGAAGGTCCAACTTCGTGAAATATCTTGCTCCACTGAGACGTTCCAAAAGATTTAGGATTAACAGTAGAGCATATCTATTCCGGATGGTCACTTTGTTTAGCCCTCGATAGTCCACGACCTACCTAAGAGTCCCATTCTTTTTCTTAACGAAGAAGATAGGTGTACCAGCAGGGGATCTAGAATGCCGAATGAATCCGTTTGCCAAATTCTCATCAATATATTCCCGCAAAGTCTCTAGCTCTACAGGGGAGAGATTATAAATTGGGCCCCATGGAGGTTCTTTCCTTGATTGTAAGTCAATAGGGCAGTTGTATGGTCGATGCTTCGGCAATGTATTGTGGAAGAGGAAGAAATGAAAAAAATTGGTTCAAACTGTCAAGACAAAGAGAAAGAGAAAGAAAGAGAGGAAAAGAGATATAGTGTTAAGATAGAAAGAGAGAATTGAAAAGAAAGTATTGTATTGCAATATAAGATGGAGTACAAAGAGTAGACAGTAGGGAGCTATAGGATGTCGTTGAACCAATTTAGTTTTTGGAGGATTGATAGATCCCTATTTATAAGTCCCTATAGAGTAATTTAGATTACTCTAGAATATAGTAGTACATTCTAGAATATAGAGTAATCTAGTAGTCTAGAAGGTTCTAGCATATAGAACACTCTAGGACATTCTAGAATATAAAGTAATATAGAAGATTCTTATGATATTAGATTATATATTCTAAAAACCATACACATAAACATGTTACTACAATGGTTAAGGATTTGACATGTGTATAACAAGGTTATGGGTTTAAATCCTTTCGAAGCATGATGTGAGTGTCATCATGACACTATCCCCCTTCTTCAAGGCATGATGTGAGTGTCATCATGACACTATCCCCTTTCTTCGATGACACGTCTCCCGAGTCATTGGGGTTGTAGTAGGACTTGGTTTATGAGGATAGTCACGATGAAATGTGGTGACCATGTCTGCAGCATTGCAAAGATTTGTTGCAGGTTCCCAAGTTTGATCGTTGGGGGTATAGCCTACCCAATCAACCAAGTAATACAAATTGTTGCGCACGATTTTAGAATCGAGAATGGCAGCAACCTCAAATTCGGGTCCTTCCAAGAACTCAACAGGTGGTGGGTGTTACGGGCATGACCATATAATATCCCGTGGTGAGAATTTACCGTAGTATTCTATACACGTGGATAAGTGTGAGGGTTAAAATGAGAGTGTAAAGAAGGAAAGGATTATTTTTAATCCTCGGGATTGAGACAACCCATTAGGCCAAGTAGGCCAAGTGTGAACTTGCCTGGGGGCCTTGGGTTTCGCTATAAATAAGAGGCCTAGCTACCCTCATTTGATCATTTTGTTGACTACGTCGAGACTCTGTCTTGTGGTGGGTCAACTCTTGTAGCGAGCGCGCCAACACCAGGTACGACTCGACACCATAGCGGTGGTATGGGACGCCGATCGAGGCTCGAGTCCGTCTCGATCCCTTTGCTCAGGGGTGGTCGGCTAGATCGGCACCCTTCTTTCTCTCTCTCCTTTCTATCTATCTATCTATATTCTATCCTTATCTAATGCTTACATTAGACCATGTCTCTAACAGTGGGGGAGTTATAAGACGACCTAGAATTAAACTTGTGGCGTAAGGTTCCAAAAGGGATACATGAAACACTAGATGAAGACGCATGTGTGGAGGGAGGCCAAGACGAAATGCAACATCACTTATCTTACTAGTGATCATGAATGGGCCAAAACGTTGGTAATGCAATTTCCCGCAAGGTCGAGTAGTCTTGATGTTGTGTTGGAGAAGCCATACACGATCCCAACACGGAATTTTTTTGAGGAATTTAGGCAATGACGATCCGCAAGCCTCTTGTGTGTAACTTGAGCATCATGCAAATTGTGATGAATGGTAGCATGAATTTCTTGGAGGCGACTAAGATGATCCTCAACAATAGGGTTGGTAGGCACTTTCGGATGCGCATTCATTGTCCACCGGGGATGACGACCCGTATTTGCAAAAAATGGGGAATATCCCATAGAAGAATGGACTGAGTTGTTGTAAGCGAATTCAATCAAGTGCAGAAAATCAACCCACTCATCTTGTTGGTAGTTGATGAAAGAACGAAGATATTGCTCCAATGTTTGGTTGGTACCCTTCGTTTGGCTAATAGTCTCAGGATGATAGCCCGAAGAAAGCTTAGCCAAAATTTGGAGAAGTTTGAATTTGTGCTTCCAAAACTTTGAGATAAATTGTGGACCCCGATCACTAATAATATCACATGGAATACCATGGTGCTTAAATACCTCCCACATAACTAGATAGAGCACCTCTTGACTATTAATAGACTTCGTACATGGCAAGAAATGTGCCATTTTGGTAAGTCGATCAACCACTATGAGAATCGCATCATAACCTTTTGAAACTGGGAGATTAGTAGTGAAATTGAAGGATATAGACTTCCAAGGATTTTCCGAAATGGGAAGTGGTTGTAGTAATCCATAGGATCAGTGTCCAACACTCTTTGATCAACAACATGTATCACAATTGCGAACATACTCCTCAACAAAATGAAGAAGGTGAGGCCACCAATATTGTCGAAAAATTAATTCTAGAGTTTTGTGTACTCCAAAATGTGCAGCCATTGGTGAGTCATGGCAGTGTTGTAAAACTTGTAGTCGCGGGGGACGATCAGAAACATACAATACAACTAACGATAATCATTACGAGGGTTTTTCGATTGCGAGCAAGAAGCATGATCTGAGCAATATGATCCAAAACATCCTTGGTGAATTCATCAATGGCCATATGATCTCGAATGGAATCAAGAAGAGTGGAATTTTCAAGTGTTGTTCAATATAAGAGAAAGTTCCCCTGGACGAAGTTCAATATAAGAGCGTCGAGAAAGCGCATCTACGTTGCCCTGCTGCATTTCGGGGCGATATATGATTACAAAGTCGAAGTGGGGCAAAAATTGCGCCCACCGGGCTTGTCGCTGACTCAAGACTCGAGCATTTTGAAAATATGTCAGGTTCTTATCATCATTGTAGACAATGATTTGCTAAGAAGAGCCTTCTAGAAAATGTCACCATTGTTGAAAAGAATCCACGATTGCAAGAAGTTCTTTGTCATAGATCTCGTAGTTGATCTCTCTAGCTTCAAACTTTCAGGAATGAAAGGCGACATGGTGTAGCTCTTTGTCATCTCCAGTCTGCGATAGGACACTTCCTAGTGCAAAATCGGATGCATCAGCTTGAAGGATGAAGCGTTTTGTTTTGTCGACATGTGCTAAAATAGGTGTCATTGTAAACGCTCATTTTAAACTTTCAAAATGCCTCAGATGCATCTGAAGTCTAGATGATTGGTTGATTTTTGTGCGTGAGTTGAGTGAGCGGAAGCACGAACTTAGAATAATTTCTAATAAATTTCTGATAAAATTTCGCAAACCCGAGAAAACATTGCAAATCGTGCACTGAAACAGGCGTCTACCACTCTAAAATTGCTTGAACCTTCATGGGGTCCATAGAAATGCCATTTGATGATACAACATACAACATAGTTGTGGTAAGCTCAACATGTGCAGAAAAAACTCACATTGTACCTCAAAAGGATTTGAACCCACGACCTTGTTGTACACATGTCAAATCCTTAACCATTCTATTAATATTCTTATGAGAAGTCTTTCTATTTCTCTGGTAGTTTAATGTCCCCTTCTTGTAAGGTGGATGATGATGGAGTTGCTACTATTGCAAATACGAACATATCCTCGGCCCCCACCTCCTCACGTAACTGGCGTAAAGAGATGGTCGATAACTTATGGGATCTAGTATCAAATGTCAGAGAGTTGAGGGATGTGAGCTTTGTTCTCTCTTCGTGGGTCTCCTCAATTGTCCTTTTCATCTAATCAATCTTCGGGTTATGGAGTTCAAACCAAGGGAGACCTAGATGTTAATCGGCTAATTACTAACTACTACCGATACAGAAGAGTGAACGTCGCTACTCAACGTTCTAACAAGGAATTGTGTTTTACGAACGGAAATATACTATATTAATCGGTAATTACCGTGATCGTTACTTAGTTATAAATTAGGAAGATTGCACTTAACAACATAGACAATAGAAAGAACACAGAATCCGTACATGATATTCCTAACTTAAACTTATATTACTAAATAAACGACCTTTCTTACAATGCCTTCGGTTCCCTTTTATAGGTATACCGAAGGTCTTTTCTCATCGAGAACTATTCCTACTTACTATCAAGAATTACAAAATTATCTAACTAACTTAGTTCTCTTCGTTCACTGCTGAGTCATTGATCCGAACAGTCGATCCGAACCGACTCCGTTTTCGACGCTTTCCCACTTGTTCGGTAAAACTGACTGTCCGGGTCCGGGTAACACTTGGCACGTCTGTGGGCCAGGACCTTGTCCAGCGAACCCACGCCTATTCCTGTAGCTCTTCATCCGAATCGTTCAGAATATCAAAAATCGAAGGCTCTTCTGGCCTTGGATGTATTCCATCTATATCTTCCTCTTCATCTTCATCTTCATCTGTGTCACAATCGTCATTCGGAGCAGGTTTTGAATGTTGTGATTCGGTTGGTTGCTCTGGTTCACTTCTTCCGGGAGCTTGAAGACCAGGAGTCTTGCTGGTTCTTTCGGCTTCGATTTTATCCAACTGGACGGAAGTGCCTATATCATTTTTGTCGAATTCTTGCATAATACGTTGAATTTCTTCTCTGTAAAATGCCGCAATTTCGTCCATATTTTTCATGATATCCTCTTGGATATTGTTAATATCCTTTTGTGCCATTTTAAAAAAACCTGCACCTTGGACCTGACGGTTATTTTTGTCGACACGCAATAACTGTAATTCCGCCGCTTGTTGTTATTCTCTGACCGGACAAGGCCTAACACAAGGTGTCACGGAGACACTTCACCAAAGGGTGATTACGGCATAGGATTAAGATTCAACGATTACACCGACTTACGTAGGTTACACGATTAGATTGCTTTGGTTAATTACACGCGTAAGATATAACAGTAAATACAGAACGGAAATCAATACAGAAGTATAAACACCATATGCTCTATTAATTATCCGCTGTGATTACAATGGGGTCCGGGCCTTTAAATAGGTTTCCGGCCCGTAGTACAAAACGGTGCCTCTCGCACCTATTCGGGATCCGTCCGGATCTGGAACGGCATACCGTTTCCAGTCCGTCCGTCCACACTATGCTCATTTACAACTATATTTAATTAATTCCTTCACTCCGTATTTTGGACTCCTTGCCGGCCGGTAACACATGGCACGCCCGTGGGACAGTACCTTGTACGTCGAACCCTTCTCGGCCCCTTCATTGTTCAAGAATTTCCACTTGTTCTTCCGGTTGTGGTTGTTGCGGCTGTGCTTGCTGCTGCTGTTGCGGTTGGGACTGCGGCTGTTCCGGCTGCTCTATAGGCGGCTGCTCCGTTTGTTTCTCTGACTCCGGCTGCTCCGTTTGACTGCTTCCGGTCCGGTCTCCTTCCAGTAACGGTTCCTCATCACTGAGGTTGACCGTAACCGGTTCTCGTTCTTTCTCTCCCCGGATCCGGGACCTCTCGTAGCTTTCAAACTGGATCTGCGCCTCCAGCCTGTCGTCGTCCAGCTGAGCTACAAGTTGCCGGACTTGCCCTAGTTGGTCGTCTGCCAAGGCTTGAAAGTCTTCGGCAAGCTCATCTCTTATGCCGGTGAAGTCTTCGGAAGTCAGCATATAGCAATCATCTCCCTCCTTCCGCCGGTTCTCTACGTCGGCCCGGAGCAGTTGGAGTTCCGCCGCGTTCGTGGCCCACTTGGTCCACCATTTGACGGAGCCGTTGTCAATCAAGCTCTTGGTCTGGTTCAACCAGGCCCGCATGATATCCTGGATGCGACTTGCTCCCATTTGCGCTCTACTTTCCACCACTTGTCGCTCCTCCTTCAACTGCTTGATGAGATTCGCCGTATCCTCCGCCTGCTCTCTGTAGCGCGTCAGCTGCCCTTGATATGTTGTCTGCAGCCTCTGCAGTACCTCCGCCGCTCTTTCTTTTTCCGCCTGCTGTTGCCTGAGGAGCTCTGTCCGAACCTTCTCCGCCTCTTCCAACCGTCTTCTGGTTTCCGCTTGTTCCTTAGCGTATGCCGTTGCGGTCCGATCAACTGCTTGCCGGAGCTCATCTGTCTGTTCCTTGTGCTCCGTTTGCAACCGTTTATACTCCCGGTGCAAGTGCTCAAATTCCTCCGTTTTTTGTTTGAGCTTGCCGTTGATCTGGGGCTGGTTCCGGTCCTCCCGATCCTTTACCTGCCGGAGTTCCTCTTTCAGGCGCTCTACTTCTGTTTCGGCGTTCCTCCGGAGCCTGTCCTTTTCTTGCAGCATTTTCTCCTTCTCCTCCTTGAGCCGGTCGTACGCTTGGTGGCCTTTCCGTAAGCTCTCCTCGGCCCGACGTAGATTCTCAGCAGTCTTTTTGAGTTCTGCCTCCGCTGCCGTCTTCAATTCTCTTTCGCGGCTCCTCAACGCTTCTTGGGCAGCTAGCTCATCCTTTAAATCCGCAAGCTCTTGGGCTTGTGCCGCATTTCTTTCCGGAACAGTTTCCGTTGCCGGGGTCTGATTGCTATGTACAGGTCGATCTGACGCTTTATTCTGTACATTGCCCGGAGTCACCGGTGCTTGGACTTGTGTTGTCAAAGCGAATTGAGCCATTTCCCTTGTGACCCTGTCCAAGTCTTGTTCAAGGCTCCGGATTCTGGACCGGGCCGTCTCTAGATCTACGGTTGTGACGAGCAACCGTTCGTTGTGCGCTCTCTCCTCCGCCTCTATGTACTCGACCGCTCCGGCGATCTGCTCACCTACCCACCGTAGCCACATGCTACTGGTGCCTTGCTGCTATACTGGTCCTACTCCTTGGCTGCCGTGTGTGCTGGCTGGGCTCGCCGGCTGTTGATTTCCGGTTCTCGCTGTCTCCGGAGCCGTTGGAATGACTTCTGGTATAGAAGTCGACAAGGCCGGTTCTACCCGCATCGGTTCCGGTTCCTCCCTTGTGTTTTGCTCAGGTTGAGTTCGGGGCGTTTCTTCCTCTTGCAGGTACGAACGCTCCCCCGCTGTCCCGGCGGTCCCACTTCTTGACTGTCGTTGGAGGTGCTCTTCTGGCTCCTCCGTTTCCTCTTCCTGGGTAACGGCATGTTTCTGTGCCGTCAAGGGTTCTGGTTCCTTCTGACCCGGTCGCCGTATGGTTATCTTAACGGGTCCCACCGGTGACACCTCCTCCGGTTCTGGGAACCGTTTCTTCCCTTTCGTCGCCTTCGACGCCAGCAACTGCTGTCGTTTGGACGCCGGCTTCGAGGTGCTTCCTTCCGATACTCTTGGCCGCTTCTTTGGCTGAACGGTCTCGACCGGCGGCACGAGCAATGTTATCCACTAAGCTACGACATGCCACAGCTTCCGGCCCTCCTTGCCGTCCTTTCCTCGTACCATGTCGATTGCCACGCACAAACCGTCTGCAATCAACACTGGCCAATCCACCTTGGTCCCTTCATAGGTGGCTATGATCATCCCTGCCCGATTTTTTGGCATGACCGGGGGTCGGGGGTACACGTGGCCGTACTCATGGAGCACTCGAGCTATCTCCCTGAATAGCGGATCTTCGCCGCCCTGCGTTCGATAGCCTCTGCCAGCAACAGAGTACTCACCGAAATATCGGATGAGTTGCTCCGGGGTTGGGTTATCGATCTGAAAGATACCTCCCTCCGGAAGGCCTGTTAGCGCACGGATCGCTTCCTCGGTGATGACCTCTGTGTCGAGCTCCTTGATGACCCGGTCGGCTTCTCTGTGCGGTGGTGCCTCCATGATGGCCAAGAACCCCTCCAGTCCGTGTTGCCTGAACCATTTCCTGGCCGCTTCCGACAGCGTTTGTGGTTCCATGTCTGCTTCGAGGTCGAGGAAAGATGGCGAGGTAGAGTGGTGATGAGAGTGAGAGCGAGAGAGAGAGCGTTCTGAACGCGGGGGTTCTCTGAGTGCAGGTTCGCGTTTGCTAAGCTTCCACTGCCTTGGTGCTTCTGTGCTTCTTGGCTCGCGAAAATAGAAGGTCTCCATGCGCTCTTCTTTTTCTCTGTGCGTCTTGGCGCCTTTTTCGAGCATGCGCACGTCGTGTACCGATTTAGTATTAAGTAACGTGGCGGCTCTTAAATGCCCACTACGTACCTTTTCGCTCCTTGCTTTCACACCCGTTCATACCTCGATTTTTAATGATATTTTTTTTTTTTTTTTTTTTTTTTCTTAATGACGGTATGTGATCTTACACATCCGTAAGTCTCTTCGGACCCTTACCGTTTTCCTTACGGGTTGCCGTGTCTGCCTCTGCTACTAGTTCCCCGTCGTCTTTTTCTTCCATCCGTACCGTTCCCGGACAGATTCCCGGTATCGTGCCGGTGAGCTGCATAAACGGGTTCTTTGGCATCGGTCCTTTATAGGGCTTTAGTCTAAATCCGTTCACCCACTTGCCTAGTACTTCACCGGCAAGTGTCCCTATCTGATAGGACCCGTTGTATTCCCGTGTCAGCCAATACGGGCCTGTCCATCTAAACCGGAGTTTACCCGGCATCTTGCCCATCCTCGTTTGGAATACTAGAACCGGTTTTCCGATTTCGAACATCTTTTCGTTACCTTTCCGGTGACGGTCAACGAACGCTTTCCGTCGTCGTTGCTCCAGTTCCATGTGTAGGATGCTGGCCAGCCGTTGCTCCTCCAGGTCGCATAGTGCTGCTAGCCGCATTACCTCCGACTTCTTTTCATTCAGCCGTTCCCGTAGTTGGATCCGTAAGCTTGGTACCTGAAATTCCACCGGCATGACCGCCTCTAAGCCGAACGCTAACCGGAACGGTGTTGTCCGGATACTTGTTTTGTATGCCGTTCAGTACGCCCATAGCGCGCTATGGAGCTTTGTATCCCAGTCCGTCCGGTTTTCGTTGACGATTTTGCGGAGAATGTTCTGCAGCGTTTTGTTGGTGGACTCTGCTAACCCGTTCGCCCATGGGTAGTACGGTGTGCTTCGTTTATGGACCACGGCATAGAACGTTGTTAAGCTTTCCACTACCTGGCCGAGGAAGTGCCCTCCTTGGTCGCTGATTAATTCAATCGGACATCCATATCGGCACCAAATGTTTTCGTACAGGAATTTTGCTGTGGATGACGCGGTGTTGTCTCTCAGGGCCTTAGCTTCCACCCATTTAGTGCAATAATCCGTTGCCACGATGACATAACGATTACCCGTTCTCATTGCCGGTGGCTTGAACGGTCCGACAAAATCCAACCCCCACTTCTGGAATGGCTCTAGTGGAAGTACCGGTTGGTGTGGCATCCGTGCTTGCTCCGTAGGCTGGCCCATTCGTTGGCATAGGTCACATTCCTTAGCGTACTTGACGGCGTCTTTTAACGTCGTGGGCCACCACAAGCCGCTCTGCCATACTTTTCTTGCCGTCGCTTCCCCGGCATAGTGTCCTCCGGCAACCCCACAGTGTGCTTCTCGTAAGATTACTTGTTTCTCGTCACTACGGACTGCCCGTCTCCATATTCCATCTGCTCCTTCGTGGTAGAGAGTGTCCTGTAACAGACAGAAATTGCGGCTCTACACCGCCAGTCGTTTCCTCTCATCCCGGTTCATTTCCTCCGGTGGCAGGCCCGTGCTTAGGAACTGGTGCATGTTTGTTAGCCACCTATCTTCTGATGCCACCATGTCGTCCGCTGTCGTTTCCGGGGTGATACGGAATAACTCTGCGTCCGGGAATTCATCCGCTACTCCGTCGCCTGATTCTCCGGACTCTAACCGGCTCAGATAGTCTGCTACGGCATGCTGGATACCGGGCCGGTGGAAAATCTCGAATTCGAACTCCTGCAACAGCAAGGTCCAACGGGCCAACTTACCGGTCAGGGACGCCTTGGACACTAAGTACAGGAGCGCCGAGTGATCCACATGAAAGGAGAACTTCCTTCCCAATAGGTAATGACGAAACTTTGTGACACTGTAGATCATGCCCAGGGCCTCCCGTTCCGTCGTTGAATAGTTCTTCTCCGCTTGGGACAGTTTCCGGCTGGCGTAATATACCGGCCGGTACCATTTGGGCTCCGTAAGTTGCATTAAGGCGCTGCCGATAGCGATGTCGGACGCGTCAACGAACACGTGAAATTCCTTGCTCCAATCCGGAGGCTGCACGACGGGTGCTTGCGACAAAAGTACCTTCAGGGCATTGTATGCCTTATCCTCCGTATCTGTCCATTGGAACGGTGTCCGATGTACCGCGGTGTGTAATGGTGTAGCCAAGTCAGCCAAGTGACGGAGCATCCGGCTGTGCCACCGGATCTGTCCTAAGAATCGGCTTAGTGCTTTGGCCGTTTTCGGCGCCGGTGCCCCTAGTATCGCGTTTACTTTGTCCGGGTCGACCGCAATGCCCTCCTTACTTACAATGTGTCCCAATAAGATTCCACTTGAAACCCCAAAGATGCATTTTGCTGGGTTTAAGCTTAGCCGGTATAACCTACACTTTTCAAGGCATAACCGTAGGTGTTGCAAATGGTCTTTTCCCCGGCTATAGACTGCAAAATCATCCCGGAAAACTTGCATGAAGGCAGGAATGTATTCGCCGAAGATCTCCATGATGATTCGCTGGAACGTTGCTGGTGCCGTTTTTAGGCCGAACATCATGACTTCGGCCACAAACACCCCCCATTCGGTGACGAACGCTGTCTTCTCCTGGTCGTCCGGGTGCATCCGGATTTGATTGTAACCGCTGAACCCGTCTAGAAAGCTATAAACTTCATGGCCGGCGACGGCATCCAGTACTCCATCCGCGAACGGAAGAGAGAATGCATCTGTAATTGTGGCTGCATTTAGTTTCCTGTAATCTACACACACACGGATTTTACCGTTCTTCTTTGGGACGACGACGATGGGGCTCAGCCACGTCGCTTTCTTTACCGGCCGGATGAAGCCCACTCTTAGGAGTTTGTCGATTTCCTCCTTCACTTTGGCGGCGTAGTTGGGGTTCATTCGGTAACGTCTTTGCGCCACTGGTTTCGCGTCCTTGCCTAAGTGGATCTGATGCTGATATAATTGAGGGTCCAGCCCTCGCATGTCTTCGTATGACCAGGCGAATACGTCGGGAAACTCCGTGAGAAGTTTGATCATCGCCGCTTTATCTTCCGGCTTCATTTCTTTGGTGATGTGTACCGGCTTTGCTTCGTCCTTGCTTCCTAGGTTCACTTCGTCGAGCTGGGATGCTTTTACCCGTTGGGAAACGGCCATTTCCCGTTCCAACGCTTCCTGTGCTTGCCGTAATTCCCGAATCGCATCTTTGTCTGGTTCGGCTTCGGTTTCGTCCCGTTGCGGCAAGTATGGCGCTACGGCTTCAGCCACGTCAATCTCGAAGAGTGGTACGATCTTCGGGTGTTCCTCCAAGTACTGGGCTTCTTCGTCGTCTGCCAACCCTTCAAGCATGTTCACGCATTCCGCATATAGCGGTGTGCATTCCTTACCGTTGCTCGTCCGTGGTTGTGTCGGAACCCGGACCTTGGCTTTTCCGCGCCGGAAGGTAATCATTTTTTCCGCCAATTTTGCTTGATGTGTGTTGTTTTCAACCATGGTCTGCCCAGCAACAGTGGGTATGCGCCTTGCGCCTGTAGCTGCAGCACTACAGCCGAGATGTGAAATGTGTGACCTCCTATGGTGACTTCCAATTTCCGTATTAAGCCTGTCGGCCGTACAGAGCTCGTATCCGCCATCCGTAGCCAGAACGGACATGGCTCCCATTCATGTATACCCAAGGCATTACACGTGTGGAGGCTTATTACGTTCACCCCGGTACCTCCATCGATTACTGTGCCGGGAAGTTCGTGCCCTTTGACAATAGCTGTAATCACCGGACTGCTAGTGTCCACTACCGTCGGTCCCTCCTCCGGGTTCGAGAAGAGGACTGGTGCCGGTGGGGCTATACCGTCTGTCATGCCCGTTTTTAGTCCTTCCGTAAATCGCGGCACGAGCTGTAAGAGTCTTCCTAATGGCAACGTGATCTGACATTCTTGCAGTGCTTGCCAGGTCTCGTTTTCTGGGTGGCTACCGCCGGCACTCCCTATGGTATTCGTCTTTTGCCGTTCCGCGTCCGTGACATTCCTTTCATTGGCTTCCTTCACCCATTCCGTCGCCTGTTTTCGTATGGCCTCTTGTGTTTCCCACTCTTTGGCCATGCCTTTCGACCGTGTGGTTACTTGCTGTAAATCCGCCACTTCCGGAACCACCATATTAACTGCTGGTCGTTTATCGTAGCTCTTTGCCGGGCACTGGTTACTGTAGTGGCCTTCCTGCCTGCAGTAATAGCAGTACTCTTTACGGGTATTGCTGGATTCTGCTTTGCTGGTATCCGGAGTCGGTCCCGTAGTGAGTGGTGCGTTCTGTGCCGGTTGGCTCCTTGGGGTTCCCTGTTCCGGGTCCCTAGTGTGACCACCTTTCTTGAAATTACGTTTCTTATTATTCTTATTTTTATTTCGGTAGTCCGGTCGTGGTGGATCGTAAAATCGACCGTAGTCCTCCTGGTGCCTTCGGTAACCAGGGGAATGGTCTCTGTCGTATTGCTCGTGTCGTCTGTTGGGCTCCCGATAACGGTCCGATCGCTCATACCGGTCGTAGTTATCACGCCGATTCCCGTATCGGCCATCATTCTCTTGCCTGTCTCCGTACCGGATATCCTGTGCCGGTGGGTACCGGTTCATTCTTTGCCAACGATCGTCATCTTCGTCTCGGCTGCTTCTTGGCTCGATCCGTCGGACGGGTGGTGCTTGTCGGTTTAACAGGTTATACTCGCACCGGTCCGTTGTATGACTCTTGGATTGACAAATCACACACTGGGTTCGCATGGTGCACTCCACTGCCGAGTGTCCGGCATTCAAGCAGATTGTGCATTGAATTGCCTGCCGGAACCGGAGATCTTCATCTGTGGGTAACGCCCGTTGCAGTGCTCCCAGTGTAAGCCATGAGCTTGACTTTTCCATTTCTCTGACCCGGTCAATGACCTGGTCGATGGTGCATCCTCGAAAGTCGATCACCGTACACACCGTGCGTAACGGTTCCCGGAGTGCGTTTAAAAATATCGTCCGTAGTTCCTCCTCCGGGGGTGCACGGGCAAGCTGGCTATGCATTCGTTGGAAACGGATGACGAATTGGGGAATGCTTTCCCCTGCCTCCTGTCGGATCGTATAAAATAGGCCCACCATTGTCGTCTGGTCGACCTCCTTGTGGAAAAAATGCAAGAATTTTGCTTTTAATTCTGCAAAGGTTGTGATGGTCGCCGGGTCCTGCGTCCGCCGCCATCGTGTCGCCGGTCCCTCCAACGTGACTCCGAATTCCGCTATCTTCGAGCGTTCTTCTTCCTCCGGTGTCATTCGCTGGGACGTGTGATTTGCTTCCCATGTCTGCTCGAAGTCATGAACATGCGCTTCCGCGTCCGGATCATCGCGATACTTTGAGTATTGGAACGGCATGTCGTCGTCCAGTATTAGGCCGCGGTTTAGTGGCGTTTGTTGATATCTTTCCGGTTTTTTCTCCGGTTCCACTTCCGGTGCTTGTGCCGGTGCTTTTTCCGGTTCCTTTTCTGGCTCTTCTTCCGGTACCTTTGCCGGCTCTTTCGTTGGTGTCGGTGGCTTTGCTTCTTCCACTTCCGGTGTTGGTGGGTTGACGGCTTCCGTTTGCGGTTCCGGATAGCCCTGGTTGAGCGGTTCCGGTTCTGGAGTCGGCACGGTATCCGACCCGTCGTCCTCCGGGCCGCCGGGGGTATCGTTGCTGCTCCGGTAGTTCGTGTGCACGCTGTATCCCCCTTCGGAATCCGATTCGTAGGCTGAAAAGGCTTCTGCCTCGTTTTCTCCGCTTGCCAGCGCCTCGAGGAGGCGTTCGGTTTCCCGGAGACTACTTAGACTGCTTTCGTCGTCCTGGTCGCGAGTTTGCCGTAACCGAAGGGATTCCTCCGCGACTCTCCAGATCTCGTTGGAGAACGAACGATCCGAGCGAATTTCGTGCGCTGCTTGCTGGAAAGTCTCACGCCGTCTTTGCCGTTCGGCGAGGCGTCGAGCTCGGTCTGTAACCAGGTCGTGCGTTGGTCTCGTCATCCATTAAGCCGTCGTTCGCTGCGAGAAAGCAGGAATCGTGGTCGCCAAAACTGTGTTATTCTCTGACCGGACAAGGCCTAACACAAGGTGTCACGGAGACACTTCACCAAAGGGTGATTACGGCATAGGATTAAGATTCAACGATTACACCGACTTACGTAGGTTACACGATTAGATTGCTTTGGTTAATTACACGCGTAAGATATAACAGTAAATACAGAACGGAAATCAATACAGAAGTATAAACACCATATGCTCTATTAATTATCCGCTGTGATTACAATGGGGTCCGGGCCTTTAAATAGGTTTCCGGCCCGTAGTACAAAACGGTGCCTCTCGCACCTATTCGGGATCCGTCCGTCCACACTATGCTCATTTACAACTATATTTAATTAATTCCTTCACTCCGTATTTTGGACTCCTTGCCGGCCGGTAACACTTGTGCCGTCCATAACTTCCATCCTTGCGCAAGGGATTCATCGATCATTTTCTTTGCTAGGTTTCGATGTTTCCCTATGATGTGCTGCACTTTGTCCTTAGTGATGCTTGCGACGAATTGAGCGGCTTGCAGCTCTTTCCGTAAATCCGTAATAGTGGCTCGGTTTTCACTTTCAGCCCGCATTAGTTTGGATTCGACTACATATATGTCCATCCGCCTTTGTTCCGATATCTTCCGAATTTCGTTCAGTTGTTGTTCGAATGCCGATTTCTCTTTGCTCCATTCCTCCTGGTGTTCCGTAATTATTCTGTTGACTTCTTCAAGACTCCGCTCCTTTTCTGTCAATTGACTTTCCTGTGACACTATATACCTTTCGAATTCCTCAATTTGTTCGGTATATGTATGATTGGCCGTCTTAGCTTCTTCCAGATTTTTCTGTAATTCGTTTATTAATTGATTTTTTTCTTCGAGAACTTTGTATTGGCCATTCTGAATGATTTCTATTTGTTTTTCTAATTCTGTAGTTCGAAATACAGCATTGTTGGCCCTTGTTGTTTTTGCTTGACGTGCTTTCTCAACGTCCTCCAATTTCTGCTGCCATTCTGACTCCGACGCCATAGGTCGTGCCTGTGTTTTCCATTTGTTTAGACTTTCTTTTAGTTCTTTATTTTCTGTCTGTATGTTACAAAACTGACGTTTCAGCACCTCCGCCGATGTTGATACACTTTTGTATCTTTCAGCCATATCACTGGCTGCTTTGCGTGCCGTTTCATATTCTCTATGAATTTCGACCAGTGCTTCATGTAATGGTGGCATTTCAATAGCCTCCCCTCTATTCTGTGCATTTCTTTTCCGGCTGATTTTCTCTATCTCTGCTTTTTCTTGAGGTTCCAACACTCCTCGTAAGGCCTTCTGTATCATTATTCGGTCATTATGTTCTTGAGCCAGCCGTTCTGATACTTCTGTCAATCTTCTAGCTAACCATTCAACCAGTTCGTATGAAGTTCCGAACTGTAAAATGGCAGCTAATTCATGTGCTGCTGGTGGAATATCCAAGCACCCATGTGCTTCCCGAATTGCTACTTTTGAAGATTGTCCTTGTTGAAGTTGTGTCGAAACGCTCTCATTCCCTGGTTTTATTACTTCTGCTACTACAGGCGTATTCAAATTTTCCTTTGTGCGTTGCCTTTTCGGTGCTGACCCATCACTGTTTTCTGGTTGGAATTGCCGATTAGCCTTTTGTTTAACCCTTGTCCTTTGTCGCATCTTCTCTGCTTGTTGTCGATTTTCTGTCGGCTGCTGCTTGTTTATCAAATGGTCAACTGTTTCTTGTTCGGCTGCTGGTTGCCTGTTTTCGGAATTCTCTGGTCTTGGTGGTTCCGACTGAGGCATATCCGTTTGTATATTATCGGCATGTGCCGATTCTTCCTCTATCCATTCTTCATGTGCTACCTATCAGTGTCTTCGAGGTGCTTGTACTATCGGTGGTCTTCTTGACTGAACAGGAGTTTCCGATTCTTGAATCGGAAACAATACCGATAGCCAATGACCAAAAATTTGCTTCATTGGTTTTCCTGTTTTTACCCCTTCTAGCTGCTCTCTCAGAGCTTCCCCCGACAATAGTGGCCAGTTAAAATCCTCTTTTTTGTATGCGGCTATGATAAACCCAACCCTTTTTTTCGGCATACAATAAAAACGGGGACTGACAAATCCCACCTCTAGTAAAAATCTAGCCACTTCATGGAAAAACTCATCCCGACCTCCGTAAGTCTGATATGCTTTTGCCGAGGGTGAGTATTCCCCGAAATACGATTGGAGTGCTTCTGATGAAGGTTTTTTAACTGCCTCAAAGACTCCTCTTGGCATCTGTAATGCATTTCGTATTTTCTTTGTGGTGACCTTGGTGATGTCTAATTGTTGTACCAATTCTTCCGCCTGCGGATGAGGTTTCGCTTCTGCTACTTTGATGAAACCTTGTAAGTTTCTCTCATGAAGCCACAGTCCCAGTTCTTCAGACACAGGAATCGGCATGACTTCTGTGTTTGCTTGTTCTGAATCACTTGTCGATGACGGTTGGAGATCTGCACAGCTTCTGTAGCGATGAAAATCAGAAAAACAGAGTTTGGGCGAGCTAGGGCACGAAGGCTCAGAATGTTTCGAGATCTGCACTCGTTTCTGTTGCTTTGGCGACACAGAAGATACAGAAATATGCTTTAAAGATATTAACTTATGCATTATGACTAAAGAATAGTAATTGCTATTAATGTAGGAATTAATTAGTATTAACTCTACGTGTAGTGGTTGTACCACTTACTAATAATCATGCAATACCTCTTCCTATTTATAGTCGATTCAGACTGTTATGGCAAGATTCTATTTCTGCATTGACAAGAACTATTGAGTGAGTTAGTCAGTTTTTTTATTTTTTTTATTTTAATTTATTTATTTTTATTCTTCCGTTTGAATAAACGGGTTTACCGGCATATCTCCCAAATACGGTTTAAGCCGGAATCCATTTACCCATTTCGGTAAAACCTCTCTGGTTAATGATCCCAGCTGATACGTACCATTTTTACTATTAATTATCCATACTGGACCTGTCCATCTATACCGGAGTTTCCCAGGCATAAGTCCCATTTTCGTCTGGAATACCAATACCGGTTTCCCAATTTCGAATTGCTCTTCCGATTTCCTTCAATGTCGATTTACGAATGCCTTGATTTGTCTCTGCTTGTGTTCTAGTGCTGACATTGATTGAATCTGTTCTTCTTCTAATACTAATAAAGCCTCTTTGCGTATCTGCTCCGATTCTATTTAATTTAACTTATTCGTCGCTTGGATACGAAGTGTCGGAATTTGAAATTCGATCGGTATAACAGCTTCAAGTCCGAATGCCATTCGGAAAGGTGTTGATTTAATGGATGTTTTGTACGAAGTACGATATGCCCATAATGCACTATTTAACTTTTGATCCCAATCAGTACGATTTTCATTCACTATCTTCTTTAAAATTGTTTGAATTGTTTTATTTGTCGATTCTGCCAATCCATTAGCTTGGGGATAGTAAGACGTACTTTTCTTATGAACTACGGCATAATAATTAGTTAATTCGTGAATTAACTTGTTAATAAAATGAGTGCCTTGATCGCTTACCAATTCTATTGGGCAACCGAATCGACACCATATATTTTCATACAGGAATTTTGCTGTGGATGCTGCTGTATTGTCTCTGAGAGCTTTTGCTTCAACCCATTTTGTGCAATAGTCAGTCGCAATTTTGATATATCGATTACCGGTTCTTGCAGCTGCTGGTTTGAATGGGCCAACAAAATCTAAGCCCCATTTCTGAAATGGCTCAAGAGGTAAAACCGGTTGAAAAGGCATTCGATCCTTTTCGGTCGGTTGCCCCATTCTTTGACACAAATCGCATTTCTTACAGTATTCGTTAGCATCTTTCATCACCGTTGGCCACCATAACCCGCTATTCCATATTTTTCTGGCTGTTGCTTCTCCTGCGTAATGACCGCCAGCAATTCCACAATGTGACTCTGTTAATATGGCTAATTTTTCAAATTTTCGTACTGCCCTTCGCCATATTCCATCCGCTCCTTTATGATACAACATGTCATTAAATAAACAAAAATTTCGACTTCGTACTGCAATTCTTTTTCTTTCATCTGTCGACATGTGTTCGGCCGGAATTCCTGTTGATAGAAATATCGTCATTTCGGAAATCCAATCATCCTCTTTTTCCTCATTCATTTCTTGTGCTTTTACTGTCTCAACCCGAAATAATTGAGTATCTGGAAAATCATCTTTAACACCAACCGCTTCTTCTCCAGATTCAAGCCGACTGAGATAGTCAGCAATCGCGTGCTGTGCTCCTGGTCGATGTATAATGTCGAATTCAAACTCTTGAAGCAATAACGTCCATCTGGCTAACTTGCCTGTCAATTCTTGTTTGGAAACTAGATACAGTAGAGCCGAATGATCCACATGAAATGTAAATTTCTTACCCAAAAGGTAATGTCGAAATTTGTTCACACTATATATCATTCCCAAAGCTTCTCTTTCGGTTGTTGAATAGTTTCTTTCGGCCGACGAAAGTTTCCTACTGGCATAGTATACCGGCCTATACCAGTTTGGTTCGGATAATTGCATTAAAGCACTGCCTATGGCAATGTCCGACGCATCGACGAAAACATGAAATGGTTTGTTCCAGTCCGGTGGTTGGACTACCGGAACCTTTGTCAGCATCTTCTTGAGATATTCGTATGCATCTAGTTCTATACTTGTCCATATAAAAGGAACTTTGTGTACTGCTGTGTGTAACGGAATAGCAATGTTTGCTAGATATCTCATCATTCTACTGTGCCACCGAATTTGACCCAAAAATCTACTTAGAGCTTTAGCATTTGTCGGTGGTGTTGCCTCAATAATTGCTTTAACTTTGTCTGGGTCCACTGCAATCCCTTCTTGACTTAAAATATGCCCAAGTAACGTACCACTCATTACTCCGAATGCGCATTTGGCTGGATTTAAGCTAAGACGCCCTTTTCGACATTTTTCTAAACATAGCCGTAAATGCTCAAAATGATCAGCTTTCCGACTATATACCGCAAAATCATCTAAAAACACCTGCATGAAAGCTGGAATATATTCCCCGAATATTTCCTGTATTACCCGCTGAAATGTAGCTGGAGCTGTTTTTAAACCGAACATCATTACTACTGCCACAAAGACACCCCATTCTGTGACAAAAGCTGTCTTTTCCTGATCTTCCGGATTCATCCGTACTTGGTTGTACCCACTGAACCCATCCACGAAACTATAAATTTCATGTCCAGCTACTGCATCTAATATCCCATCTGTGAATGGCAACGGAAACGCATCCGTAATTGTCGCTGCATTCAATTTTCTGTAATCCACACATACGCGAATTTTCCCATTCTTTTTCGGGACTACTACTATCGGACTCAGCCATGTTGATTTTTTGACGGGTTGAATAAATCCTACTTTTAAGAGTTTATCGATTTCTTCTTTTACTTTGATAGCATAATTCGGATTCAACCTGTACCTGCGTTGTTGTACTGGCTTTGCATCTTTATGCAAATTGATTTGATGTTGACAAAAAGCGGGATCCAGACCTTTCATATCGTCAAACGACCATGCAAAAACGTCTTTATATTGTAATAGTAATGTTGTTAATGTCCGTTTGGCATTTTCCGCCAAATCTCTAGCAATCAAGACTGTTTTTCTTTCACCATCCTCTACTCCTGCCAAATCGATCTCCTCTAATGCTGAGGCTTGCACTCTCTGAGATACCTTCATTTCTTTATCTGTAGCTTCTTGTTGCATTCGTATTTCTTTCATTGTTTGCTCATCTATTGGCACTTCTTCGTGTGAGTCTACATATGGTGTTAATGCTTGCAAAATATCTACCTCAAATAGAGGGATGATTTTCTGATTATCATTAAAATACTGACTTTCTTCTTCCTCGTCCAATCCTTCCATCATATTAACTGCTTCTGCATGTACAGGTAAACTCTGTTTGCTTGTTGTCACTTTGTTGTGCGTCGGAATCCTGACCTTAGTTTTTCCTTTCCTAAATGTTAGCACATTTTGTTTCCAATTTTGTTTGATATTA
This sequence comes from Azolla caroliniana, assembly GCF_043228905.1. Classification (NCBI taxonomy): domain Eukaryota; kingdom Viridiplantae; phylum Streptophyta; class Polypodiopsida; order Salviniales; family Salviniaceae; genus Azolla; species Azolla caroliniana. The sequence continues at coordinate 9,156,525 of NW_028230447.1, forward strand.
GTTGTCTTTAACCATGGTCTCCCCAATAACAAGGGGTATGCTCCCTGTGTTTCTAACTGCAAAATTACTGCCGAAATCTGAAAACTGTGTCCCCCGATTATTACATCCAGTTGTCGAAGCAAATCAATCGGTCGTACCGTACTTGTATCTGCCATTCGTAACCAAAACGGACATGCTTCCCATTCCGTGATTCCTAGTTTTTCACATGTAGCTTTGTTAATCACATTAACTCCCGAGCCTCCATCTATAATCAAATTTCTGATTTCTTGCCCGTAAAGTATTACCTTAATCGACGGATTCTGTTCATCCATGATCGAAGGGTTATTACTTGGCTGATTGTAGTGTACTGCTATTTGTTCGGAACCTTTATATGCAATTAATGCTGCCACTTTTTCTGTAAACCTTGGTACTAACTTAAGTAAGCCCGTAAGTGGCAATGACACTTGGCAATCAGCCAACAGTTTCCAAGTTTCTTCCTGTTCCTTATTCCCCAATGACTGTTGTACAGCGATGTTCTGGTCAATGTTATTGTCTTGTAACATTCGATTCACATTACTTTGATTTGCTTCGTCAACCCATTCTTTTGCCGCCTTCCGAACTTCTTCCTGAATTTCCCACTCTGATTGTTTGCTTTTGCTGCGTGTCGTTACTTGCTGAACTTCCGGTATTACCATATTAACTGCTGGACCCTTTCCTTTAACCGGACATTGATTAGCATAATGGCCGAGTTGTCGACAAATATAACAAGTGGGTACAAATGTTCCACCGGTCTCTCCATGTGCAAATTGGCCGTTATTAAATTGATGCTCTTCATTACCACTCGGGTTTTGTTGGAATTGACGTGTAGCTTTTGGTTTGTAAAATTTCTTATTTTTATACCGATTCTGCCTAAATTGTTCGGTATTATCATTTGGTTGTGCTACATTTTGTGTTATCCCGAACTCCTGATTTGGCGGAAAATTATTCTGTTGAAACATTTGATTATTTTGTGGAACGGTTTGAGTATTATGTTGAAAGGTCATATTACCCGGTTGAAATGCCGGATTCGGTTGAAATGCAGAATTCGGTTGCACATTCGGACAGTTCAGTTGAAACCCTTGAAATGGTGGGTTACCTTGTTGGAAACTTTGATTATTTTGTTGAAAATATTGATTCGGATTCTGTACGAATGGTGGGTTGGATTGAGCAAAACCTGGTTGAAATGCTTGAGTCACTTGAGTGGGTTGCATATTTTGTTGTGAAAAGAACTGATTTGGCTGTAGAACCGTATTTTGTTGAAAAGTTGGATTTTGTTGTACATTTTGCTGATTTTGTGAAAAATTATTATTTTGATAACCATTGAACAGATTAGTGTTATTTTGGTAACCATTGTCAGTAAAAATTTGTCGTACTCACGCCGTAGTTTTATTAAGCAGATTATATTCACATTGTTCTACTGAATGTAATTTTGAATGACATATTGTACAATGTGTTCTTAACGTACATTCAATTGCCGAATGCCCCGTATTTAAACAAGTGGTGCATTGAACTGCTTGACGAAATTGTAACTCCTCTATTGTTGGTAATGTACGTTGTAATGCCGACATGTCCATACTCTGAACATTGACCGGTGGTCGACCCATTTCTATTGCTTTATCAGTTACTTGTTCGATAGTCTGATTTCGAAAATCGAACACTTTCAATGTCGTCCTTAATGGTTCTTTTACAGCTTCTAGAAAGACTTCTTTTAATTCATTATCCGGAATCGGCCTTGAAATCTGAAGCTGTAAGTTCTGAAATCGTATCACAAACTGAGATACTGTTTCATTTTTTTCTTGATATAACGCATAAAATTGCGCAATCAAATCCTTCTGCGGAATTTGTTGATGAAATAATTGTAAAAATTAACTATTTAACACTTCAAAGGATGGAAATCCTTGAAGACCATTCTGCGCAAACCAATTGGCGGAATATCCGTCTAATGATAAGACGAACTCAGCGATTTTTGACTTATCTTCGGCATCTGCCGACAATCGCTGAGCTCCATGGTTAATCTCCCATGTCGTTAAGAAATCCCTAACATGTGCTTCCGAATCTGTTCCTTCCCGGAACTTAGAATAAGTATAAGGCATATCGTCCCAAATGTCGTAAAACGATACCTCTTCCGTCTGTTTTTCGTCTGAAGGTAATTGATCGGATAAGTCAGGAAGTTTCGACCACTTTGTGCTTGATTCCGGCTATTCTTGCGCAATGAACGCTTCCTGCACTGCCTTCGTAACTGACCTTGTACGAAGGCGCTTACAACCGACCGGTGTCTCCTCTTCATACGACATCCATTCGATTTGTTCTCTGCTTAATTGCAGATGTAACCGGGCGTGCCAAATTTCTTCTGTGTTAATCGGCTAATTACTAACTACTACCGATACAGAAGAGTGAACATATCCTCGGCCCCCACTTCCTCACGTAACTGGCATAAAGAGATGGTCGATAACTTATGGGATCTAGTATCAAATGTCGGAGAGTTGAGGGATGCGAGCTTTGTTCTCTCTTCGTGGGTCTCCTCAATTGTCCTTTTCATCTAATCAATCTTCGGGTTATGGAGTTCAAACCAAGGGAGATCTAGAACTATTTGGTGTTCCGTACTGCGAATAATGTTGAAAGAGATTATGCTCACCAAATTGCCAAGAACTATACGAATTGGCTTAGACTCCTCGACTATATCACATTATGCTATGAGACGGCCATCAATGACTCCTACGGCTACTGGGTTCGGTAGCTTATAGGATTTTCTGTGACAATGCAAATTCACGATCCATGAAACAAGAGTTGGCTCCAGAAACTAGGCGGGCAAAGGCTAGGACCTGATGACATATAGTTGTGGTAAGCTCAACTTGTGTAGGAAAAGCTCACATCGTACCTCGAAAGGATTTGAACCCACAACCTTGTTGTACACATGTCAAATCCTTAACCATTCTATTAATATTCTTATGAGAAGTCTTTGTATTTCTCTGGTAATTTAATGTCCCCTTCTTGTAAGGTGGATGATGGAGTTGCTACTATTGCAAATATGAATATATTCTCGGCCCCCACTTCCTCATGTAACTGGCGTAAAGAGATGGTCGATAACTTATGGGATCTAGTATCAAATGTCGGAGAGTTGAGGGATGGGAGCTTTGTTCTCTCTTCATGGGTCTCCTCAATTGTCCTTTTTATCAAATCAATCTTCGGGTTATGGAGTTCAAACCAAGGGAGACCTAGAACTATTTGGTGTTCCGTCCTGCGAATAATGTTGAAAGAGATTATGCTCGCCAAATCACCAAGAACTATACGAATTGGCTTAGACTCCTCGACTATATCACTTGATGCTATGAGACGGCCATCAATGACTCCTACGGTTACTGGGTTCGGGAGCTTATTCAAAAGGATGTTTTATGACAATGGAAATTCACGATCCATGAAACAAGAGTTGGCTCCAGAATCTAGGAGGGCAAAGGCTAGGACCTGATGACATGTAGTTGTGGTAAGCTGAACTTGTGCAGAAAAAACTCACATCGTACCTCAAAAGGATTTGAACTCATGACCTTGTTGTACACATGTCAAATCCTTAACCATTCTATTAATATTCTTATGAGAACTCTTTGTATTTCTCTAGTAGTTTAATGTTCCCTTCTTGTAAGGTGGATGATGGAGTTGCTACTATTGGAAATACGAACATATCCTCGGCCCCCACTTCCTCTAGTAACTAGCGTAAAGAGATGGTCGATAACTTATGGGATCTAGTATCAAATGTCAGAGAGTTGAGGGATGCGAGCTTTGTTCTCTCTTCGTGGGTCTCCTCAATTGTCCTTTTCATCCAATCAATCCTCGGGTTATGGAGTTCAAACCAAGGGAGACCTAGAACTATTTGGTGTTCCATACTACGAATAATGTTGAAAGAGATTATGCTCGCCAAATCGCCAAGAACTATACGAATTGGCTCAGACTCCTTGACTATATCACCTGATGCTATGAGACGGCCATCAATGACTTCTACGGCTACTGGGTTCGGGAGCTTATTCAAAAGGATTTTTTGTGACAATGCAAATTCACGATCCATGAAACAAGAGTTAGCTCTTGAATCTAGGAGGGCAAAGGCTAGGACCTAATGACATGTAGTTGTGGTAAGCTCAACTTGTGCAGAAAAAGCTCACATTGTACGTCGAAAAAATTTGAACCCACGACCTTGTTGTACACATGTCAAATCCTTAACCATTCGATTAATATTCTTATATGTATAATTTTTAGAGTATATAATCTAATATCATAGGAATATTCTATATTACTCTACATTCTAGAATAACCTAGAATATTCTAGAGTGTTCCATACACTAGAACCTTCTAGATTACTCTAGAAACCAGGATGAGCTAGAATGTTGTAGAGTGTTCTCTATTACTTATAAATAGGGATCTATCAATCATCCCAAACCTAAATTGGTTCAACGCCATTTTATAGCACTCTATTACCTTAGTACTCATTGTAATCCATTTTACTCTGCAATACAATATTTCCCTCCCTCTCTCTCTCTCTCTCTCTCTCTCTCTCTCTCTCTCTTTGTCTTGACAATTTGAACCAATCGTTTTCATTTCTTCCTCTTCCACAAACCCTAACAAGGTCTCGTCTTCCTTCTCCTCTCCCCTCGTAAGCTATGGAGTCTGTGAGCAAATAGGAGTATATGTGTGTTCTTTCTGAGATCGACATGCTCACGAATAAATTTGTGGCATTAGAGCATGAAAATCAAAAGCTACTTGGAGACCGACAACATGTGAGCGCCGAAGAAGCTAAACAGTATGAAGAATTATCACAACGGGTTCACCAACTTGTGGCAACTATATTATCATTACGAGAACAAGTGTCAAGGGCTCAGAACTCCCCGAAAGAACCAAAGATTAGCCTCCCGCCAAGTTTGATGGTACAAGGTCTTTATTTCGAGGCTTTTTGAATCAAGTTCTTCTGGTTAGTCACCCACATCACAATCGGTATCCAGTTGACACTGCTCGTGTGGGATTAGTGGGAACTTTGTTATGCGGTACGACGTTAGCATGGTTCGCTCCACTTCTCGAGAAGAAATTGTCGTTACTGGAGGATTTCAAGGCATTTGTTAAGGAATTTCAAGCTACTTTCGGAGACACCGACGACACTAGGACAACAATAAACAAGATTCGAAGGCTCCGACAAGGAGATTGTCCCGCGTCGGCTTACATAGTTAATTTTCGTCTCTTAGCATGAAATATCCCTTGGGATGAGGCGTCCTTAATGGAACAATTCCATCAAGTTTTGCGAAATGATGTCAAAGATCTTCTTCTTACTTTCTCTGAAGATCCGGAGTCGCTTACAAACGCCATTAATTGAGCCGTGGGATGTGATAATTGCCTATTTGAGCGACATTCTGAACACCAACAAATGTTACGCCGCCAACTAGAACAAACTCACGCTTCCGTAGTTGCAACACCTCCACAAGTTTCTAGACCCATTACAAGGGATGGCCCAACTCCGATGGAAATAGAGTCAATACAATGTCGTGGTCCTTTATCAGATGTTGAGAAGCAACGTCATCGAGCGCATCGCCTATGCCTATATTGAGACAGTCCAGGACATATAGTTCTAAATTGTACACATATACCAAGTAAGTGCCCATGACAACCCTACTTCGAGTTCCATTGTTACTTCCAATAACATAAGTAAGCCTCATAGTCCATGCCATGAAAAAAGATTCGATGTCTTGAGCCAATTAGAGGATGTGTTAAACGAGTAAGTCCAGCCAAAATAGGCGCCATTTGCTTGGTCCATCCTAGCTGAGTTAGTTCCCAGTCATGGTTCCATTTTATCAAATCAAGTGAGTCGAGTTTTTTCTGCACAAGTCAAGCTTACCACAACTACATGTCATTGAGTCCTAGCCTTGCCCTCCTAGATTCTGGAGCCAACTCTTGATTCATGGATCGTGAATATGCCTTGTCACAAAACATCCTCTTGAATAAGCTCCCACACCCAGTAGCCATTGGAATCATTGATGGCCGTCCCATAGCATCAGGAGATATAGTCGAGGAGTCCGAGCCAATTCGGATAGTTCTTGGCGATTTGGCGAGCATAATCTCTTTCAACATTTTCCGCAGTCCGGAACACTCAATAGTGCTAGGTCTCCCTTCATTTGAACTCCATAACCTGAAGATTGATTGGATGAAAAGAACAAATGAGGAGACCTGGGAAAAAGCACAAACCCCGCATCCCTCTCTCTGACATGTGATACTAGATCCCCTCAATTATCGACCATCTCGATACGACAGTTGCGTGAGAAAGGGGGGAACGAGGCCATGTTCGTCTTCGCAATAGTAGCAACTCGATCATTCACTTTACATGAAGCAGACATTAAACTACCAGAGAAATACAAAGAGTTCTTAGATGTCTTTAATAAGGTGAAGGCCAATACATTGCCGGAGCATCGGCCTACGACTGCCCTATTGACTTACAACCAGGGAAAGAACCTCCATGGGGCGCAATTTATAATATCTCCCCTATAGAGCTAGAGACTTTGCGGGAATGTATTGATGAGAATCTGGCAAACGGATTCATTCTACATTCTAGATCCCCTACGGGTGCACCTATCTTCTTCGTCAAGAAAAAGAATGGGACTCTTCAGTTGGTTGTGCATTATCGAGGGCTAAACAAAGTGACTATCCGGAATAGATATGCTCTAAACACGTTCGTATTCACAAGTGGAAGGATTGCGCATTCCACTTGTAGAATCTTCTTGAAACTATCCAAATATACCCTCTCTACAAAAATTGGATGCACTAGTATCACATGTTCCACAACTTGATTAGAATTTGCAAATATAAAAATACATGATAGGTCTACGAGTGGAGATCATTAGAAATCATGCAAGTTTGGAAGTGTTGATAAGTTAATGTCGGCATAATAAAGTTCAACAATGGCTCAATATGTCACTAATGTGTGACATACGAAACACTAAGTTAAAGACTTATATTAATTTGGTAAGTTTTACAAAAATATGAGGTGTACTTGTATCCATACTAATAAAATGAGCTATAATTTATACTTTGACCCATACATGCATGTATATAATTGTGGACAATGTAGGATAGTGCACTTTAGGATAATGTGATTGGAATAACTAACTTATTAAAGTATTCAATACTTGTATTTAAAGTTGATCTAATCTATTCCTTAGTTTGTTCGTATGGGATCAAACCATATGTATATAATTGTGGACAATGTAAGCCAGTCAACTTTAAGATAATGTGGTGGAAATAACAAACCTATTAAGGCTTTCATACCTGTATTTAAAATTGATCTACTCTATTGCTTAGGTGATTCCCACAGGATCAAACTCCGAACGATAATGCAAGTGGAACTACCAGCGTATAAAAACATGCGAATAACGCTACTGGAACCATTATCAACACACTACACAATCTAAGCAGCAATGGGATAGAAACATAATAGTTTTAACAATAGAAGACAAAGATCCATGAACATGGACAGTCATGGCAACAATTGTACGATCATGTTATATTAAGGTTAGCTTGGACCAAAATCAGCCTCAATTTAAATTAATTCATGTTTCTCCATAAATTTGGTAGTCAGCTATGCACACAGTGAAACCAATGTCATAAGTCTACTGACCAAGTATATAAAAATAAAATTGAAACATATAGAAGATTATAAAGAATAGAATCCACCAAGTAAAACCCAAAATTTGTATTAATAATGTGAAATCCAAACAAATTGTCAGTGTCATTTTCTTCATAGAGTCTTGTAGAAAGTAGCGTGCGGAAGTAGGTATGAAGACCGAACAGAAGGAAGGAAACTTAGGTTCAATGGAGAGCTTGGGCTTACACGGTATACGCGGGAGAGACAGAGAGAGAGAGAATGCAGAAAACTATATTCAATAATAATACTCAGTCTGTACATAAGACGTGCTCAGTGAACACTTTTATACAAGTCCTAGAAGGACTGACAGAAGTACTGACAGTACTTCAATGGTCATCAAGAGCTCCTACACTAACTCCCAAATATATTCCTCATGGAATATCTTTCCTAACGACTTCCCGGTTTACGCACTCGGCCTAACCGATCGGTCCCAACCGATCCGGTCCTCGACTTCTTTAGCCGATCTGGCTGATGTTGAGCTTGTCTCTCAACACTCCCCCTCAAGCTCAACTTGAGGCTCTTCGGGATCTTCACAGCGCCAGTTCCTCCTGGCTTCTCGCCTCGCTCGCGCTCCTCGACCTGTTCGACTACGCGCACTTCGACCCTTCCGGTCCGCTTGTCTGCTCATGCGGCCATTATCAGCTCTTCTGCTATTGCGGTGTTGACGCTTCTCTTGCTGCCTTTCCTTCCGCTTGGGCCTCGGTTGATTCAGCGTATCTGAATTAAACATCCGAACCGACTCGACTACCTCCGATCGGTTTTCGCTCTCGTCCGAGTTGGCTGTCTCCAACTCGTCTTCGGTCTTCTCGCCCTCGATGGCGTCGTCTCCCCTATGCGTGGTTGGCTTTGGCTCTCTCCTTCGGCTGCTCCCCTTCTGTCTGCTTCCGATCTTTTCCGCGGGTCCGCCCTCGGCTTCTTCAGCCGATCCGAAGTGGAACTCGACAACCGAGTCAACAACCGAGTCAACCGACTCGGTGTCATGGTCTCCGCTCCTTTCCTGCTGCCTTGCTTGGTCATTCGGGACTGGTTTCCCCCTCAAGTTTGGCACGTCGAGGTGATGCAATACGAGCACACCGGAGAATTGCCGCAACTTGTCCAGACCAAGGGGCTTAGTGAAGATGTCGGCAGTCTGCCGATCCGTCAGAACGTACTGAAGTTCGACTTCACCAGAAAGGACACGCTCACGGACGAAATGATAGTGCACCTCAATGTGCTTGGTCCGTGCATGGAAGATGGGGTTCTTCGCGAGTTGGATGCTGCTGAGGTTGTCGCAGTAGATCATCGTCGGATCTGACACTTCCTCTTGCAGGTCCTTAAGTAGCCGCTTCAACCATATGGCTTCGCATGTCGCGACAACCGCTCCTCGGTACTCAGCTTCGGTGCTCGACAGTGCAACTATCGGCTGCTTCTTACTACTCCACGCTATCGCGGCACTCCCGAGGGAGAACGCTTATCCAGACGTGGATCGGCGATTGGCGGCTTTCCCAGCCCAATCAGCATCGGTGTAGCCGACTAACTGCAGGGCTGCACCGGTCCGATATAGCAGTCCGCGGTCCTTAGTGCCGTTGACATACCGAAGTATGCGTTATGGACACTGAAGGTGCTCCTTGGTAGGTCGCGCCATGAACTGACTGATCACCCAGACCAGGTAACTGAGGTCAGGTTGGGTGATGGTCAAGTATATGAGGCTTCCGACAATTTGTCGGAACCTCGTCGGGTCGCATACCTTTCCCGTATCGGGACGAAGCTTGACGGTTCTGTCCAGAGGAGTCGAGACGGACTTAGAGTCGGCCATCCCGAGCTTGAAGAGCATGCTCAGCACGTAATGACGTTGGCTGATCAATATGCCTTCGGGGGTACGGATCACTTCGATCCCGAGGAAGTAATGAAGGTCCCCCAGATCCTTCATGTCGATCGATGCCGCAAGCTGGAGCTTCACGCGGTCGATTTCACCGAGGTCGGTGCCGGTGATGACCAAGTCATCAACATATAGTAAAATACTAACCGGTCCGAGTCGACCTTTTCGGATGAACAGGGAAGAGTCCGATTTTGTCGTGACAAAGCCCATCCGACGCAGTTGTTGCGTGATCTTCGCGTTCCAGGCACCGGGGCTTGCTTCAGTCCGGAAAGGGACTTCTTCAGTCGGCATACTGCCGAGGAGTTCGTTCTGGAGTGAAATCCGGGGGGTTGTACCATGTACACCTATTCCTCAAGGTCACCTTGCAGGAACATATTCTTTACATCCATCTGATGTAAGTGCCACCCCCTCGCCGCAGCTACTGTGAGCAAAACACGGACGATCGTCATTTTCGCGACCGGTGCAAACGTCTCATCGTAGTCGATGCCGTGTTTCTGCGCGTAGCCCTTTGCCACTAGCCGAGCCTTGTACCGGTTGACCGAGCCATCGGTGTTGTACTTGACTTTGTACACCCATCTACACCCGATTGGCTTCACACCCTTCGGTGCGTCAACCAGGTCCCAGGTCTCGTTCTCCGCCAATGCGCGCATCTCTTCCTCCATCGCGGCACGCCAATTCGCGTCTTTAGCCGCTTCTGCGTAACGCTCCGGCTCACGCACTTCAGCTACACGGGTCATGTACGCATAATGATGCGCCATGTACTCGTTGTATCCGAACCGTACAACCGGGTTCTTTTGGCGGGTAGATCGGCGTAATCTCACATTAGCCGATGTTCAGGCCTTCTCGGTCGACGCGGTCTTCACCTTTAAAGACCCGTCACCGGTTCCCTCGGAGTCGGACTCGCGTCGGTTTGACTCGTTCCTATCCGTGGCAGAATCCGACACCTTCTTCTTCCCTTTCTCTTTCCGCATAAGCCGTCTCCTCGGCTTCCTGCGCGGGGGAATGCACGACCGAGTCTCCACTACTTGCCGGCTTTTCATCGGACTGGTCGTACCGACTCAGTCGTCCAACTGGTCCACTGAACTGGAGTGAAATTGGACTCTCTTCACGGGTCTCGATTTCGGGCTCATCCGGAGGCATCTCGGCCTCGCTGACCTCATCATCGGAACTCGTATTGGAGTCAGGGTTCCGAGTCGGGGGCAGGTACCAGGACGCGGACTCGTCAAACACAACGTCGCGGCTGACACGCACTTGTTTGGTGCAAGGGTTATAGCACTTATAATCCTTCTGCTCGTCCGAGTAACTGACCAAGATGCACTTCTCGGCCTTTGCGTCCAGCTTCCTCCTTTTCTCCTTCGGTACATGCACATATGCAATGCTACGGAACACCCTCAAGTGTCGCAAGTTCGGCTTCGTTCCGAAATATAGCTCATGCGCCGACACTTTGTCTCCGATCCGGTTCTGGATGTATACCGTGGTCCTCACCGCCTCGACCCAGTAGAACTTGGGCAAGCTCTTCTCCTCCAGCATTGCCCATGCCGATTCCACAACTGACCGATTCTTCCTCTCGGCCACGCTGTTCTGCTCTGGCGTGTATCTACAACTGAATTCGCGCCGAATTCACATTTGTTGTAGATAACCGTTGAATTGACCGGAAAAGTACTCTTTCCCGCCATCCGACCGCAGACACTTGATCTTTCGTTCCGTTTCCGTTTCCACGAACCCTTTGAGGTCCTGGAAACAGTCGAAGACTTCGCTCTTCCTCTTTCGGCCACTAAATTTGGGCAATCCGAATACTACCTGTTTCGATTGCAGATCTTGAAGCCGTGGGTATAGTCCGCCACAAGTCGATGTCCGACTCGGTCTTTTGTCCCTTCACGAACATTGCGGTGCCGCCGTCAGTGGAGTCGAGGATGAACATCCTCCCGTCTCTGCGCCCTTGCGCAATCACACGGCCCTCTTCCTCAATGAAGCACCCGAGGTGTGTAAACCGAACCTCCATCCCTTGGTCGACGATCTGTCCGACCGAGACCAAGTTTTTCGTGATTGTAGGAACATGCAGCACGTTCATGAGTTTCCCTTTCTGCCCGACATGGCTAAGGGGAACTTCTCCGACATTCGCGATCGGATGCGGAGTGTCGTCTCCTGTTGCGACTACTCCAGGTTGTATCGGTTTTTCAAGGTACGAGAACCACTCCTTATGGCTCGTCATGTGGTTTGACGTGCCGGAGTCTACGTACCACACCTCGTCCGATCTCGGGGTGCTCTGTTTCATTGAGTTTGCTTCGTGTCTCGTCACGAAGACAGACCCTTCTCCGGCTCTCCCGGAGCCTTCGGCGTAGTGCGATCGCTGCCGATTTCCCTTATGGGTATGTCCGGAGCCGTTTTCGGAACCGGTTCTCTCCAAATCGGCACGCTTCTTCCAGCACTCACTTTCCCTGTGGCCTTTCTTTCCACAGTACCAACACTCCGAAATGGCCTTCCCTTGCCGGTTCTCATTGCTTCGACTCCCCCTGTTTTCGGAGGGTCCGGAGTTGTTGTCGGCATCACTTCGGTGCCTTCTTCCTTGATCTCGTCGGCCGCTTCCATTGCGTACCGACTTGCCTCGTCCACCACGACCACGGGGCCTTTCTCCATCCGTGTACAATATCTTGTTGTTGGTGTGCGTGCTCGTCGATGCACCCTCGTGGTTCTCCTGTACCAGGAGCATCGACTGTAAGTCGAAAAAGGACGGCGTATTCTCCCGGGTACACACAGCCGTTCGGAACGCTCCGAACTTCGACGCCAAAACTCCAAGACAGATCTGGACCATCTCACTCTCCTCGATGCTCACTTCTATGGAGGCGAGGGAGTCGCAAATATCCTTGATCTTCGAGGTATAGTCCGCCACCAACAAATCGCGTTGTCGTAGGTTGCTCAACTCCTGTCGGAGCTGAAGCTTCCTGGCTGTGGTGCTCGCGGCGAAAATCTTCTTCAGATTTTCCCACGCACCCTTCGGCGTCTTTGCATCCCGAACATAGCTCAATAGTTGTTCGCCCACACACGACGCGAAGCAGTATAATACCCTGCTCGCCAATTGCTCCCACGATGGGAAGTCTCTGTGTGTCGATTCGGGTGCCGCATCATTAGCTCTTTCGACATAACTCCAGTAACCGTGTCCGAGCAGGTACCGGTGCATCTTGTAGGACCAAGACGCATAGTTGGTTCTGGTGAGCTTCTCTGATGGAAGCGACCTCGCCATGCCTCTATCCATCGTTCTTCTTGTTCTTCTTCGTCAAGCTGTGTCGGCTGTAGAGAGGTTCTCAACCCTCGCGCTCTGATACCATTTAGAAAGTAGCGTGCGGAAGTAGGTATGAAGACCGAACAGAAGGAAGGAAACTTAGGTTCAATGGAGAGCTTGGGCTTACACGGTATACGCGGGAGAGATAGAGAGAGAGAGAATGCAGAAAACTATATTCAATAATAATACTCAGTCTGTACATAAGACGTGCTCGGTGAACACTTTTATACAAGTCCTAGAAGGACTGACAGAAGTACTAATAGTACTTCAATGCTCATCAAGAGCTCCTACACTAATTCCCAAATATATTCCTCACGGAATATCTTTCCTAACGACTTCCCGGTTTACGCACTCGGCCTAACCGATCGGTCCCAACCGATCCGGTCCTCGGCTTCTTCAGCCGATCTGGCCGATGTTGAGCTTGTCTCTCAACAAGTCTATTACATAGCAATCAATTCATCAATGTCATTTTCTTCATCATCTTGTGTAGAACTCTCTTCGACTATACGTGCATTGGCTTCCCCTGTTAGCCGAGCCAACGAAATATCTTCTATAAGCTCATCATCAAGCTCTATTAGCTCCCCCGGTTCCCCGGCTAACGGAGGAATAGGCTCTCGCGAAGCAGGTTGAAACCTTTTTGTATTAGCGGGGTTCTTTGCACCGACCTCTTGATCCTGGTCTCGGCACTCCCACAAAGCCCTAATCCTCATATTTATAAATATAACCTACTCCTCTTCCTTCTCCAATGCAACTGTGTTTCTAAAGAGCTTCAATGCACATGCAGACGTCGTTCCTGTGAAGAAAATAACAAGAAGAATTAGTTGTCAAACAAAAAAGATTCGGTATTGGTTATCTCAAGATCGTTACCCTAGTTCGAGGAATACCTGTGCTAGAAAAGAGATCTAATATCCAGTCTCCTTCGATAGAAAACATCTCGATCAAGCGCATCATAAGTCGCTGAGGTTTTTGATATGGGTTGACAAGTTCCCGTTCTGTCGTGGCAACATGTCGCAATTTCCGTGTCACTGCTGGATATACCAGCAGATTTGAACCTCCCACTTCATTAGAATACTCCTTGATTCAGTATTGGTTATCTCAAGATCGTTACCCTAGTTTGAGGAATACCTGTGCCAAAAAAGAGATCTAATATCCAGTCTCCTTCGATAGAAAACATCTCGATCAAGCGCATCATAAGTCGCTGAGGTTTTTGATATGGGTTGACAAGTCCCCGTTCTGTCGTGGCAACATGTCGCAATTTCCGTGTCACTGCTGGATATACCATCAGATTTGAACCTCCCACTTCATTAGAATGCTCCTTGATTCTTTGTTTCTTAATTTCATCGAAGTACCCAACCATGATGTATTCAATGGCATTAACGAACCGAAATGTTAGCCCTCTATTTACATTGGTTTTTATCCTATAAAAAATAATACATCGAGTTAAGAATAGATTGAACAACCTTAAGAAATGCAATATAGTGAATGAGACCTATAAATAATCCTTACCATGCAAGGTTCTCGATGCCATGGCAACGAGATCTCAAAGCTTGAGCTACCGAGTACCCTTGGTCCATACTATGAAAGACAACTATTCGCCACAAGTATGCAATCATTAGCTCAGCGAAATCCTTGACAATCTTCTCCAACTATTTAAACCTAAACGGTTCATCGTCGTATGATGACCCAGCCATTCAAAATCGGTAAGGAATATCCGCAATCATTAGCGTATATTCCTTCTTTGGCAATTTTTGGATCAAGTCGATGACATCGCCGCAAACCACATTGTAGTAAAGATATCTCGTAATATCTTTTTTGTGGCTAAATTTTTTAAAGGAGCCATCTTCCTCCATTTCGTACGCCTTGACAAAATCGACGATCCTTTTCTTTTTTGGCTCACTCGAGATGTGCAAGGAAGGATGTAGGGAAATCGTGTATATCCTTAACTTCTCCTTGTTTCTTGCCACGATACGGTTTCTAATAGAAGCAATAGGACATCAAGTATTATTATACAAGCTCTACATATGATGAAAGCGTAATGAAAAACCACCAATACTAACCCAATCCTTGAATGCAATAAAATACTCCGATAACTCCTTATATGAAGACGTTAGAGGATAATCCTCGGTCACTTGTTCCCAAGTTATACATCCAAGTTGTTTCATCATAACTTCTTGGATCTTCATGTACACCTTATGACTGTAAAATTAGAAATCAAGATTAGAACTTTGAATTACACCATATAGACTTCAATATCAGTATTTGAAAGACTTACTTATTGAACTCAGTGACCATTTCTTCAAGGGTTAAATCTTTGGCCACAACCCTTGACAAAACAGACACAAGAAGCTGCTCGTCCTTAATACCTTGCATTGCTCTCCATAGAGACAACTTCATGTTGATAGCTGCTTCTTCAATTGTCAAGTCAATTTTCTTGGCCTCTTGTGACTTTAACTCTAGTTGAGGGTCAACCTTACATTTCTTTTGTCGTTGACCCTTTACCTCCTTATTCTCCCACATTGAGAAGATTTGATCCTGTAGGTCCCATAC
Source organism: Azolla caroliniana (assembly GCF_043228905.1). Classification (NCBI taxonomy): domain Eukaryota; kingdom Viridiplantae; phylum Streptophyta; class Polypodiopsida; order Salviniales; family Salviniaceae; genus Azolla; species Azolla caroliniana. The sequence continues at coordinate 9,171,897 of NW_028230447.1, forward strand.
TTCTCCATCTCTAAAGGCCAATTGAAACCAAGACTCATATTTTTGAAGACCATCGGACTTAACATTATCATCTACCACAATGACGACTTCATGTAGGCATTGACGTCGTAGGCCTGGATGTAGCTTCACACCAAACTTTTGTTTCACGTCCAAATACTCGTGATGGGAGAACCTTATACGCTCAATCGACGACATTTTCTGCCTATAGTCATTAGCATTATTGTGGTCCCATGCCAACAACTTTGCCTCTTCAGTTGTGAGCCCCACGTAAATTTTGCACTTGGCATACTTGAAGAAGAAAGTCGTTGGATGTTCTCTCACAAGTTGCCGACGTGCCTCCGCTGAATGCGATCCACTAATGACAAAGTAATTATATTGATCATGCTTTCTTATATCAAAATCTTCAATGGTTTCACATTCTTCAGGATCCACCATAACAATAAAAGGCACAACAGTGGCATGAGGATTAATTTTCATTTTTTTCTTGAGATTTTGAACATGCATGCGGTGTGGCTCTCTAATCTCAAGTGGTCTTCGTCCTGTTTTTTCATCAATAGGGGGCCGATGGATGTGTGTTATAGGCAAATTAAACACTTGCCCTTTCCTGACCAGTTTACGCTACATTAACTCTCTCCCTATCTTATTTTGCTCGGATGACAACACACCCGATGCCAGCTCAACTCCTGGCGTCCCCTTAGTGTCCTCATTGCCGTTTTCACTTGATGAATCGAAGTCCGACATCTTGGTGGTCTTCTTCTTTGGTGGTCCTGATTGTACTTTAGATACCCTTTTTCTGGTCTTCACTAGGGAGGGCAATTCCTCCCTTAGAGTTACATGGCCTTGTATATAAGGCCTCAAGGCAACAATAAGGTTTTGTGAGCTTTCAAGATATTTTTTGAACACTTTTGGCCCACAAGATTCCTTTACTAGAAGATTTTTTGAAAGGAACACTTTACGTACCCCCTTGGAGCACTCTATCATTACAAGTATGTTGGCCGAATCTGCATCTTCGTAGTCAAATCATAGAATACGGCCATACATAAATGGGGTTTCATTTTCAAGCTGACCCTCCCCCTTCTTCTTTGTTGTAGACAATATGACTTTTTTCTTTGAATCGACATATTGCATACACCATTCCTTGTCTGTTAGATCACGCTTAGGAAGGTCTTCACCTCCAGTAGCTGCTACAAGTTTCTTTTGGCTAAACTCAATGTGTGGTTGAGATTTTGTCTCCTCGTTGAAGAGAAGCTTTTTTCCTCTCTTCATGGACTCGGGAGCTATTAGGGTCTGTGTTTCAATTGGAGAACCCTGTATGCGGAGCTTTATCTTCTTCACAGGTCGGTTCGACAAGTTCTTAAATGACCTATTTAAGAAAGGACATGCGAAAACATCCGTTAGGTGGTCACGTAGATTAAGGTTGTATATTAAAATACAAATAAGTAGATGAAGAAATAAACTAGCAGGCGATTTGTGGTGAACTATAAATATCAGTCACGCATTCAGTGTACATGGTAGTCCTATATTCAGAAATCTATTCTAGTAAGGGCTCTTCAAGTTAGAAAATATATATCGTAATAAGTATACAAGGATATATATTGTCTTAATGGGCACGTATGACTTATATTGATTCTATATCCATATTGTAGACAATTTGCATATGATACACTTGAATTTGGTATCGTAAAGGTAATTTGTGGGTTATTTTCTACTATTTTAAGCTATAGTAGGTCATAAAACCTCTATAAAGAAGGCCCTGTTGGGAGACAGGTCCCTCCGGATGGGAAGAGAGAAGAACAGTGCCGATGAACAAACCCGGTGAGAACCGGATGAGGAGTACCCGGCTACGGAGAGCCGGATGACACAGACCCGGTGAGAACCGGATGAGGAGTACCCGGCTACGAAGAGCCGGATGACGCAGACCCGGCGAGAACCGGATGAGGAGTACCCGACTACGGAGAGCCGGATGACGCAGACCCGGTGAGAACCGGATGAGGAGTACCCGGCCACGGAGAGCCGGATGACGTAGACCCGACGAGAACCGGATGAGGAGTACCCGGCTACGGAGAGCTAGATGATGCAGACCCAATGAGAACCGAATGAGGAGTACCCGGCTACGGAGAGCTAGATGACGCAGACCCGGTGAGAACCGGATGAGGAGTACCCGGTGAGAACCGGATGAGGAGACATATTCGTAAATATGTTTCTGAGAGTCCATCGAGGCTATATTTGTAAATAGCCGAAAAGTCATATTAGTATAAATATGACTTAGGGCAAACTTTTAGTTACTATTGTCGTTGTCATTTATGTTTTGCACGAGATTAGAGCGCGTAACAGTGTACAGAGAGAGAGAGAGAGAGAGAGAGAGAGAGAGAGAAAGAGGTCGCTGCCTCTGTTGTAACCGCCGCCTGTGGCAAAGATCGTGAGCACGAGGTCGTTGCCTCTGTGAACTCATTGTTTGTACATTCCAACATAGTGATAGTTTGCAGCCTGTGGGCTGCCGTGGTTTTTCCCTTAGTTTGGGTTTTCCACGTAAACATCCTGTGTACCTTTTCTCTCCTTTGTGTCGTGCATTTACTTCCCGTTTTCTGTGTATGATTCTAAGCTCGGTTGTGGCCGAGCGTTGCGTATAAAGAACGAGTTGTTCTCGTTAGGCCCCTATTTTTTAAAAATTAAGGCAAGTCAACATAAAAAAGACTGATTTTGACAGAAAGTTTGATATCTTTTCTCACAAAACACAATATTCCTCTTTCAAGTTCTTGTTTTATACAGGAACTCGATACGCCGTATTGTGTTCCTGTATATAGTTCGTGTTTGTACATGAAATCGATGCAGGGTATCGAGTTCGTGTATCAAACACATTACACAGGAACTCGATACGGTGTATCGAGTTCTTGTATAAAAAAGAGTTACATAACTCTGGGACTCGATACGGCGTATCGAGTTCCTGTATAATATTTGTGTTTTAAACAGGAACTCGATACGCCGTATCGAGTTCTTGTATAAAACACAAATATTATATAGGAACTCAATACGCCGTATTGAGTTCCTGTTTAAAAAGCAAAGAAAATAGAGGAACTCGATACGGCATATCGAGTTCCTGTTTAAAACCTAAACTTCAAACAAGAACTCGATATGCCGTATCGAGTTCCTGTTTAAAAAGCAAAGAAAATAGAGGAACTCGATACGGCGTATCGAGTTCCTGTTTAAAACCTAAACTTTAAACAGGAACTCGATACACCGTATCGAGTTCCTGTTTAAAAAGCAAAGAAAATAGAGGAACTTGATACGGCGTATCGAGTTCCTGTTTAACTTTAAACAGGAACTCGATACGCCGTATTAAGTTCCTGTTTAAAAAGCAAAGAAAATAGAGGAACTCGATACGTCGTATTGACTTCTTGTATAAAATCTAAACTTCAAACAGGAACTTGATACGCCGTATCGAGTTCTTGTTTAAAAAGCAAAGAAAATAAAGGAACTTGATACGCCGTATCGACTTCTTGTATAAAGTTTGTATTTTATAGAGGAACTCGATACGGCGTATCGAGTTCTTCAGTGACAAAACATATTTACAAAAATGTCCACAGTGTTAGAGGCCTACCTGGAGTCCTAGCGCTTGATTTTCCTTGAAGACATGGTTGATCTTGTCTAAGTGTAGGCGGAGATCATGCTTTCGTGCTTCGTGCTCTGTGTGCTCTGTTCGCTCTGTGTGCTCTTGTATGCTCTTGTGTGCTCTTGTGAGTGAAATATGACGAGGTCTTCCTATTTATAGGGATTGACCACAGTGGTTAAAGTAACCACAGTCACCTTAACTAGGGTTGGTAAGCTTGAGGTTAGTTAGTTAGTAACCACAGTCACATTAACCAGAGTAAATTATGATTGCATTAATGATTACATAGTCAAACTAATATATTGATGAATATTTTATAGTCATAATAAATTACAATGACTTTAAAGGTCATGAAAGACACAATGATAGAGGTTCATGAATGAACCAATGATTGATTACTGAAAGCAACATTTTTATGACTCTTAATTGCTTTGTATTAAAGATGTGGGCTTGAATGAACCAATGATTGATATGTCTAAGATTTAAAATGGTGGGCATTAATGAACCAATGACTGAGAAGTTCTATATTAAATATGGGTGCCATTAATTAACCAATGATTTTAACTTTAATCCAACATATTTATGGCTTGGTAATGATTGTAATTATATTATACTTGATTTAACTTCATATAGACCTAGTTTAAGTAATTATTGATATTTTAAATACAATTATTATATTAACAATAATATATTTTATGTATTGTATTAATATAATATTAAATAATATAGACATTATATTGAGGAAGCTTTTGTTTAGAGAGGAGTTTATGTTTAGAGAGGAGTATATGTTTAGAGAGGAGCTTATTAGTTTTTTTCCATAGCCTAAACACATAACTTTAAGAGCCCTATCTAGACCTTAAGCCATGAGTGAAGATTCACCGTTCTCGATTGAAGAATATTGTTTGTCATCAAACTCATCGTTTTCTACTGAAGAGTATTGTTTGTCGACAGACTCACCATATTCTATCGAAGAGTATTGTCTGAGCTCATCTTCACCTACAAGGAATGTAAGTAATGACACATGTGAAGAGTTCTCTATTGAAGAATACGATATTAATAAAGATACGAAGAATGAAGGTAGTTCCAATGAAACATCGAATAACATTGGCGATGGTCACAACAAAGAATTGGATTGTAACAAGGTTACACCAACTTCTATTCAAGATGAGAAATCTGGAAGCCCTATGCATATTAGAAGAATCCCACGAGGAATTCGTCTAGCTAGATTTAGTTTGGTGACATTAGATAAACAGATTGGATTTGATGTCAAAAAAATATGTTGTGCCCGTGGTTGTATGTCTATGATTGGAAAATCAAAGTTGCGAGAATTAAGGCGATACTATTTTTCGATGACTGGTGATGAGCAAGACACTTACCTCGGGTCACATATGCAACTAGTATCTGACAAATGTACGGGGATCAAAGTATCATTCGAGTATTATATCTTCCATGCGCAACAGATACGCAGAGTCGCATTCAAAATTGCGTTATGTGTTAGTAACATGCGACTACATAGAGTACAACAAGGTTTATTTAGCGGGGATCAGATGCTCAATTGTAAAGAGGTTCCAAGTATGAAAGGTGCAATTGGAAGACATGCTATTGGTTGGATGAAAAGTTACTTTCAGTTAAATTGTGAAGTAATGCCCACTACAGGTAGGATGCACCTTTCTGATATGGTGGGCTCACGTAATAAGTCTGTCACATATAGCCAATTCACAAGATTATGGAGAGCTTGGTTTTCAAATGTTATCATTCCACGTAAAGTACGCATGGGGTATTGCTCCATTTGTGCAAATCTTAAAAGTTTGGCTAAAGGTACAAAGACATCAATGGAAAAGGATATGAATAAGAAGTTACTACAAGAGCATCGTGAGGCACAATCGTTAGAACGATAGAAGGCGATGCATCATAGAGAGAAGTGTTTGAAGAGCCCCGAACAATACATGTGGTTAATGATAGATGGCATGGACCAGAAGAAGACGTGCTTGCCGCATATGCGGAGGCTCACCAAAGATGTCAATGATGAGTGCCTTGTTCAAATGCACTTGGTGGGATGCTTGGCTTATAATAAGTCTGTTGGACCTCACGTCTTCATTACATACCCCAATGTTCACAATGACCCTAACCTAACAGTTACAGTGATTCACCGAGTTTTGATGTCTTGGGGCCAACCTTTCCCCCCTATTCTATACATTCAATTGGACAATACTGCTAGAGAGAACAAAAATTCAACTGTGTTTGGCTATTTAAGTATGTTGGTCAACCAAGGATTGTCTAGGAAAGTGAAAGTCAATTTTCTTTTGGTTGGCCACACACATGACCATATAGATAAGATGTTTAGCACATTCTCCAGATAGTTGTCTCGGCATGATGCTTTCACATTACCTAAAATATTTGATGTCATTTGTGATGCATATACACCATGCCCGAAAGTGTTACACTTGAAGGAGGTATATGACTTTAAGAGATATATATCAGATGGGGGTGGTGGGAATGTTAAAGTGCTTGCCTAGTTAAACAATATAAGTTTCAATCACATTATTATGATAAAGAAAAATGGAATAAGTGGTTCTACACTTTTGTATGCTAAACAATATTCATCTTCTATAACATGGGAACCTGAAGGTGGTTGCCAGTTATTACTTTGTATGCCGAGTACAATTGTCCATGGAGCTAAGCAAATGCCAATTGAGAAGAAAGGACAGTTGCAGAGTGACTTGGTATCGGAACAAAAACGGTCATGGGTCCATGCCTTAGGAGAAAAAAGAAAGCATATTGAGGCCACCAAGAAATATGCCGCACAACAAGACACATCATGGTGGGATATATTTAATAGTGATCAGAAAGGAATTATAGACAATTGTGTATTTGGTGATAATTGGAATTTGGAAACGCCATTCACATGGTCGCTGCAACATGATCGTGTAAATAGAACTCCGGAGCAACCAGCAAATGCGATTAATGACAACTTGGACTATCCACAACAAAGAGACATTTATGTGGGACCAAGGATGACCAAAGAAACCGAAGCTAGATGGCAAGGCAATTTGCAAGAGCTCACGACGGGGATGTTGATTACAACGCCGGCTGATGAGAACTCACATGCCACCAATTTTGGGTTGGTAAAATTCTAGAAGTGCTAATGCATGAAATAGAAAACACGATCAAGTCTATAAATGTTCATTGGTACAACACTAGAAGTGCAAATGCTTTTACAGGTAAGTATACATTGGAGATGATTGAATGCCCAACAAGAAGGGGAGGTAGGAAGTGGAAGTGAAACATTCGTAACACCTCGACCCTTGATATCTCTGATGTGGATATCATCGTGTACAACTTCACACTTACAAAAGCCGGACGATTAAGGAAGTCAACAATAGACATATTAAAAGAAAAATTACCAGGTCTACAAGGTGGCTCGAGTCAAAGGCAAACGAGATCTGCTACATATAATCTAGAGTCAAACCATTTGGGTTATGACGAAGATAATGCACTGATTGGTACATCTGAGGATGACGAGGAGGAATTGTCATTGTATATTAGTTATAGTAGTGATTCTCCGTAAAGGAGTGATCATGAATGTATTTTTGGCTATTAAGTGTAACTACATTCCGCTTGTAACAAATCGAGCAATATAAAAGCATGTGTTTTGAATTCTTATGATTTCTAAAAAATCGTTTCTTATAAAATACCATTGGTTGTAAAGTTTGTGATATAAATTGAGAATGTAACTTTTTGAAATTCCTCTTTTTTTAGTTACTTCTAAATCACGAAAATAGTGGATTTTTAACCTTTTTCATAGTATGTTTGAACATGTATGATACTGGTATCAATGTGTTTTGTAAAATCATTGAAAAAGCCCTAAAATCAACCAAAATTTTCCTTATCCTTCCATTTATGCGCGATCCTTCCACTTGTGAATGCGAACATGTTTCTACCGTTAATCCCAAATCTTTTGGAATGTCTAAGTGGAGCAAAATATTTCATAAAATTAGACCTTCACGGTGCATATAATCTAGTTCGGATTCGCCCAGGGGATGCACTTGCTATGGAAATTTTGAGTATATTGTGATGTCATTCGGTCTCACGAATGCACCTGCAATTTTCCAACATATGGCGAATGATATTTTTCGAGATTTTCTCGATATCTTCACTTTAGTTTACCTGGATGATATTCTAATCTACTCGAGCACCCAAGAGGAGCATGATGAACATGTTCATTAGGTACAACGTCGACTCCGAGAATATGGTCTCTACGCAAAATTAGGAAAGTGTAGTTTCGGTCAGAATGAAGTGGAATTTTTGGGGTATGTTGTATCATTAGATGGTATTGCTATGGATCCCATGCGGGTACAAGAAATTTTAGAGTGGCAAACACCCCTTTCAGTGCGCGATGTGCAATGTTTTCTTGGGTTTGCAAATTTTTATCGAAAATTTATTAAAGATTATTCCAAGGTCGTGCTTCCGCTCACTCAACTCACACACAAATATCAGCCATTTATATGGAATTTAGATGTTGCTGAAGGATTCAAAAGCTTAAAACAAGCATTTACAACGGCACCTATCTTAACACATGTCGACCCAACTAAAAGCTTTGTCCTTGAAGCCGATGCATCCGATTTTGCACTAAGGAGTGTCCTATTGCAGACTGGAGATGATGGACAACTACACCCTATCGCCTTTTGGATTCCTGAAAGTTTGAAGCTATAGAGGTCAACTACGAGATCCATGACAAAGAACTTCTTGCAATTGCGAATTGTTTTCAACAATGGTGACATTTTGTGGAAGGTTCCTCTCAGCTAATCATTGTTTACAACGATCATAACAACTTGACATATTTTCAAAATGCTTGAGTTTTGAGTCAGCAACAAGTATAGTGGGAGCAATTTTTGACTCACTTTGACTTTGTCATCATATATCGCCCTAGGATGCAATAAGGCATAGAAGATGCTCTTTCTCAACGCTCTTATATGGAACTTCGTGCAGAGGAACCAGCATTCGAGCATCAAAAACAAATCCTTTTGGGTCCTAATTGCCTACGATTAATGGTAGTTAATGCCATAATAACGCTTGAAGATTCCACTCTTCTTGATTCCATTCAAGATCATATGGCCACTAATGACTTCACCAAGGATTTTTTGGATCATATCGTCCCGGATTATGCTTCTTGCTCACCGCCAAAAAACTCTCGTAATGACTATCGTCAGTTCTATTGGCATGGTGGTTTTCTGTTTCGGCAAAACCTATTGTATGTTCCTGATGGTCCCCCACGATTACAAGTTTTACAACATTTCCATGATTCACCAATGGCTGGTCATTTTGAAGTTCGCAAAACTCTAAAACTAATTTCTCGACACTATTGGTGGCCTCGCCTTCGTCTTTTTGTTGAGGAGTATGTTTGTAGTTGTGATATATGTTGTTGATCAAAGAGTCCTCGACACCGATCTTATGGCTTACTACAACCACTTCGCATTCCGGAAAATCCTTGGAAGTCTATATCCTTGGATTTCATTACTGATCCCCCAGTTTCTCACCATGGTGGATCGACTTACCAAAATGGCACACTTCTTGCCATGTAGGAAATCTATTACTAGTCAAGAGGTGGTCGATCTCGTTATGCAGGAGGTATTTAGGCATCATGGTTTTCCGGATGATATTATTAGTGATCGTGTCCACAATTCATCTCAAAGTTTTGGAAGCACATGTTCAAAGCTTTCTTCGGGCTATCATCATGAGACTAATGGTCAAACTGAGCGTACCAACCAGACTTTGGAGCAATATCCTCGTTGTTTCATCAATTATCAACAAGATGATTGGGTTGATTTTTTGCACTTGGCTGAATTCTCTTACAACAACTCATCCCATTCTTCTACAAGATATTCCCCATTTTTCACAAATACGGGTTGTCATCCTCCGTGGACGACGAATGTGCATCCACACGTTCCTACCAACCCTCTTGTTGAGGATCATCTTAGTCGCCTCCAAGAAATTCACACTACACCTTTCCACAATTTGCATGATGCTCAAATTACACACAAGAGGCTTGCAGATCATTATCCCCTAGACTCCTCAAAAAAGTTCCGCGTTGGGGATCATGTATGGCTTCTCCAACACAACATCAAGACCACTCGGCCTTGTAGTAAATTGGATTACCAAAGTTTTGGCCCTTACATGATCACTGGTAAGATAAGTGATGTTGTGTTTCGTCTTGGCCTCCCTCCGCACATGCGTTTTCATCCGGTGTTTCATGTATCCCTTTTGGAACCTTATACTAGAAGTTCAATTCTGGGCGGTCTTACGACACCCCCACCACCCATTGAGTTCTTGGATGGACCGGAATTTGAGATTGATGCCATTCTCGGTTCTAAAATCGTGCGTAACAATGTATTACTTGGTCGATTGGCTAGGCTATACCCCCAATGATCGAACTTGGGAACCTGTCGCAAATATTTCCAATGTTGGGGATATGGTCACTGCATTTCATCACCCAAATCCTCGTAAACTAGGTCCTAATACAAACCCTACGACCCTGTCGTCGAAGAAGGGGGATAGTGTCATGATGACACTCACATCATGCCTCAAAAGGACGTGAACCCACGACCTTGTTGTACACATGTCAAATCCTTAACCATTGTATTAATATTCTTATATGTATAGTTTTTAGAATATATAATCTAATATCATAGGAATATTCAATATTACTCTACATTCTAGAATAACCTAGAATATTCTAGAGTGTTCTATACACTAGAACCTTTTGGAATACTCTAGAAACCTTCTAGATTACTCTACATTCTAGGATGACCTAGAATGAGCTAGAGTGTTCTCTATTACTTATAAATAGGGATCTATCAATCATCCCAAACCTAAATTGGTTTAATGCCATTTTGTAGCACTCTATTGCCTACTCCTTGTAATCAATTTTACTCTGCAATACAATATTTCCCTTTCTTTCTCTCTCTCTCTCTCTCTCTCTCTCTCTCTCTCTCTCATTCTTGAGGAGCCAATTATCACACCATATTGTTCGGCTAATAGCTTTTGTAAGGGATTTTGGATCCTCAGGGAAGGTAAGAAGTAAATCTTTTACATCTCCATGGAGGTCCGAATGAAACTACTCCATTAGGGCTTTTTGAGCGTCGGTCCGAGCGACAACAACAACCACCAAGACCAAGATTTATGTCAACTTATGCATTAGTGATGGCACAATCTTGATGGCAACAATATAGCCTCGTCCCAACTCCACTGCAAGCACGTGGCCCAACACCAATGGATAGCCCATCACTGATGGAGATTGATATGACCCGGCGACCAAGACCGTTATCAGATGAAGAGAAACAACGTCGTTGAGCAAATCGACTATGCTTATATTGTGGAGGTCCAGGACAATTGCCATTCATTGCCCACACAGACCGAGACGTCAGGTACATCACATTAACTACGATAATAGAAATGAGTCTAGCATTGTTAAGCCCTTGGATAACACCAAGACCAGTTGTGAAGAAGAGCACATCAACAAGGACACAATATGGTTAAAGGACCTACGAAGAGGGAATGACAAGAGGAAAGAGGGCTAAAGGACATCGGAGTGTGAAAGGCCCATACCCTAAACGTGAAAGCTATATAAACCACATAGTAGTGGCTTTGTGGGGGTTCTCCCATTTGTAAAGATCTCCTATTGATTAGAGCTAGAGCTTCCTCTCCTCTTTCTTGTAAACCTTTGAGCTTAAGAGAGATTAGTGAAGTGTTGAGTTAGAGAACACTAATCTCTCTCCTTGTTGGTGCTAGACCTCTTAGGAAAGAGGGTTAATAATAGACATACTCTTGCTTCTTATTGTCTATACTATTGATCTATTGTTTATGAGAGAGAGCTTGAGAGAGTGAGAGAGATATCGTGCTTAATCATTTACTAATCGTTGAGTGAGTGTGAGGCTCGGAGGTATCCGACAACCATTTCCGCCCGATTCACCATCAAGAGGGTATACGCCGGTCCGAATCCCGCACGACATCGAGGAGCTTACTCCATCGATACATAGATCCTTAACATCTATTTGGCGCCGCTACCGGGGATACGACCGACGCTTTAAGCCTATTTCGAGTAGTCGAAAACTCGAAGGCAACCCACTTAACGAAGGAAGAAATCAAAAGAGAACCACTATTTTCAGTTTTTCTTGCTATTTCATAGTTTAATTAAAGTCGATTTTCTGTTTTTCTCACTATTGCATAGTTTAATTAAGTTGATTTTGTGTTTTTCTCACTAATTCATAGTTTAATTAAGTTGATTTTCTGTTTTTTCTCACTAATTCATAGTTTAATTAAGTTGATTTTTTGTTTTTTTCTCACTAACTCATAGTTTAATTAAGTTGATTTTTTGTTTTTTCTCACTAACTCATAGTTTAATTAAGTTGATTTTCTGTTTTTTCTCACTAATTCATAGTTTAATTAAGTTGATTTTCTGTTTTTTAAAAGGAAGTTTTGAACTACCCCCTCTTAATCGCCCGGACATCAACAAGCTATTTGTTCGGTTAACACTAAACATTGTGGAGATTGAGCCGTTAAAGGGCAAGCATAACCACCGCGATTCTCGTGGATTACTATCATCCCACGAGACACAAAACGACCATTGGCGCCAAAAAAATTCAAATTTCCCACGCAAAGTTCGTCGAAAGAACAGAGTTCGATAAGAGAAGCATCCTTCGACGAAGGTTCACATCATTCGACGAAGGTTCATCATTCGACGAAGGTTCACATCATTCGACGAAGGTTCATCATTCGACAAAGGTTCATCATTTGATGAACCCTCATCATTCGACGAAGGTTCACATCATTCGACGAAGGTTCAGATCATCCGACGAAGGTTCATCATTCGACGAACCCTCATCATTCGACGAAGGTTCATCCTTCGACGAACCCTCATCATTCGACGAAGGTTCATCCTTCGACGAACCTTCATCATTCGACGAAGGTTCATCCTTCGAGGAACCCTCATCATTCGCCGAACCCTCATCATTCGACGAACCCTCATCATTCGACGAACCCTCATCATTCGACGAAGGTTCATCCTTCGACGAACCCTCATCATTCGACGAAGGTTCATCTTTCGACGAACCCTCATCATTCGACGAAGGTTGATCATTCGACGAACCTTCACCATTCGACGAAGGTTCATCATTCGACGAAGGTTAATCATTCGTTGCCGAAGGTTAATCATTCGTCGACGAAGGTTCATCATTCGACGAACCCTCATCATTCGACGAAGGTTCATCCTTTGACGAACCCTCATCATTCGACGAAGGTTCATCCTTTGACGAACCCTCATCATTCGACGAAAGATTCAAAGTTCAACGAAAGATTTAAAGTTCGACGAACCTACAAAAGCTTGACAAGAAAACATGGCCGGATCCTCATGGACAGAGATGTTCAAAACCCGACCCACACGCCAGGAGGAGTCCACCCAAACCAACCAAACACACGATGTTGACCCACCTAACCCAACTCGGTACCACGGAGGGTGGCTAACTCCGGGAATGCTACCAAATATGAACCTCCCATCGAGCCTAGGAACTAAAGCACCTCTCACCACACCCTCACTACAGGAGAGCCCAATGGCATACCCACTCAACATAGAGCGACACATACGGGATGCCGCACAGGAGTTACGAGTGATAGAACAAGAAATCAATATATGGGCAGTACAACCGGAAAGCATCACCCGAGATATCGAAGCCGTTTTGGCAGAAAGGAAAGACAGATTCGCACAAGTGCAACAAAAACTTCACATACGCCGCACGAAAAGCCTACACCATCATTGTATCCCGAGTGACAAGATGTCAGATGACAAATTGATGAGCCGCTTCATCAATGGGTTGTTCGATCCGACGCTGCAAAACTTCCTGATTGCCAAGATGTGTCGGTCGTTCACTGAAGCTTGCACGGTAGTGATGACCTTTGAGGATTCAATGAGCGGGTTACGGATACCCACTCAAGCGCCTACGAACAACCGTGAGAAGCCCTCGGACCCTACTCTACCGATGCCACCGAGACCACCCCATATAGAAAGACCCCAAGCATACACCCAAAGAGAATATGTAAGGTGTACAGTATGCCATGGCCATCACACAGGGCATGAGTGCCCCCTCCTCCACCAATGATGACCGCAATACTGTAAGTGGTGCAAAGCTTTCGTGATGCATTCTCAAGAGAACTGTTGGCAAGCCCCAAACGGAAGGTATAGCCAAACACCAATGGTAGAGCACCCACGCTCACCTCCATCGTCAAGCCGCCCACAACTACCAGCAATACTTCCCCAACAACCCCCACTACCGCGTATCGGCACTCACCTCGCTGAACTAGAATATACCACCGATAACCAAACTCAGGTTGGAGGGGCCACCCCCGAATATGAAGCATACTAGGGGTATGGTGTTGAAGAAGAGGTGCTTTCCCACTTTGTTGACTTCGAAGGTGAGCAAATACCGGTCTACGTCTTGAGAGGAGAACAACAAGGGCCGTCGACAGGATATCACAACAATAGTGGTCTAAGGAGGCCAAAATTGAAATGTTTCAATTGCCAAGGCCCACACATGGTTAGCGAGTGCCCAACCAAACATGAATACTACAACCCGATGGCACAACGACCACGAGACCCCTCACTCGAAACAACCCCACAACCACCAGTGCAAAGTCTCACTCAACAGTCACAAGACGTTATCGAGTGGTTCCAAAGCGAAGCATCATGCCTAGGGTGTGGTAAAGATCACTTAGTACCTGATTGCCTAGAAAAAAAGAAAAGTATTGGCGCAAACTTGTTATCTATCGTACCATCAACGGTTGGCGCCAACGTCATCACACAAGCTCAAAGAATAGCTCATAACTTAAAGTGTCACAACCAAGGCCTCCCCACGACTATGCGTAAGAGATGAAAATCCAAAAAAAATGCATCCATGCAGGCCTCAAAGCAAGAACAAGAACCGGAGGGAGATGTAGAAACCATACCCGTCAACCCTAACCAAGAGCTGTCGGCACACCTAGCAGCATACCCAAACCCAGTAGCTGAAAAACAAAAGGTCGAAGAGTACATCAAACTCATCCGACACGAACAGTGCGAAAGATCGCTTAGTCTTCCGAGCCTAAACTTCGACCAACTCGAAGAGTGGGTAAATCCTGCACCCCAACACACGGGTACACCCCCCCTCGTCGTTACACCAACCGACACTCCCATCTCCCAATCTACCCCAATCAAAGAAGTCAACACAATCTTGCTCCAACAAATATTAAATTTGAAATTACGACTCACATTACGTGAAGTACAGAGCTACACTGGCACCTTCGTGACTGACAACCCCCAACTACAACCTATACTCGCCAAGGAAATAGAGTTCACACTTGAAGAGCTGCTCCAACTCGACATCCAACCATGGCACGATGTCCATCGGGGTCTCAATGGAGGCCTGCCAACGGGTTATGGAGAAAAGATAGACACACTCATCCCTCATACGACCTCTAACGACGGTGATCGACACTAGAGCATCACCAACCCTTTTCTCCTTCGAAACGTGGGAACATCTAGGTTCCCCAAACCTCGAAGTATGCAACGATAAATTCCTTGGCTTCGATTGTTCTACATCGCCCTGCCTCGGAACCTTCGTGTGTAACATCAAGACAAAATATAGTGACCACTCAATTCGCGTTTGGGTCCTCCCACCAAAAGTGTTGTACACCCCATGCCTCCTCGGTTTGGATTGGTGTCACATAAGCAAATGTCTCCTGTCGCCAAGCAAGAACATCATCTCCTTCCAAACTGCAAATGGTGTGAGGTCCGAGAAACTTGTTACCACAACTCTTGAATCACGCCCCACCGATGTCGACAAACTCAAGAGCGCAACCCACCCAACCAAAAAGAACGCACACAACCACCAGCCACCCACGGCTAGAGAAACGCTAACATTGGAACAAAGACATCTCTGCCATGCAAATGGGTGAACGTCCACGCAACTTTCACCAAAGGACCACGCCACGGAGAACGTGCTATTTGGTGAGTCAGAAAAGAACTCACAAACGCCCAAGGTTGGCACAAAGGTGCCACTAGCTTCTGGGTCCCGAAATGAAGCCGACTGCCCACCCACGACTATACCACGATTGCACGGGACACTCGACAACTGCACACATCGACCAAATACCCCGCCCAGGTTAAGGCCATAGGCCCCAACCGGACTTGGCAACTAAGAGTCTGAATGCCCCATAGAACTACCACTCGAAGCTCCCCTCCCATAGTGCACCCGAGAGTGTGCACTCATTAGGTCTGGGGGGATGTTAAGCCCTTGGATAACACCATGAATAGTTGTGAAGAAGAGCGCATCAACAAGGACACAATATGGTTAAAGGACCTACGAAGAGGGAATGACAAGAGGAAAGAGGGCTAAAGGACATCGGAGTGTGAAAGGCCCATACCCTAAACGTGAAAGCTATATAAACCACATAGTAGTGGCTTTGTGGGGGTTCTCCCATTTGTAAAGATCTCCTATTGATTAGAGCTAGAGCTTCCTCTCCTCTTTCTTGTAAACCTTTGAGCTTAAGAGAGATTAGTGAAGTGTTGAGTTAGAGAACACTAATCTCTCTCCTTGTTGGTGCTAGACCTCTTAGGAAAGAGGGTTAATAATAGACATACTCTTGCTTCTTATTGTCTATACTATTGATCTATTGTTTATGAGAGAGAGCTTGAGAGAGTGAGAGAGATATCGTGCTTAATCATTTACTAATCGTTGAGTGAGTGTGAGGCTCAGAGGTATCCGACAACCATTTCCGCCTGATTCGCCATCAAGAAGGTATACGCCGGTCCGAATCCCGCACGACATCGAGGAGCTTACTCCATCGATACATATATCCTTAACAAGCATCGTCGAGACAAGTTAGGACACCAAGTTGTCAACTTCATGTCCCAGCTCTCTTAGATACCGGAGCCAATTCTTGTCTCATGGATAGAGATTTTGCTCGAAAACATCAAATACCCTTGCATAAACTTCCTTGCCCAGTTTTTGTAGTAGTGATTGATGGATGTCCCATAGCTTCTGGAAAGATATTCGAGGAGTCTGAGCCGATACACATACTCTTAGGTGATCTAGGATGTGTAGTTTCCTTTAACATAATCCGTAGCCCTGAGCATCCAATAGTCCTTAGTTTGCCATGGTTCGAGCTACACAACCCAAGAATTGATTGGAGACGATGAGAAATTAGGTGCCCTTCAAAAGGAAACATAGTAGTCAAGGGTCGAACCTAGGATCCCCCTCTTGAAAAACATAGTGTTACAAATTCACCCTCTACGAAACACGTTGTTCCTCTTCATAAGATTTCAACCATCACCCTACAACAATTATTCCAAGAAGGAGCAAAAGAAGATTTATTCTTATTTGCCATATCAGTTGCACCTTCTAGTGACACTCAAGGGAAGTCAGAGGTCTACATTCCTAAAAAGTACCAAGAATATGCTGATGTCTTCGACAAAGTCAAAGTTAGTGTACTTCCAAAGCATCGGCCATATGATTGTCCCATTGATCTACAACCAGGAAAAGAGCCATCATGAGGTCTGATCTACAATCTGTCACCAACAGAACTTGAGGTTCTTCGAGCATACATCAACGATCTTGCAAGTGGGTTTATTCAACATTCAAGGTCTCCAACTGGTGCTCCTATCTTTTTCTTGAAGAAACAAGACGGCTCACTTCGTTTGGTCATGGATTATCGGGGATTAAATAAAGTTACAATAAGAAATAGGTATGCTCTACCTTTAATTTCCAGTCTTTTAGAGTGCATTGGTGGGGCAAAGCATTTTACCAAAATGATCTAAGGGATGCATATAATCATGTCCGTATTCTACTGGGAGATGAGTGGAAGACTGCATTTCGCACTCGGTATGGCCATTTTGAGTATACAGTAATGCCTTTGGGCTCACAAATGGTCCCGCAGTGTTTCAACATATGGCAAATGATATTTTTCGAGATTTTCTAGATATCTTTCTCATCATCTATTTAGATGATCTGTTGATTTACTCTAGAACATAGGCAGAGCATGATATACATGTGCGGAAGGTACTCCAACGCTTAAGAGAGTATGGTCAACTCTTTTGCGCAATGGCGACATTTCTTGGAAGGTTCGTCTCATCAAATCATCATTTATAGTGACCACAAAAATCTTACATATAAATTCAGACGGCTCGAGTGCTAAATAGGCGACCAGCTCAGTGGGCGCAATATTTAACTCGTTTTTATTTAAAGATCATTTTATGCCTAGGGAAACAACAAGGGCAAGCAGATGCTCTATCTCGACACTCATATTTGGCACTCATATTTGGACACTCATATTTGGAGATCCAGCTTTCGACAAAATCAAAAGCAAGTTCTCCTTGGTCTAGCAAAACTACAAGCAACCACGGCTTGTGCCACACCACTGGATTCAAGTCTTCTTGATACTATTTGACAACAACTTCACTCTGATGATTTCGCTAAGGATGTCTTCGCCCACCTTGGTCCAAATCATGCATTTCTAGGGACATCTCGATGCTATAAGAAGTTCAAGCGGCAAGATAACTTACTTTTCTACAAGAATCTACTTTATGTCCTTGATGGATCACCACGCCTTCGAGTGTTGGAGCACTGTCATGATGCTTGTATGGCCGGAGACTTTGGTATTGCCAAGACCATGGAGCTAATGACAAGATCATTTTGGTGGCCTCATTTACAACAATTTGTTGAAGATTATGTTCGCAAATGTGGCACATGTTGTTGAGCCAAAATGCATGCTTCATCCTTATTGGTTGTTACAACGATTGCCGACTCCGAGCAAGCCATGGTAGTCAATTTCTATGGATTTCATTACAGATTTGCCACCTTCACAAGGTTTTGATGCTATTTTAACCATAGTGGATCGATTTACCAAGATGGCACATTTTTTGCCCTGTGTAAACAACATAAGTAGTCAAGAAACATCATATATCAGTATGCGTGAAGTATTTCAGCATCATGGTCTTCCAAACGACATAATTAGTGATCGTGGTCCACAATTTATCTCTCACTTTTGGAAGCACCTATGTAACGGGCTCTGAATCTCTTCAGCATATCATCCCAAAACTGATGGCCAAACAGATCACACAAATCAAACACTTGAGTAGTATCTTCGATGTTTCATCAGTTATCAACAAGATGATTGGAGTCATATATTGCATCTTGTGGAGTTTGTGTACAATAACACTGTATACTCTTCTACCAAGGTCACACCTTTCTATGCCTATACTGGCAACCATCCTCGATGGTGTCTCTTGGACATTCCAGTGATCTCACCAAACCCTAGTGCGGAGCAACACCTCCATCGACTGTAACACCTCCAGTCCGAGTTGTCTTCACATATTCAGAAAGCTCAAGCCCAACATAATGCCCACGCAGATCAACATCGTCTTCCATTTCCATTCAAGATTGGTGATCGGGTATGGTTGTTACGTCATCACATAAAGACTACTCGACCATGTGATAACCTAGATTATAAACGCTTGGGCCTTTTGTCATCACGGAGCGGATTAATGATGCAACATTCCGTCTTGATCTTTCTTGCAAATTTGCGGCGTCATCCAGTCTTTCATCTCCCTTTTGGAACCTTGCCACACCAACTCGATTCCCAATCATATCGTGTCACCGCCTCCTCTCCAACTTGCTGATGGCCTAGAGTACGAGGTAGCCTCCATTCTCGATTCTAAAATTGTGCAGAATAAGTTGTATTATCTAGTTTATTGGCTAGGGTATACCCCGAGTGATCACACATGGGAACCTATCGATAATGTTTGTAATGTTCAAGCTCTCATCGAAGACTTCCATCGTCACTATCCCAACAAACCCAATCCTGCATTATTAACAACTCCTTCCACTCGCCGTTTTAAGAGGACGGATAATGTCATGAATCCGTGAACATTATGTTTCACCTCGACTTGAACCCAAGACTTCGTATTACGAAATTCGACGCCTAACCATTAGAGTAATCTATTAGGACATGAAATGATAAAGGCTAATTTTCATAGTGATTATTGTATCAGAGAAACTCCTGGAACTTTCTAAAACATTCTACAAATCTTCTAGAACATCCTAGAATATTCTAGGTTTAGAATATTCTAGGTTTAGAACATTCTAGAACATTATAGAAATCTCTAAGCTATTCTATAGAAACTTATAAATAGAGACAAATAGATCATATCAAATCAGTTCGAATCAACACAAGTCTTTAGCTCCAAGCCTACCTTGTATCCAACTCATCTTTGTACTCATTCTATTCTAATAAATCTACTCTTCTCTTATCAATCCATTATCCTCTCTTCTTCTATTCTCTTATACCTTCCTTCAATCGTTCAATCTCTAGATTTGTCTCGATAGACACCTATTTATAGGTCCTTCTGGAGTATTCTAGAATGTTCTAGAATATTTTAGATATTTTAGATATTTAATATAAGCATGGAATATCCTAGAATGTTCTAGAATACTCTAAATATCTTGTAATAACTAATAATATATTTATTATAACTATACATCATATATGTTATTATAATGGTTAAAGGTCTAACATATAGACCAAGACGTCTTGGGCTCGAATCTTTGTAAGGCCAAAATGTATGTCTTCATGACAATCCATGTTCCTATCTATATTTATCTGAAAGATGAAGGCTTGTCTCTATGGTGGTTCTCTTTGTCGGCCATAAAGGATCTTCAACCCTTGTGCTCTAATACCATGTAAAAAATTAGATATGGAAGTGCAGAAATAAACACTAACATAGTCAGCTTTGTTGAACAACAATACACAATTAGGTAAGCACAAAAGATGGAGAATGCACAATATAAGAGAGAGAGAGAGAGCTAGATTTAGCAAACAACAAAACTCTATTCAAAATAATGTCACTATGTACATCAAAATGTGCTAAGTGAGCACATTTATACAAGCCTTGATAGTGGGCTGACAAACCTATTGACCAGTATTTCAACGCTCATAAATGAGCACCTGACACTAATTACCTATAATATTCCTATTTACTAAAATAGGAATACAGCCATCCAATGGTCTGTCGGCTCCCAACTGATCTGGATTTCGACTTCTTTCCCCGATCTAGCCCTATCCATTAGTCCTTTAGCCAATCCAGCTTCCGGCTTATTCAGCCAATCTGGCCCATGTTCAGCTTATCACTCAACAGATCATTACGTTTTATTTATTACCTTTATAGTTGTGAGTTCCACTTGAGTGGAAAACTCGAGCCACAATTCTCCCCCTCCATCTCAAGTGGAGGCATAACTAAGCATGCTTTTTGCTTGCAAGCTTCAAGCCTCTTGCTTGTCAAACACTTTTTCATCATGTAAGATCCATGCTTATTTGTATAACACTTTGATTATCAGAATGCAGATTATACGTTTTCTTGCAACAAGCCCAACTCATGTAGGAATTTCTTCAACCAGAACATCTCTTTACAAGTGTATGTGGCAACAATGTACTTTTCTTCTATTGTGGATAATGCCACACATTTTTCAAGTCTCTATTGCCAAGAGATAGATCTCCCTACAAAGATAATTAAATACCCAAATGTGGCTAGCTTAGAGTTAATGTGACTAGCTATGTCTACACCAAATATAGAAGATTCATCTAATTCAGTACTTCCCAATAACGTTTTCTAGGCTTAGAGAGGAAACAACTTACTACATGAATTGCATGAGCAATGTAAGGCCTCGTTCACAACATAACATACAGGAAACTACCAACTACAGAAGCATGTGGTATCTTTTTCATTTCTTCTAGGTCTTTCTCACTTATAGGGCATTGTTCAGAACCAAGTTTACAGTGACATGTGAGTGTAGTGTTAACTACCTTACACTTACCCATACCCATATTGAATCTTTCAAGAACATTTCCATGTATTTTCTTGATATAGTCAAAATTTCTTTTTTGCTCTATCCCTGGTTATATTCATTCCAAGGATGGCAAGAACAATTCCATGTATTTTTCTTGATATAGTCAACTTTTCTTTTTTGGTCTATCCCTCGCTATCTTCATTCCAAGGATTTCAAGAACATTTCCATGTATTCTTCTTGATATAGTCAAAGTTTCTTTTTAAATTTGCTCTATCCCTGGTTATCTTCATTCCAAGGATTTGGTTTGCTAGTCCCAAGTCCTTCATAGCAAAAGAATTGTTAAGCTCTCTCTTTAATTTCTAAAACTTAATCAACAATCATCACATCATCTACATACAAGAGTAGAATGATGAGATCCACATCAGAATGTTTTTTGAAGAAAATACAATAACCTGAGCTAATCTTGTTGCACATCAAGTTGTTCAATTTCCATTTCAAACCAGCTACAATCCCAAGCACAACTCTTATTGAACACTTGTGAGAATATTTCCTCAAAATCAACACCTTTTCTCTAATTCAACACCTTAATAACCAATCTTTCCTTGTATCATGGTTGTGAGAAATGTTCCTCAATCTTCAGCCTATAAACACATTTAGTTGTTAGCATTGTCTTCCCCTAGGCAGCTTTACTAAAGTCATAACTATGATTATCAATAAAAGATCACATTTCATCAGTCATAGCTTTAATCCATCCTCTCTCTCTATCTTTGATCATGTGCCAAAGATTCTTTAAATCTCTCTAGATCTGGCCCCATAATGTTAGCATCACATATTCATGTGGACTATATCTAGTAGAAGGTCATCTTTGTTTAACAAACCTTTTAACCTCTTCTTCTTGTAATGGAACTATACGAATGTAATCAATTTAGTCATGTGGAATATGAAGATCATCAATTTTCTCACCATCACTAAGTACATCATTATAATCCTCCACATCTCCACCATGACATTGAATTTTTTAGGGTAGGAGTTGAATCTTTGGTAATTGAAAAATCAACTGTGAAACTTGGTATTCATATGGTTGAGTCTAGATCATGTAAAATATGATCCTACTTTGTTGTCAAATTCACTTAAGTCCAAATATGAAGTACAAGAAACATTCACTTGGTGGATGATCAAAGTTGAAAACCGATTCGGCCACAAGGTGAAGAATTTTCGGTCAGACAACAGAGGAGAATACACCTCCAGAGCCTTCACAAAGTACCTATCCAAAAAAGGGATTCTCCATCAATAGAGAATTCCCTACACCCTGACGCAGAACGATGTAGCTGAACAAATGAACTAGAAAATCCAAGAAAGAGTGAGAGTGATGTTTCAACACGAAGGATTAAAAATGGAATTCTACATAGAGGCGATGCTGACGACTGTATACCTCATCAACCTCTCGCCATTGAAAGCTACTAAGCTTCAAGTGCCACAAGCACTATGGTTCAACACATAGCCGAATTACGACTGACTTCGTATTTTTTTGTGTGCGAAGCATATGCCCACATGCCAAGGGAGAATTAGACAAAGCTAACCCCCCATTCAAGAAAATGCATCTTTCTCGACTATGGGATGGACGGAAATCTCGGCTTTCAGCTTTGAGATCTAGGGCGCAAAAAGTTGATTAGGGGTAACGATGTAGACTTCAATGAAGACTCAAACAACTCGGTCTGAAAGCAGCCTCGAACTAGCAAGAGAGTTAGTTTCGACTATTCTCCAACTAACTCAGAGGCCAAAATACCAAAAGTCGAACTCGACGTGGCTAGCAAGTCTACTAGTTGGGTCGAACGAGCACTCGTAGAGAAAACTCTGAGTAGCATGTCGACTGACCAATCCGAACCGGCGGCAGCACATGCACCTCATGATTCCCTCATAGGAATGAGCTGGTCACACACTCCTGAGGTAGTAGGAGATCTAACACAAGGGCTAGGACAATGCACTAGTGGATCTATGACAAGATCTCCAACCAAGGGTTCACACAATGCCGATCGAACACCCGGAACTGGTCGAAGAAGCTAACGCAAGTACACAAACACCATGGAGATCTAGAAGAGTTAGAAAGCTGACAAAGCTCCATCAACCAGGCTTGGACTATGTTTATTACATGGACACAATGGAACCATTCACATACAAAGAAGCAATAGTCGTGCTAGATGCCGAAACAAGGCATAAAGCCATGAAATCCAAAATGGACTCTATAAAGGAGATTTTATCACCAATAGTCAAGATGACGACCCATCGGCTCTTATTAGGAGTACTCACAATTGAAGATCAAGACCTTGAGTAGATGGACGTAAAGATGACTTTTTTGTACCGAGATCTGTATGAAGAGATTTACATGTCTCAACCAATAGGCTTCAAGATGGCGGGGGAGAAAGGTCACCTCGTTTGTCGACTGAAGAACAATGAATGTGGTATTAGAAGTTCGACTCCCACATCCGGCAACTTGGATACTTCCGATCTGACTCCGACCCATGCATGTCCATATTGGACATATCCGAAGAGTCCAGGATTTATCTAATCCTTTATGTGGATAACATACTCATCCTAGGACGTGATAGAGCCGAAATCAAAGTACTAAAGTAGAAACTTCATGAGAGATTCTCAATGCAAGAACTCGAAGAAGACCGACACATTGTGGGCATGAGGATAGATCAAGATAGGCTAAAGAAGATTCTATGGATCTCCCAAACCGAGGATATCCGAAAGGTGCTGAAGTGGTTCAACATGGATACATTCAAACCTACACCGACTCCGCTCCCGGGGTCGATCTAACTATCGGTCAAAGAATCTTGCTCTACAAAGGTTGAGAAAGAGCAAATGAGAAAGATGCCCTAAGCATCCAAAACAAGAAGTCTCATGTATGGGACGGTAACAACCCGACCCAACCTCGCATATGTCGTAGGCGCTAATAGCCGATACATGTCAAATCCAAGGAAGAAACACTAAGAAGTCGTCAAAAACATATTCCGTTACATTTGGGGAATAATGGATATGCAAAGCTCTGACATTTGACCGAGGTTCAAGGCTATACTGACTCCGACTATGCCTGAAACCCCGAAAATTGGAAGTGGACATTAGGATATGTGTTTACCTTTATAGGAAAATCACTTTCTTGGAGGCCAAAACTCCAAGAGTGTACAACCCTCTCCATAATAGAGGCCGAATACATAGCCATGTCCAAAGTAGCAAAGGAAGGTACTTGGCGACAACGACTATCGACTTCTTGACCAAGAGTGGAATCCTCCATATTAGCCCGACCCTGCATTGTGACTCACAAAGCACAATACACCTTGTGCAAAATCTAGTCTACCATGTGACGATGAAGCACATAGAGGTGAGGTATCTATTCAGTTTCAGGTCCCCTCGGATGATTCGAATTCCGGATAGAGGTGTGTGCCGGATTGGATGGCACCGATCTAAGAATTGGATGGAGTCTGGATAAGTATCCGGAAGAAAGTAAAACATTTAAATAGGTTATGTATCGAGCCGATTTAGGTGAGTTATGTAAATAGCTTGAATGTTATTTTAAATATAAAGATAACTAGGGCAAACTGCTTATAAGTGTGTGTTGTAGTTGAGTCATCTTGTTCACTGTGTAGTTAGTGCGAGTTGTCAAAAAAACCTGTATGCAGCGCATGCGAGGTCATTGCCTCTGCATCAAAGTAGCCATAGCCAGAGAGAGAGAGAAAAAAAGAGAGATAGCGAGTGCTTCTCTATTGTGTCTGCCTGTTGGCGAAGTGTACTAGCTTAGGTGGGTACCTTGTGAATTTGTTCGTTGTATATTTCTCTCATTGTGATTTGTTTGGTGTCTATGAGCACCCATGATTTTTACATGATTTAGGGGTTTTCCACAAAAGACCTTGTGTACTTTCATTTCTATTTTATCTTTGTATTTTCTTGTACCCATTCCACATTTGACTTGGTTGTGGCCGAGATCCTGTTTTTCGTATGAAAATGGTATCTGAACATTTCTGAAAAATGGAAGATTCATTTGGGAGTATGTTCAAGCTAACCGGCCCCAACTACTTAGTGTGGAAGTCAAAGATGAGAGATATGCTTGTATGCAAAGATATGTGGTTGCTAATACAGGTCGGAAGTAAAAGTTTGGACAATATTGATGCATCGACCTGGGAAGTGTTGCATCTAAACGAAGCAACATACATCAGGGTTTTTTATAGACATGTGTCTATACAACAACTTTGATGATGAGAATAAGGTAGATGTCCTTTGGCAGAAGATCAACATAATGTTCAAGAACAAGAATGTCGTTAATAGAGTCTCAGTTTTCAGAAAGATTGTGAGACTCGAGTATTAGGATGGCTCGAGCATGGCAAAGCACCTAAATTCCTTCCAAGGGCTTATCAACCAAACCAACTCTCTAGAAGTACCTCTAGCCCATGAGGTATTAGCACTTTTATTGTTGGGATCCCTTCTGAACAGTTGGGAGACACTTGTTGTCAAACTGGGACTGGCCGGACCAGAAGGGAAACATGTGACCATACAGAAGGTGAAGTTGAGTTTGTTGAAAGAGGAAGCTTATCGGAAGGACAAGGAGGCAATTTATGACCCGAAGGCCCTAGTCACAGAAAGTGATACACAGAGAGCAAGAGGCCGAAATTGAAGTCCCCAAAACCAGGAGAAGTCAGGAACGAGGTCAAAGTCGAGGGGAAGACCCACATGCTTTTATTGTGGAAAGCAGGGGCACTTCCAAAAGAATTGACGACACTTCCAAAAGGAGAAAGGGGGAGCTGACTCAAAGAAGAGTTCAGAGTGGAAAGACACACACGTTGGCTATCGTGTCAAGTGAGGAAGAACTATTACTCATAAGTGAGTAGAACGAACTTAACCTTGTCGACAATGAATCAACATGGTAGTCAATTCAAGTGCATCATTCCACCTAACCCCTGACAGAAAGTGCTTCTCATCATACAAGGCCGGAGATCACGGTCTCGTAAGGATGGAAAATGAAGGTACATGCCAAATTCTCAACATTGGCGATATGTGCTTGCTAATGTCGACTGGTACTGAAAAATGTCCAACACGTTTCGAAGGTTCAACTGAACATGATATCAGCCAGACGGCTGGATGACAAAGGCTACATGGTGTTAGGAATAGTACTAAAACAGAGAGAGAATTAGTACTGGAGAAGGGAAGTACTATTAGTACTAAGAGGAAAGAGAAGAGGAGAGAGAGAGAGAGAGAGAGAGTGGATGAGAGAGAGAGACGATGATAACAGATGATATATTATATGAAGAGTAAGTACAAGATGGCTATGAGGCTTAAGACTGGCGTTGAACCAATTTGGTTCAACATAATGCCTTGTGCCTCCTTTTATAGTGTTTTCAGGAGGAGTCTTGAAGCTTCTAGAATGTTCTAGAGAAATCTGGAATTTACATTAATTTCCTATAATAAAACTTAAACGAAAATAATATCCTACGTATTACAATAGATGGTATAATGGTCAAGAGCTCGACCTATATAAGACAAGGTCATGGGTTCGAGTCTTGCCATATCATGACACTATCCCCCCCCTTAAGACGATGAGTGTAACGAGTCGGCGTTGATTGAGGACCGGGTTTTGTCTGGATACTGTCGGTGGAAATCAACAAGAAGATCCTGAGCATTGGTAACATGCTCAATGGGTTCCCAAGTACTTTCACTCAGACGACGTTGATTGAGGACCGGATACTGTCAGTGGAAATCAGCAAGAAGATCTTGAGCATTGGCAACTTGAGCTTATGCAGTATACGCAGGAGAGACAGAGAGAGTGAGAGAGAGAGAGAAAACACAAGAACTATATTCAACAAAAGTACTCAATCTCTATTCACAATTCTATACATATGTGTGTTCAATGAACACTTTTATACAAGTCCTAGAAGGACTGACCGAAGTACACTTCAATGCTCATTAAGAGCTCCTACACTAACTCCCAAATATATTCCTCACGGCCTCCTAGTTTACGCACCGATCCGACCCTACCTACGCACCGGTCTGTGTACCGGTTTACGCATTCGGCCTAACCGATCGGTCCCAACTGATCCGGTCCTTGGCTTCTTCAGCCGATTTGGCCGATGTTGAGCTTGTCTCTCAACACTCCCCCTCAAGCTCAACTTGAGGCTCTTCGGGATCTTCGGGCTCACAGCTCCGGTTCCTCCTGGCTTCACGCCTCGCTCGCGCTCCTTGACCTGTTCGACTCCGCGCGCTTCGACCCTTCCGGTCGGCTTGTCTGCTCATGTGACCCTTATCAGCTCTTCTACTGTTGCGGTGTTGACGCTTCTCCTGCTTCCTTTTCTTCCGCTTGGGCCTCGGTTGATTCAGCGTATCTGAATCAAACATTCGAACCAACTCGGCTACCTCCGATCGGTTTTCGCTCTCGTCCGAGTTGGCTGTCTCCAACTTGTCTTCGGTCTTCTCGCCCTCGATGGCGTCATCTTCCCCATGCGTGGTTGGCTTCGGCTCCCTCCTTTAGCTGCTCCCCTTTTGTCCGCTTCCGGACCTTTTCGCGGGTTTGCCCTCGGCTTCTTCAGCCGATCCGAAGTCGAACTCGACAATCGAGTCAACCGACTCGGTGGTGTCGCGATCTCCGCTCCTTTCCTGCTGCCTTGCTTGGTCGTTCGGGACTATTCTCCCCCTCAAGTTTGGCACGTCGAAGTGATGCAACCCGAGCGCACCTGAGAATTGCCGCAACTTGTCCAGACCAAGAGGCTTGGTGAAGATGTCGACAGTCTGCCGATCCGTCGGAACGTACTGAAGTTCAACTTCACCGGAAAGGACACGCTCATGGACGAAATGGTAGTGCACCTCAATGTGCTTGGTCCGTGCGTGAAAAACGGGGTTTTTCCCGAGTTGGATGCTGCTGAGGTTGTCGCAGTAGATCGTTGTTGGATGTGACACCTCCTCTTGCAGGTCCCTAAGTAGCCGCTTCAACCATATAGCTTCGCATGTCGCGACAACCGCTCCTCGGTACTCAGCTTCGGTGCTCGACAGTGCAACTACCGGCTGCTTCTTACTGCTCCACGTGATCGCGGCACTCCCGAGGGAGAACGCGTACCCGGACGTGGATCGGCGATCGGCGGCGTTGCCAACCCAATCAGCATCGGTGTAACCGACTAACTGCGTTGCTGCACCGGTCCGATATAGCAGTCCCCAGTCCTTAGTGCCGTTGACATACTGAAGTATGTGTTGCGCACACTGAAGGTGCTCCTTGGTAGGTCGCGCCATGAACTGATTGATCACTCCGACCGGATAACTGAGGTCAGGTCGGGTGATGGTCAAGTATATGAGGCTTCCGACAATTTGTCGGAACCTCGTCGGGTCGCATACCTTTCCCGTATTGGGACGAAGCTTGACGGTTCTATCCAGAGGAGTCGAGATGCCACTAGCCAAGCCTTGTACCGGTTGACTGAGCCATCGGTGTTGTACTTGACTTTGTTGTAGATAACCATTGAATTGACCAGAAAAGTACTCTTTCCCGCCATCCGACCGCAGGCACTTGATCTTTCGTCCCGTTTCTGTTTCCACGAACCCTTTGAGGTCCCGGAAACAGTCGAAGACTTCGCTCTTCCTCTCAATGAGGTAGATCCACGTGTGCCGCATGTGGTTGTCGATGAAGGAGACGAAATATCGGCTCTCGCCAAGACTAACATTTTGTGCTGGCCCCCATACATCAGACTGTATAAGGTCGAGCTTGTTCCGGCTCCGGTTTCGCTCGTTTGGAAAAGGAAGTCGGTGTTGCTTCCCGAGCTGGCAGGCTTCACAAATTTGTGCCTTTCGATACTAAATTTGGGCAATCCGAGCACTACCTGTTTCGATTGCAGATCTTGAAGTCGCTGGTAGTTGACGTGGCCTATCCACTTGTGCCACAAGTCGATGTCCGACTCGGATTTTTGTCCCTTCGCGAACATTGCGGTGCCGCCGTCAGTGGAGTTGAGGATGAACATCCTCCTGTCTCTGCGCCCTTGCGCAATCACACGACCTTCTTCCTCAATGAAGCACCCGAGGTGTGTAAACCGAACCTCCATCCCTTGGTCGACGATCTGTCCGACCGAGACCAAGTTCTTCGTGATTGTCGGAACATGCAACACGTTCATGAGTTTCCCTTTCTGCCCGACATGGCTAAGGGGAACTTCTCCGACATTCGCGATCGAATGCGGAGTGTCGTCTCCAGTTGCGACTACTCCAGGTTGTATCGGTTTTTCTAGGTACGAGAACCACTCCTTATGGCTCGTCATGTGGTTTGACGCGCCGGAGACTACGTACCACACCTTGTCCAATCTCGGGGTGGTCCGTTTGATTGAGTTTGCTTCGTGTCTCGTCACGAAGGCAGAC